>NC_084487.1:99093110-99402485 GCF_030035675.1 Rhineura floridana | reverse complement strand
GGTGGGCGGAGGGTACATGCCAGAGGTGGGTGAGGCTAGAAGCAATAGAGGGTGGAAGAACGAATGTCACTTTTACCTTTGTACAGAAGGTTAGTTTCTCTATACGCACTCACACAGCCTTTTATATCCTCCTTCCAGACTAGCTAGAGGCATTATTAGAGTTAAAGGACATATTCCAGCCAAGTAAAAACACTCAAGGAGGATGTGAAGCTGGGCAAGTGAGGTGTGGGCTGCAGACAGTCTGAAGGGTCATCATAAAGAAAGGCCTGGAGAGTGGCATTTGGCTCCTAGCTCTGAGGCTCCCCACTCCTGTTTTAGAGATTGAGTTATTCCAGAACTTGATGATGCAGTGCATGTGTGGTGCTGCTAAACACAGCAGCAACACCATGTTTGCCTACTCTCCCATATGTCCAGTAATACAAAATGCACAATGTGACATCATCATGTTGTGAGCTTCCTGCCACTGTTCTGCTTCAATAGCTGCCACTTGCTGAACTGGGGAAACTGGTGATGCAATGATGTCCAATCATATGTTTGTATGGGTTGCTAGGCATTCCTGGGAGAAAGGGAAGGAAGAGAAACAGTACTGCTACTTTCAAAGGCAGCCACGTGTTTGCTGTAACATCTATTCTGGTTCTAACTTCATGGTAAGTGGCCTGGGGAATAAAGCCTCAAGAAAATGTGTTAAAAGTACATGCAACCCATGGAAACAGTCGATGGGGCTGCCTGTTGTGTGTGAGTAGGGTTGGGTGAAGAGGGCAGTGAGTTCAGCAGTGTGTGGGTTTATGGCTGCTCACTGGCCAGCAGCACCATATATGATCATGGACTTATGACTTTAGTGGCCTGTCCAGGGCACTGCTGGATCTGGACTCTCCTTGCTTCCAACACTGCAGAGATATGGCTGTAGATAAAGGCTCTCCTTCAGTCACTGATCAGCAGTGGCTATTTACCATCGGCAACAGCTTATCACCAGCTGTTGCTAGAAGAATATGACTTTAAAATGGCCCTAAAATTAGGGAAATTAAACCTCTTCTGAGGAATGTCACCAGTCATCAGTTCTCTTTGGGCTTCCCTCAGATTTTTTTACCTGGGGCTGAACCTGCACATTTCTTTCAAATACAGTTTTAGGCAAAAAAAAAAAAAAAAAAGATAGTCTACCCTAGATAGTCCAATGACTATCTAGGGTAGACTTGGGGAATCTTTGACCCTCCAGATGTTCTTGAACTCCATTGACAAAGGGTGATGGGAGTCCAACAACATCTGGAGATCTGCAGGTTCCCCTGCCCTGATCAAGGGATGCACAGAACTAGTTGTTGCTAAATAAGAACTCTTTTGACCTTCCAGAGAATTCGTCAGATGTTTTGCAGTGGTTATTCTTATTCTGCATCTATAATCTGGACTGGTTTAAGCATAGCAGGCTGAATACATGCATCTTGGGCAAACCAAGTTTGTTTTTTCCAACAGTCATTGTAATCTGTCTGATTTTACATCAAACTGCAGTTTCAGTTTCAACTGTTAATGCACCCAAAATAGAAACATAATCTCCAATTTGAAAACCATCATATGACATTGACAAATAAAAAGGTTTTGAAAATAATAAAAATACATTTGATGCAGATTTCTAGGATGAATGATGAGTGAAATATAATTTTCTAGGTTGGATTCTCTGTAGAAACAGAAGTAACACAGGAAAGAAGCAAAGTAAGAAGAATACCAACATAGAAAAAAATTAACTCTCCATCTTTGGAAATTCAGTCTTGATTGCAGGTGTTGCCACCACTCACCACTCACTATATGCTCAGAGGCACATGTTACCAATTTTCCCAAGCTACACAGGAGGTACACAGGAGGTGGATTGGACTGTGAAAGACCAACTCAAATTGTGTTTGCATTTTTACCAGTTTGTAGGCCAGTACAATATCTCAGAGAGGAGGTCAGGTCTCCTGTTCCCCTGGTGCATTCACTAGCTGCCCAATTTCCCTGCTTTTTAAAGTTGGATAGAAACATCTGTTGGCTATAGGTATGTTCTTAAACTTCAGGATTTTTTGGCTATTAGTGTATTTCTCTGGATTTTAATGTGGGAGGTAAGAAATGGGATCCTATGTAAGTTTTCTGAGAATGGATTAATCATTTCCATGCTTATTGAATTCAGTGAGATTTACTCCCGTGCAATCATGCTAAGGAAAGGTGAAACTGACCATGGGGGAGGAGAATAAGGGGGAAGGAAGGAGGGAGGGAGGGCACATTTGACCATTTGCATCCTTTTTGAGTTCAATGGGATTTACTCCCATGCAATCATGCTTAGGAAAAGTGAAACTGACCATGGGGGCAGAGATTAAGGGGCGGGATGGAGTGGAGAGGGGAGGAGGAAAGGAGATGCAGCTTGGTGATGTGGACAAGGTGCTTGTGATAATGTGGCCAGCAATGTGTCCTCTTGACCCTTGTTCTTATTGGCTTATTAAGGCTTGCTGAGGGGGTTTAACAGTGGATCCAGAGTGTGGTCAACATGTCCTTGTGGGAGGGAGTGGTTGCAGTCACCCTGAAAGAAGCAGTGAGCAGACCGCTCCTGAAAAAGCCCATCCTGGACCCATTGGTTTGTGACAACTACCACCCGGTCGCAAATACCCCCTTTCTAGGGAAGGTGATTGAGAGGGTTGTGGCACAGCAATTGCATGTACTCTTGGATGAAACAAATTGTCTTGACCCATTCCAATTTGGGTTCAGGCCTGGTTATAGGACTGAATCAGCCTTGGTCACCCTGACGGATGACCTTTATCAAGAGAAAGACAGGGGGGATGTGAATCTATTATTCTTACTTAATCTCTTGGCAGTTTTAGTAACATTGACCCTGGTATCCTTCTAGGCTGACTTGGTGAGATGGGTATCAGAGGCATTGTTTTACAGTGGTTCTGATCCTATCTCCAGGATGGTTTTCAGAGAATAGCACTGGGCTTTGTCTTTTAGCCCACTGGCAGTTGTGCTCTGAGGTGCCACATAGTAACATGTTGTCCACAATGCTGTTTAACATCTATATGAAGCCCTTGGGAGCTGTCATCAGATTTGGGGCGAGGTGGCAGCAGTACACTGATTATACCCAGCTCTGTTTCTCTGTAACATCTGAATCGGGAGATGACATGCAATCCCTGGACCTGTGCCTGGATTTGGTGGTGGGCTGGATAAGGGCCAATAAACTGAGTCTGAATCCCAGCAAGATGGAGGCACTGTGAGTTGGTGGTTCCCGAATTTGGATAATTGGTCAGTTGCTTGCTTTGGATGGGGTCATACATCCTCTGAAAGAGCAGGTTCATAGTCTAGGGGTGCTCCTGGATCCATCTTTGTAGCTAGAAGGCCAGGTGACCTCCCTGGCTAGGAGTGCCTTTTGCGAGCTTTGGCTGCTAAGACAGCTGCAGCCATTTCTGAACTGTGATAGCCTGACCCTGTTGTTTATGCACTGGTAACCTCCAGGTGGACTACTGTAATGCCCTCTATGTGGGGCTGACTTTGAAGTTGATCCAGAAGCTGCAGCTGGTGCAAAATGCAGCAGTGCAACTGCTCACTTGGGCAGGGTATCACCAACATGTCACCCTGCTGCTGAAAGAATTGCACTGGTTGCCCATTAGTTACCACACTAGTTCAAGGTTCTGATTTTGGTATACAAAGCCCTATTCAGCTTGGGACCATAATACCTGAAAGATTGTCTTATCTCTTATATGCCCAGTCCCATTACACTCTGCGCGTGAGGGGCTCCTGCAGATACCATCTTATCAGGAGGTCCATTCCACACAACAGAGGAAGTGGACCTTTAGTGTAGTGGCACCTCCCCTTTGGAATTCCCTCTCCTTAAATATTAAATAGGTGCCATCTCTGTTTATCTTTTTGGCACCTGCTGAAGACCTTCCTCTTTCAATAAGCCTTTTAAGTAGAGACCTTATCCCAATCTGCATCTGTGTTAGCATTACTTTTAAGATATTTTAAGCTTTTATTTTTTTAAAAAGAGATGTTTTAAAAATGTTTTGTTTTAATATATTTTAAGGTCTGTTTGTATGATGTTTTAGAGTGTTTTTAGTGCTTTTGTTTGCTGCCCTGGGCTCCTACTGGGTGGAAGGGCAGGACATAAATATAATAAATAAATAAATAATAAGGGAGATGAAGGGAAGGAAGGAGAAAGAGGAGGGGAGAGGGGGATGGAAAGGAGAAGGGACAGGGAGGAGAAGAAGGGGAAGGGAAGAGGGGACAGGGAGGGAAAAGGGAGGAGGAGGTAATGGGGAATTTAGATACAAACAGGAAGCAAAATATATTCTTTTAGAAAACTATAAGATTTATAATATTTTAAATAGTGTGGCAGGACAGCTAAAAATCCTCTCTTTGGTGCTGTCTTCCCTGCCTGTTATGCTCATGTAGCCATGGTAACTTGGTATGCATGGCACAGCTTGGCTCGATAAGATAAGATAAGATAAGATAAGGGGAAGAGAACACTAGTACTGACCGTCTCTGTCCTTCCCACATCCTAAGAAGGATTAGCACTGGAATGCATTAGCTCATAGTAGAAATGTGCTGGTATTAGAATTGCTGAAACAATTACCTGATTGGCTAGAAAATAATGTAGGCAGTATAACCTCTATGTAATGCTTATGTGTAACTCCATGATTGGGAAATGCTAATGTCTTTGTCCTGTAATGTATAAAAACTCCAGGCAAAAGTGCCACATTGCAGAGCTCCACCAAAGACCAAGGGAGACTGACTGTGCGCACATAATTAATAAAAGCCTACCTTTGCTGCAAGCTTGTGTCTCCAATTTCTTCAAGGACTCCCATTCCAAAAGACCCCAAAATTCCCTGTCAGAGGAGGGAGAGTGGGAGGGCAGGTTTGATCATTTGCATGCTTATTGAGTTCAGTGGGATTTATGCCTGTGCAATCATGCTTAGGATAGGTGAAACAGACATGGGGGAGGGGCAGGTAGGAGGAGGAAGAGTATGGGTAGGGAAGAAAGGGTAGGGGAGAGGGGGTGGGGTAGGACAGAGAGGAGATTCTGGGCAAGGGGAAAGCCCCTTTCCAAAAGGAAAATGTTGTAAACAGTATCATTATTCTTCAGGGTTTCCCCCACCATTTTATTCTACAGCAGACACATGCTATCTCTCACCCATATATAAAGGAAAGCTGTCAGTAGCCCCATCCGCACCAGATATTTATTCTACTTGTCAGTCATGGCTTCCCTTAAAGAATCCTGGGAAGTGTAGTTTGTGAAGGGTGCTGAGAGTTGCTTAGGAGACCGTTATTCCCCTCACCGAATTTTAATTCCCAGAATTCTCTGGGTTAAACCACTCTGGCCATTGGACCTCTATCAGGAGAGTAGGAGTCTCCTGATTAGCCAAGCCAAACAACTGTTAGGTTTTTAGACAGTTGGTCCTTACTGAGCATGCCTCAGTTTATCATTGACTCCAATGTTAATTTTCTTAAATTAGCTAAAAAAAGAGGACATAGATTTGCATTAAATCTGGATATGCTAGTTTATATGTATAGATCAGGGATGGGGAACCTTTAACCCTCCAGATGTAGCTGAACAACAACCCCATCAATCCCAGTAAGCATGGCCGATGTCCAGGGATCATGGAAGTTGTTGTTCAGCAATATCTGGAAGGCCAGAGGTTCCCCACAACTGGTAGAGATTCAAATTCAGACATAATTGCTACAATTTAAAAAGAAAAACACACATTTCCATAATGAGGAAGATTGTGACCTGGTGAACTACATGCCTCCTCAGTCAGCTGTCCATGTGCTAACTGTTAATGGGAACTTTCAAGGCGCTCTCATCTTTTTCTTTAAACTGGACTTGGCCCAGACATCTCTTCAAAGATAAGACACATGGCCACCCTATGAGTGATGGTGGTGGTGACATCATAGAGGTTTTTTTGAAATTATGCATGCTGTGGAAAAAATGGACAGAAAGAAGGCTTTCTCCCTTTCTCATGCTAGAATTCAGCATCATCTAATGAAGGTGTGTGGAATATTTGGCTCTCCAGGTATTGCTGAACTACACCTCCCATTATCCCTTGCCATTGGCCATGCTTGCTGGGACTGATAAGAGTTGTAGTTCAGCTACATCTGGACAGTCAAGTGTTTCCCATGCCTGATCTAATGACATTGATTGTTACTAAATTCAGGAGAAGGAAAAGAAAAGTTCTTTTTGTACAACATATAATTATTTTATGGAATTAAGGTCACAAGATTTGGAAATGTCCACTGGTGTATGTGGCGTTATGAGATGACTAGATAAATTACTGGAGGAGGATATGCCTAGCAATAGTTATGAGCCAAGATTGCTATACTGAACCTCTAGGCTCAGTGGTTGTGTACCTCTAAATACCTGTCACTGGGAGGCATCAGTGAAGGAGGGCTATTGTCTTCATGCCTTGCTTGTGGGGTTCCCAGAGGCATCCTGCCAGTTTCTGGGTGCAGAACTAGATGACCCTTTGGTTTGATGTATCAGGGCTCTTCTTATCACCTTTCGTTCTTACATATATAAGCCATTTGTAAGTTAGGAACCAGAGATACCTTCCTCATTTGTAGTCTCCTATCAACCATTAATAAACATTCCCGAGTGGGATAAACATTCCCAAGTGTCAACTTAGGAAGCCTTTTGAAATTAATGCACAGCACTGTAGTTCTCATGTCCAAGGCTTGCAATGAGTCCTTAAAGAGATGTCTTCTTTTTTAATGCTTCCTGTGCTCCCTATCTTTTGGGCCTCTGCAAATCTGTTCTTTTTAATGCTTTTCATTCTTGAACATCTGCTTCCTTACATGTGATCCATCACATAGTTTGGTTTGTTGCAGAAAATGCATAATGCGCCCTGCCACACTGTTGAGTGAGCAATGGGTGCATGGCTCATTAATGTTTATGCCATCTAGGCATTCTGTGTGTTCTATATAGTAAATATTTATTGATCTTTTTAAGAGTCTGCATTAACCAGATACAATCATGCAGAATCTCCTTAGCTCAAGATAGAGCAGGGCCATAAAACAAAAGCGATTTTTAAAAAATCCAAAACCAAAGACAAACAAAGTAAAGGGAATAAATAATAGGAGATATATTCCCATGCTGGCATAAGGACACTTTGGCTACAATCTGACACACACTTACTTGGAAGTAAGTAACTAAGGCCCCATCTGCAGTGTTACACCACTTTAACAGTCATGACTTTCTGCAAAGAATCATGGGAACTGTACTTTGTTAAGGGTGCTGAGAGTTGTTAAGAGGGTCCTATTCCCCTCTCAGAGCTACAATTCCCAGACTTATTTAATAGTCAATCCTTCTTCCCAGGTCCCCATATCCAGAGAAGATGTGGGCAGGTTCAGTCTGTATCAACAGCGTAACTCTCACCCATGGTTGCACTGAACCAGGGATAGGGAACCTGCGGCGCTCCATATGTTGTCGGACTCCAGTATCCAGCCATCCCAGCCAGGATGACCAATGTTCAGGGATGATGGGGGTTGTAATCCAAAAACATCTGGATGACCCCAAGTTCCCTATACATGAGCAAGACCCCCTTCCTCAGAGCAAGGATGAGAGAAAAGGGAGGATGAGAGCCCCACAGGATCCTCACTGGTGAGGCAAGCAAGCAAGGATTGTTCCAAGGCACTTTGAACAAGGTGGCCCAAGAGAGTGCCTTTGCTTTCCCATGGTGGCTAGAAATTCTGTTTTAAAATCAGTTAATAGTAGCTAAAGTAATCTCACATAGATATCTAAGGGTAGTTGCCCTTAGAACAGGAAGCTCCTTCTGCAACTCCCTTGCTGCTCTTCTGATTTCCTGTATTTGTCATACTGATGGGCACTTAGCTTGTTCTAAGTAAATAGGAGAGCCTGTAGTAAAAACAAACAATCTCAATTCTAATTCAAGGCATTTATTCATCTTTAGCATAAAAATATGTCCCAAGGGTCTTCCTTACAAAATTTTCAAGCATTCTTTCCCAGACTCTCTGTCATTTGGTCCCCAATGACTGCAATGTGTTAAATTCACACGAACGACACAGGCAAATGGATCCTTTTATAGCTAAGCTCCCAATCAGGACAAATGGTTTAAACTGCCTGGTGTTACTAATAGAGTGTGTGCAACCAAACATATGGTCTTCCTTAAAAGCTGATGGCCTTGGCAGAACAGTCTCAGCTTGAGGAAAGAGATGGGGAAAGGATGCCAGGTGCTCCCAACCAGATCAGCATGTATCCCAGCTGTGCCGATAGTATCTGCTAGCCAGCTGGTTTCTCAGGCAGGCCAAACAAGCTAACAGGCCAACAACTACACACCTTTAAAGATACAGAACACCATCCGGCATCACAGTAACCAGGTTTTAGGTGTAGAAATATGGTGCACATACAGATGTAACAATACCATCCATTGCATTTCATGCAAGATATGCCACTATCACTACATTCATCTGACAAAGTGAGCTCTAGACCACCTAATTTTATACCACAATAAAATTGTTAGCCTTTAAGGTGCCATTGAACTCTTCTTCCTCTCCCTGTAGGAAAAAGGCCTTCCTGGTGGTAGTGTGTAATCTCTCACAAGCTTTTACTTGCTTCACACTAGGATGGGTGAATCTGTCAATTTTGGTTTCTCTTAGTTTATATTTTTTCCCAATCTTAAATTCATTACTCCACATTTCCCAATCAGTTCACAATTCTAAAAAAGCCCCATAAAAACATTTTTTTATTTTTAATAAAATAATGTGAATTTCTCCTAATATACACTTTTGGTACATAATTTTGCCTAATATTTGCAAGGTAATTTCCCCTAATATAGTGCATTTTTGTGTGTTATTTTCACTAGTATAAGATTTTTATACATTATCCTAGTTTGTAAACATTACTTGGTTGGAGAACTATACAGCAAAATTCGCAGAAGTGTGAATTTCAAAAGATGGCTGAGTTTTGTATTGTTTTGGAAAGTACCAATTAGGCAGGTTCACCTTTAAATATGAACTCAGTTGAATATCTTCCCCATCCCTACTTTACACATTACTTTCTCCTCTCCTCCCACCCCAAGATAATCTCCAAGAAGAAACAAAGGTTTATATACCTGTGTGTGTTGAAGAGGGAAAGAAAAGAAAGAACCCCAAGATGGGAATTCAGAAAAGAGAAAAGACCCCTGAAGAAGCAAGGAAAGTATAAACGCAGACACCAAGTACCGATGTGAAAGAAATCCAAAGCTGTATTAAAAAATGTTCTTGAATATACTGAATCGCTGACTCCATATATCAGAGGTAGGGAATCTGTGCCTTTCCAGATGTTGCTGGACTATAGCTCCCACCATTCCTAACCATCAGCCATGCTGGCAGAGGCTGATGGGAGTTGAAGTCCGACAACAGGAGGGACTTAATACTGGGAACGATCTATCGTCCCCCTGATCAAAATGCTCAGGGAGACCTTGAGATGAGATATGAAATTGAGGAAGCATCCAAACTAGGAAATGTGGTAGTAATGGGTGACTTCAACTACCCGGACATAGACTGGCTGCATATGTGTTCCAGTCATGACAAAGAAGCAAAGTTTCTAGATATTCTAAATGACTATTCCCTAGACCAGTTGGTCATGGAACCGACCAGAGGGACGGCAACCCTGGACTTAATCCTCAGTGGGGACCGGGACCTGGTGCGAGATGTAAGTGTTGTTGAACCGATTGGGAGCAGTGACCACAGTGCTATTAAATTAAACTTACATGTAACTGGCCAATTGCCAAGAAAATCCAACACGGTCACATTTGACTTCAAAAGAGGAAACTTCACAAAAATGAGGGGATTGGTAAAAAGAAAGCTGAAAAACAAAGTCCAGAGGGTCACATCACTCGAAAATGCTTGGAAGTTGTTTAAAAACACTATATTAGAAGCTCAACTGGAGTGCATACCGCAGATCAGAAAAGGTACCGCCAGGGTCAAGAAGATGCCAGCATGGTTAACGAGCAAAGTCAAGGAAGCTCTTAGAGGCAAAAAGTCTTCCTTCAAAAAATGGAAGTCTTGTCCGAATGAAGAAAATAAAAAAGAACACAAACTCTGGCAAAAGAAATGCAAGAAGACAATAAGGGATGCTAAAAAAGAATTTGAGGAGCACATTCCTAAGAACATAAAAACCAACAACAAAAAATTCTATAAATACATTCAAAGCAGGAGACCATCTAGGGAGACGATTGGACCCTTGGATGATAAGGGAGTCAAAGGTGTACTAAAGAATGATAAGGAGATTGCAGAGAAGCTAAATGAATTCTTTGCATCTGTCTTCACAGTGGAAGATATAGGGCAGATCCCTGAACCTGAACTAACATTTGCAGGAAGGGATTCTGAGGAACTGAGACAAATAGTGGTAACGAGAGAGGAAGTTCTAAGCTTAATGGACAATATAAAAACTGACAAATCACCGGGCCCAGATGGCATCCACCCGAGAGTTCTCAAAGAACTCAAATGTGAAATTGCTGATCTGCTAACTAAAATATGTAACTTGTCCCTCGGGTCCTCCTCCGTGCCTGAGGACTGGAAAGTGGCAAATGTAACGCCAATCTTCAAAAAGGGATCCAGAGGGGATCCCAGAAATTACAGGCCAGTTAGCTTAACTTCTGTCCCTGGAAAACTGGTAGAAAGTATTATTAAAGCTAGATTAACTAAGCACATAGAAGAACAAGCCTTGCTGAAGCAGAGCCAGCATGGCTTCTGCAAGGGAAAGTCCTGTCTCAGTAACCTATTAGAATTCTTTGAGAGTGTCAACAAGCATATAGATAGAGGTGATCCAGTGGACATAGTGTACTTAGACTTTCAAAAAGCTTTTGACAAGGTACCTCACCAAAGGCTTCTGAGGAAGCTTAGCAGTCATGGAATAAGAGGAGAGGTCCTCTTGTGGATAAGGAATTGGTTAAGAAGCAGAAAGCAGAGAGTAGGAATAAACGGACAGTTCTCCCAATGGAGGGCTGTAGAAAGTGGAGTCCCTCAAGGATCGGTATTGGGACCTGTACTTTTCAACTTGTTCATTAATGACCTAGAATTAGGAGTGAGCAGTGAAGTGGCCAAGTTTGCTGATGACACTAAATTGTTCAGGGTTGTTAAAACAAAAAGGGATTGCGAAGAGCTCCAAAAAGACCTCTCCAAACTGAGTGAATGGGCAGAAAAATGGCAAATGCAATTCAATATAAACAAGTGTAAAATTATGCATATTGGAGCAAAAAATCTTAATTTCACATATACGCTCATGGGGTCTGAACTGGCGGTGACCGACCAGGAGAGAGACCTCGGGGTTGTAGTGGACAGCATTATGAAAATGTCGACCCAGTGTGCGGCAGCTGTGAAAAAGGCAAATTCCATGCTAGCGATAATTAGGAAAGGTATTGAAAATAAAACAGCCGATATCATAATGCCGTTGTATAAATCTATGGTGCAGCCGCATTTGGAATACTGTGTACAGTTCTGGTCGCCTCATCTCAAAAAGGATATTATAGAGTTGGAAAAGGTTCAGAAGAGGGCAACCAGAATGATCAAGGGATGGAGCGACTCCCTTACGAGGAAAGGTTGCAGCATTTGGGGCTTTTTAGTTTAGAGAAAAGACGGGTCAGAGGAGACATGATAGAAGTGTATAAAATTATGCATGGCATTGAGAAAGTGGATAGAGAAAAGTTCTTCTCCCTCTGTCATAATACTAGAACTCGTGGACATTCAAAGAAGCTGAATGTTGGAAGATTCAGGACAGACAAAAGGAAGTACTTCTTTACTCAGCGCATAGTTAAACTATGGAATTTGCTCCCACAAGATGCAGTAATGGCCACCAGCTTGGACGGCTTTAAAAGAAGATTAGACAAATCCATGGAGGACAGGGCTATCAATGGCTACTAGCCGTGATGGCTGTGCTCTGCCACCCTAGTCAGAGGCAGCATGCTTCTGAAAACCAGTTGCCGGAAGCCTCAGGAGGGGAGAGTGTTCTTGCACTCGGGTCCTGCTTGCGGGCTTCCCCCAGGCACCTGGTTGGCCACTGTGAGAACAGGATGCTGGACTAGGTGGGCCACTGGCCTGATCCAGCAGGCTCTTCTTATGTTCTTATGTTCTTAACATGTGGAGGGCAACAACTTCCTCATATATGATTGGAGTTGGACTTATCTTCATTGTTTCTTTGAAAATACATTTGGTTTTGTGCACAGTTTATTGAATAATTTCCAGCATAGAATCAAATTTGTGTTTTTTTCTGTTTACATTGCCATGTTACTATATATACTTAAGAGCTTCTTTTCATTGCTTTCATGTGGCATTCAGGTATGGTTTCCCCCCCATATATGATGGCATACTGGAATAAATACATCCCCCTCTCCCAATTCAAATTATCTCTCTGTAGGGAAAAAAAATCTTGTGTAGACTATTCCTTTGCAGGCTGCACATTCTTGCCAATTCCTATTCATTGTACAGGCACCATTGTTCTGTGCCCAGTACAAACGTGTAATATGGGCCCTTCCCCCATCTATGTACCTTTGAAAAACTGGTAAGAAAGGTTAAGCCCTTTGGATCTCCAGGCTCAGCTAAAGTGTCCTCATTTCTCTAATCCCTCTACCCCCCATTGCTTGGGCTCTGTCTCTGTGATTTTATGGAAAAGTGATACAGTCATGACAGGGGCTCTATACTACAACTAGTGTGGATTTTTTCCATTCTGCAATGTTAAATTGAAAATGTCCCCATGACATTTTGATGTTTCCCATAAGTTCATTTCAAAACAAAATCTTACAAAACTTATAGTCATGAACCCAGAAACGCTTGCTTAAGAACCCTCTAAATTTTCGTGGCAATACACAAAACAGTTAGAGAGAATCAAGAGTTCAAATTGTAAAAGAGAGGGGAGAAAATCAGACCCTTGTTGTTTCTGTCAGTGTTCTCATAATTGGTTGAAATTAATTACAAATCAGCCGTGTTCACAGAGTACCTGTAATCCTGTTACTGACCTTGCCCCATACTCTGACTTTCATCTGCAGTTTAAAAGTTTAAAAAATGCCTGGCTGATTTTTAATTAATTTAAGAAATTTGGCATTGAAGTCAATGATAAGCCCGGGTATGCTCAGTAAGAACAACTGTCACTATTCTAAAAGCCAGCCTTACAGCTGCTTGGCTTGGCTAATCAGGGAGCCACACCCACACCCACACCCAACCTTTATTTCACTCTAGACAGTCATGGCTTCCCCCAACAAATCCAAGTTTAGTTGGTGAAGTTGTTAGGAGACTCCTATTCCTCTGACAGAGCTCCAATGGCCAGAGTGGTTTAACAGTCAGCTGCTCTGATTGAAGCTCTGTGAGGGGAACAGGGTGTCTCCTAGCAACTCTTAGCACCCTCCACTAGCTACACACCCCAGAATTCTTTGGGAGAAGCCATGACTGTCTAAAGTGAAGTAACAGTCTGGTGTGGATGTGGCTAAGGACAGCTTTAGATTAACTTTGGGTGGGAGACTACATGTGCCTTCTGTAGAATAAAAAGGTGGGGGAAATGCTGAAAAATGATATTGTTCACAATGTTTTCCTTTTGGAAAGAAAATGGGCTTTTCCTCTGCTCAGTGCCCACTCACACAATCTCCTCCCCTCCCCTCCCCCTCTCCTCACTGCCCCTCTCCCAGGTCAGTTTCACCTATCCTAAGCATGATTGCACAGGAGTAAATCCTACTGAACTCAAAAAGCCATGCAAATGATCAAAGCTGTCCTCCCCTCCTCCTCTCTCCTATCCCCTCCCTCTTGTCCCCTCTGTCCCACTCCTCCATTCCCTTCCAATCCCCACCTTCCCCTCCTCCTCCTCCTTCCCCTCCCCTCTCCACTCCCTTCCTCTTTTCCTGTCCTCTGCTGTCCCCCTCCTGCTCCCCCATGGCCGGTTTTACCTATCCTAACCATGATTGCACAGGAGCAAATCCCATTGAACTCAATAAACATGCAAATGATCAGACCTGCTTTTCCCCTCCTTCCCCTCTCCTCTCCCTTCCTCCTCCCCTCCTCTCTTCCTTCTTCCTCCTCCCCTGGCCAATCCAGCCCTCCCTCTCCCCCGGTCAGTTTTACCCATCCTAAGCATGATTGCATGGGAGTAAATCCCATTGAACTCAATAAGCATGCAAATGATCAAACCTGCCCGCCTCCTCCGATCCCCTCCTGCCTGCTCCCATCCCCCCCCTCCCCTTTGCCCTGGACTGTGAAAGTCCAACCCAAATTGTGTTTGCATTTTTAAAAATTTGTAGGGCAGTACAATATCTGACAGAGGAGATCAGGTCTCCTGCTTTCCTGGTGCATTCACTACAGCTGCCCAATTTCCCTGCTTTTTAAAGTTTGATAGGAATATCTGTTGGCTATAGGTTAAAGTGTTGGACTACGACGTGGGAGACCAGGGTTCGAATCCCCACGCACCCATGAAGCTGACTGGGTGACCTTTGGCCAGTCACTGCCTCTCAGCCTCAGAGGAAGGCAATGGTAAACCCCCTCTGAATACCGCTTACCATGAAAACCCTATTCATAGGGTCGCCCATAATTCGCAATCGACTTGCAGGCAGTCTATTTCATTTTTCATAGGTGCATTCTTAAACTGCAAGGTTTTTGTGCCTGTTAGTGAATCTAGTGGTGTTTGGTAGTCGTAAATATATTACTAATCTTTATTACCTTTACAGACAAGAGAACGGGGGGGGAGTTGGGGGAGTAAAAGGAAGAGGGGAAAGTGTGCTACTTTTAGTCTTCCTAGCTTGCGTGAAAAATGGTATTTAGTTATTTCACAAGTAGGAGCTTACATGGATGGATAATTTTGCTAGAGATGAGAGCAAAATGTCTCTTATCACTGTGTTCACATATCTCTCATCCTGTTGACACAAGTGATAATCTAATCCCAGGTAGAGATGGTGTGTGTGAATGTACTAGTAGGGGTACAGTTCTCTTCTTAGGGATGAGCAAACTCTAACATGAAAATAATTTCATGGATACAGCTTCATTAAAGAATACAGCTCAAAGCACAGAATCCATTGCTTCTCAAGCAGTAAACAAGCAAATGTTTTGTTTGTTTTCTGTGGTGTATAGCACATTCTGTCAGAAGCACTTGGAATAAATCACAATATACTAACCACAAACTCCAATTACATTGATGGACCTTCATCTTGACCTTTCCCGGGGCTCCTCCAGATGACCCGTTTATTGAGCATTCATCCCGATTTGCTTGCACAAAGCTTACACAGAGGTTATACAATGCCCACTCTTGAGCATTTGTTCCAATTTGTTTGTGAAGAGGTTATATGACAGTGAGCATTCATCCTGGTTTTCTCCCACAGAGGTTATATATCTTCCTGCCCATCAGTCATTTATGCCACACTTTTTAATGCATGCTGTCACTTTCCTAACTGCAAAAAGTCTGGGTTATTCCTCCCAAAATGGATTTGTTCCACCAGAGCGCTTTAATTGTACAAACCTACATTTTCAGTATGTTACTGAATCCCTCCCACAAAATGCTGACAGTCTGGAAGTGACCTAAAGCCATCAAATATCCAATTGCAGGGCCAGTGCCATGCATGCCAGGGCCCTTGGGCATCAGCCTGACCCGAGCCCCGGAGCATACATACATGTGTGCATGCATGCCCCACCTACCTGTCTCTCCTGTTTTTTGTGGCTGCTTGTGCTCCATGTGCAGGGCTGCCATTAACCAAGATGGCAGCTGAGGTTTCCCTAAGGGGCTGAAGCCTCCACCGCCATCTTGGTTGATGGCACGCATGATGCTATGCATGCGCATACCTGCCATCAACCAAGATGGTGGCAGGAGCATCAGCACCTTAGGGAAACCTTGGTCACCATCTTGGTTAATGGTAGCCCTGTGCACACAGTGCGTACAGCCGCAAAAGACAGGAAAGACAGGTAGGTGGAGCCAGCAAACGGATGGGCAGCTTGCAAGCTCCCTCCCTGCGATCCACAGCAGCTACCCTGCTGCAGATCATGGAAGAGGAGCGCTACGCCTCCCCCACCCTATTGAGGGGCCCCTCAGGGGCCCTAGGACCCCCTCAGCCAGGGCCCGACCTGGCCGTCCGTTGGCTCCGGCCCTGGCAATTTGGATGAAAATGTCATATACCATTCCACTATGGCTGGTAGAGGCTTTGGCTTTGGCTGGTCTTCAGGGGAATGGAATGCGTGAGTGGAAGCCACTGACAGTGCCACTGAGAGCATCACTTTGCACATTGCTGCAGACTGATATGGTGTGAACAACTAACTTAGCACCACTTCTCATTCCTGCCAGAATGGCAGGAGGGGGGGGGAGAGAGACTGTTTATTTGAGCAAATAAGAGTGTTCCTTTAAAAACAATACTCTGTGGGTTTTTGTGTTTCTTTTTTTAGCGCTATGATATTGTCACAAATGAATACAATTTAAGTACAATCCACATTAAGCACAATGCAATTCACGCTTTCATATAACTAAATGCAAAGTAGTACTCGGAGAACATCCTGCAAGCACTGTATTGCATATTCTTAATTTAAAGAAGTCAGAATTGACTAACGTATAGCCAACTAAGTTTTACTCAGAGTAGACCCACTGAAATTAATTGACCTATGTTAGTAGTATTCATTAATTTGAGTTGGTCTACTCTGAGTAGAACTCACACTGGGTATTATATATATTTTCCCTTACAGTTTCATGTTTTAACATTTTTTCCCTGGCATTGTATACTACAATACAAACCTGAAGGCACTAGAAGGAACAACAGACGTTATACACGGAGCATGTATCTTTAAACTTCTTTTCTAATGACAGCATTAATTAAGTAACATTGACAAGCTGTCATTTGAGGATGAGATTGGGGAGCCAAGTCTTTCTTGACAAAAGTAGGCTACGGCATTAAAGCTTAATATGTTCTTGGCAACCTCCCAAGGAGGCAAAGCAGAATAGGGCAGGTGGTATTGCAGCTCAGTGACACCGGAAAAATGAATAATTTATAGCTGACCTCACGGTATAGTAAATGATTTGTACTACAAATACAGGGCTACTTCTTTATGATATACACATTGTACCGAATCCCTTCATTTTTTGAATAGCCTCAAAAAGGATGTATAATGTTTTTGATATTCATTTTTCTCCCTTGAACACAAGACACACACACACACCCCTACGAAATTAGGTACAATGTGTATATCGTAAGAACATAAAAGCCCTGCTGCATCAAGCCAAAGGCACATTTAGTCCAGCATCCTGTTATCCTAATGGCCAGCCAGATGCCTAAGGGGAGCCCACAAGCAGAATCTCCCCATTTTTGATTCCTAGCAATTGGTGTTCAGAGGCATACTGCCTCCAACAGTGGAGGTATTATTTATTAATTAAATTTATATCCCACCCTTCCTCCTAGAAGGAGCCCAGGGTGGCAAACAAAAACACTGAAAACACTCTTAAACATCTTTAAAACAAAATACTTTAAAACATATTAAAACAAAACATCTTTAAAAGCACATCAAAAGAAAGCATCTTTAAAAATATATTAAAACAAAGTCTTTAAAAACATCATTCAAATAAAAGCTTTAAAAATATCTTAAAAAGTAATTCCAACACAGATGCAGACTGGGATAAGGTCCTTACTTAAAAGGCTTGTTGAAAGAGGAAGTTCTTCAGTAGGCACCAAAAAGATAACAGAGATGGTGCCTGTCTAATATTTAAGGGGTTGGCGAAACATGTTGGTGGAACCCTGCCCCAGTGAGCAGTCATGCCTCTGCATTTTGCACCAGCTGCAGCTTCCGAATCAACCTCAAGGTCAGCCCCATATAGAGGGCATTGCAGTAATCCAGCCTGGAGGTTGCCAGTGCATAGACAACAGTGATCAAGCTATCCCAGTTCAGAAATGGTTGCAGCTGTCTTACCAGCGACAGCTGGTAAAAGTCACTCCTAGCCACTGAGGTCACCTGGGCCTCTAGCTACAAAGATGGATCCAGGAATACCCCCAGACTACAAACCTGCTCTTTCAGAGGGAGTACGGCCCCATCCAAAGCAGGCAATTAATCAATTATCCGAACTCCAGACCAACCATCCCACAATGCCTCCATCTTGCTAGGATTCAGACTCAGTTTATTGGCCCTCATCCAGCCCACCACCGAGTCACACTCCCTCTGTCCTTCTCCTGATAAAAGTCATCCATCAGGGCAACCAATGCCAATTCAGTCCCATAACCAGGCCTGAACCCAGACTGGAATGGGTCAAGATAATCTGTTTCATCCAAGAGTACTTGCAGTTGCTGTGCCACAGTCCTCTTAATCACCTTCCCTAAAAAGGGGGCATTTGCGACTGGGCAGTAGTTGTCACAAACCAGTGAGTCATGGGTGGGCTTTTTCAGGAGTGGTTGGATCACTGCTTCTTTCAAGATGCCTGGGACTACTCCCTCCTGCAAAGATGCATTGACAATACTCTGGATCCACTTAATCATAACCCTCTCAGCAAGTTTTAATAACCCAAGAAGGGCAAGGGTCGAGAGGACACATTGCTAGCCGCAATGTTGCAAGCATAACCATTGTGGCCAGTAGCCATTGATAGCCTTATCTTCCATTAATTTGCCTAATTCTCCTTTAAAGCCATCCATGTTGGCTATCACTACATCTTTCGGAGAGAATTTAACTACATGCTATGTAAAGAAATACTTTATTTTGTCTGTCCTTAATCTTCCAACATTCAGCTTCATTGGATGTCCCTGAGTTCTGAATTATGAGAGGAGAATAAAAGCTCCTCATCCACTTTGTCCACACCATGCATAATCTTATACACCTCTATCATATCCATCCCTTATTTGCCTTTTTTCAAAACTAAAAAGCCCCAAATGTTGAAACCTTTCCTTAGAGTGGAGTTGTCCCAACTCTTTATCATTGTGGTTGCCCTTTACTGAACTTTTCCCACCTCTACAATATCCTTTTTGAGGTGAGGCAACCAGAACTGTACACAACATTCCAAGTTTGACTGCACCATCAGAGTGGCTTCGGCCAGATAGGCGGCCTAAAAATTAAATTATTATTTATTATTATTATCAGTTTATAGGATTGCATTATGATATTGGCAGTTTTATTTTCAAACCCTTTCCTAACAATCCCTAGCATGGATTTTACCTTTTCCCAGCTGCCACACACTGGGTTAACATTTTAATTGAGCCATCTCAGGCTTTCATTCCTGGTCAGTCAGCACCAGTGCAGACCCCAAAGAGGTCTCTCCCAGGTCTGGGTCAGCTGGAATCATGACACATGGTAAAATCATCTGTCTGATGTGAGTGTGTCCTATTTGTGGTATTTGATCATCTAGACATGTTTACCTAAAATAAGGACTGCTGGCACTAACAGACCATCAAGTCCTCCATATGGTTTCCTAACACTGAACCTTTTTGTGTCTTCAAATTTGTTCACAATAAAAAGGTTTCTTTTGCTGTAGTCATTTATTATTTCATCTTCCAGAGGAGTAGCCATGTTAGTTTGTGGTAGCAAAACCAACCAAGGATCTTGTAGCACCTTAAAGACAGACAATATTTTATTGTGACATGAGCTTTCATGGACTAGCTTATGCCATAATAAATTGGTTATGGTGCTACAAGACCCTTTGTTCTTATTGTTCTATAGTTTCATTCTGCCCTGTGGTTCCACTCATCCTGAATTCTGGTTGAGTGATGAGAAGTTGTACTGTATAGTTAATTCCAGAATTGGATACCATGCAGTTTGTGGCATTTTTTCAGTTCCTTCTGTTTATTTGCATTGTCCCACCACCTCTGTGTTACCAAGATATGTGTGTGTGTGTTGATAAAACACTGCAAATGACAACAAAGAGGCTTGCAGTACCTCATAGACTTACAGATTTCCTATGGCATCAGCTTTCATGGACCAGAGAAGGGTCCATAACAAACCTCATTGTTATTTTGCTTCTACAGACTTCTTTGGGAACCTTTCTATAAGTTGTTCTATGCAAAAAGCCATCTCTGTGTGATTATTTGGGGAGATTCACTCAACAGATGTGCACACACTCATTACACACACAGAGCAAGGAGGGGCTCACAGTCCTTCTTCATATTGAGGAATGCTACCCACCAATGTCAATACATGTGGAGAGTGCTTTTCTGTGCCATCTAGATCAGTGGTTCTCAACTTTTTTTGCTCCATTCCCCCCTTTCACCATTGTTCAGAATATAATTCCCCCCTTCCCAAGATAGTCTCTCATAGCGTGTTGACGTTTTGCGAGTGACGGTGGTGTTTCTCGTGAGAGAAAAATTTCTTAGTTTATATTATAACAGAATTTCTTGGAGCACTTTCTGGTCTTTAAATAATAATTTAATTTTGCAAATGAAAATAATCCTGCATGTTCAAGAATTGATTTTAATCTGTGACATTCAATAAACTTTATTGAATGTCGCAGATTAAATTAAAAACAAACTACCATTTTACAGATTGTACATAATCTACAGGACATCACACTTTGCTGAATAGTGGTCCCAATTCCCCCCCTGGAACCCTAAAATTCCCCCCGGGGGGGAATTCCCCCCTTGTTGAGAACCCATGATCTAGATGCATAGACAGCAGGGAAGTATTTCTGTTGTCAGTGTCAGGAGATGTCCATAGCATGCATGAAAAGCATGGAACAAGGCTGGCCTCAGTAGTGAACAGCTGATGGGATGGCAGTACTTACCTGACCTTCATTCTTTTTATGTGCAGCACTTGACTGATGGACCTATTTGCATCTGGGAACTGGTGAAATACAAAAAGAATCTTTACTCAACCATATTTGCAATTGTTTATTATTCTTGGTGGCACTGGATCAGTGCACACCATGTCATCTTACAACAGAAAGGTAAAGGCCACATCCACACCAGGCATTTATTCCACTGTTATTCCACTTTAAACAGCCATAGCTTCCCCCAAAGCATCCTTGAAAGTGTAATTTGTGAAGGGTGCTGAGAGTTGTTAGGAGATCCCCTATTCCCCTCACAGAACTACAATCCCCAGAAGAGGGGCTGACTGTTAAACCACTCTGACCATTGGAGTTCTGTCAGGGGAATAGGAGTCTCCTAACAACTCTCAGCACCCTTCACAATTTACAGCTCCCAGGTTTCTCTGGGGGAAGCCATGACTGTTTAATGTGGAACAAATGTCTGGTGTGGATGTGGTCAAGTGTAAATGTGTTTATAAATACATTAAATAAAGAAATAGATCCAACACCACATGGTAATAATCTTGACGTAATCATGTACAAGATGGCAGTTACTACAGTGTTTGACCAATGCTCAATGGTACTGAAGAGAAGTTACAAAGCACAAATGAATGGAAAGAAGTGAGAGCTGCTGTTGGTCTGTGCCTGTGTGGTGTTGTGCACAAAATCCAGACTTGAAAATGGAGGTGGCTTAATGCATCTTTTGAAACAAGACCAAGTAATTTGGGACTCCAAATCCTGAGAGCAATTTTGTATCCCTAAGTGCCTTCTACTTCAAAAGACAGCTTCTACCAGACAGCAGTAGACTTTGAACTTGTGACAGGGCTCAGGTTTGGAGAGAATGGAAACAGCAAATGAAGGGGAACATAAACATCTGGCACCCAAGAAACAGTAGGAAGTGTTGGGAGAATTGCTGACCTCTGCCAAGTAGGGCAGGCAATGAATGATGTCTGTGGGCATGAAGCCTGGTTGTGGTCATATTACTAGCAATGTGTTAGTGGGCTAAAATGTAAGTTATGCATATGAAGGCTTAGTGTACCTAAATATATGCTAGAAGTGAATGGAGTTTTGCATGTCAAAGGAGAACTGCTGAGAAAGTTTTACAATGGAGCCTAATTGGAGGTGTTAATGTTATTCTTAGTTAATTTGAAAGTCAGATGCAAATGTTTAACACCACTTTGCGAGGAGCTGCATATTTAACTCAGAGATGGCATGCATGAGTTAACAGTTTACAAACTCCAGTGGGGGGAAATACGAACAGCAACAACAACAACAAAAGGTCTTCTTACTTATGTTCATTGCTTCTTTTTGGTATAGGAGGGGTGGCTGTTTCCAGTGCATTGTCTGCCTTTTTGCAATCTCCTCTTTTTCTCTTTACAAATAAAAATCCCCCCCCCCAACAGAATGTTTTCTAACAATATCCAAGGAAAGGCAGTTCCGGAACAGCACTAAGCACTTCATCTCCTATCTATTGTTGTATTTGTAATCAAGCCATTTTCAATTCATGGGTGCATAATTTTCATGTTTGTCCAACATCCTGAGTTCTATTTTGTTTCTGTCTGACTCATGCTCATATGAAAGGAAATTGTTTTCACTGTGCATGCTTTTCATGTATCCTCCCCTCCACCACTGACATGTTATAAAAATGTTATAAAAAAAATCAAATAACAGGAAAGAAAATCCTTCCTTTCTGTGTATAACAGCTGTAGCAGCTGACAAAAAGCAAACACCTGAGCTATAGTCTGCTCATTTGTCAGTGACCTCATTACAAAAAAAACCCAGGAAAGGTCCAGGCTTCTATGTTTGTTTTATAAAATGTTGTTTGCCCTCACTGGCTCTAGTGCGATTTAGGGGCCCAGCTGCATGTCAGGAAACTCGGGAAGGCAGTTGACATTGTCTGATGCTATTGTTTTTATTTTGGAGTTCACGAGGTTCATTTCCACTACGCTGTTTTTCTATCAACATGTTTTTGAGCCAGACTGGAATGCAGTGTCTTAAAATAATCTGCTTTCTTCAGGAGGGGGAGAGATTTCATTCTATCCTGTTCTTTTTACACACACACCCACACAAACATACACACATACGTGAGACACATGTGAGAGGAACTGGGAGATTTTATCTCAGTTCTTCTGGAAGCTAGCCAATTATATCCAAACCATTAAAAGGACATGCAGACTGTCTAGAACAGTGATCAAAGTAGACCAAATATCACCTCAGCACTTGAGAAACGTGAGCTGATACTCTCATCTAAGCTCAGGAGAATCCATGCCAATTTCTGTTTTTGTAATAACCTTCCCTTTTTACCATCCTCCCACCCCCCAGTCACTTGGGCAACTGAAGCATTAGCTACAGCTGCAGTAAATCATTTCCCAGGCCTCACAAACAGAATTTCAGGGTTACCTTCAGATTTGTTGAGGATGTTTGGCCGTTATCGGCGTAAGCCTGAGGACTCTCAGGAGGCTCACAAATAACATAAGCCTGCAAACAATACCCACAGGTGGTTGGTGGGCTGGAGGGAATGGGAAGTTCAGTCATACCATGTTCAAAAATGAGGAAAGCAGGCACTGCTCTAAATGGAAGGCAAACATCTTAGGGTGATGCAGAATAGTGACTGAAATATGAAGTAATAGCACTGGCTCTAGGTATTAATATCATGCAGCCCCATGGAGACAAAAGCTGTATGCACCGGTCCCTCCCCCCTGCACACAAACACTGGCTCTACTCTCCCTGTGACTACGTGCACACATATGCCTGCCATCAACCAAGATGGCGGCAGGGGCATCAGCCCCTTAGGGAATCCTTGGCTGCCATCTTGGTTGATGGCAGGTATGTGCATGCAACGCACACAGCATTCACCACAATGGGATAGGTAGGTAGGGCACCCATGCAGTTGTATGGAGGGGTTGGGAGCTCCCTCTCTGCAATCCATGGCAGGGTTGGGAGCTGCTGCTGCTGCAGATAGCAGAACAGGAGCATTACCCTCCCACCCTAAGGAGGGGCCCTTCAGGGGCCTCTCTGGGCTGCAGGAGCCTTCAGCCAGGGCCCAATGTGGCTGCCCTCTGGTGCCAGCCTTTCACCCAAGAATAACAACACTAGAAGATTTATACACAGCTCTGCACACTTCAACCTACCCTGTACAAAACCTCAGGATGTGCCATACTTCTGTGCATCTTGTGAACATTCAGGGCTGCCATCCAGACATGGATCAGGCTCACTGCCATATTTACCATAATTCTTGATAGTGGTGGTCCTACAATATCCCACCCTGATATTTCAGAATGTTCCCGCACCTACACATTTTCTGTGGTGTACCTTATAGGCTGTAATCCTACAGTTTGTATTGACATCTCCAGCCCACATTGTTGCTTAGACTAGCATTGTTAGAAATTTCTTCTTTTGAGTCATTCAGCATGTGGGGCACTGGTCAGTCTCATCAGAAATTCAACTTTTGAGCAGATGTCTCTCTGCACACATGTGTGGCATCCCTAAGAGGAATCTACATGCTGACATGGGTGCTGCCTTGACCATAAGTCTCTGGCATGCAAATGCTGCATGCAAATGTGCTACTTATCAAGGTTACAAACACTTTAAGGAATGCATGTGTGGAACATCTACATTCTTAAGTGCTTTTCTGCAGCTTCCTGTAGCAGCTTCCACATAGGCACTGTCTGTTTTGAATCAGCCTACAGGGCTAGTTCATACAATATGTTTTTGTCCTGCTGCTCCATGTGAACACACCCAACTGTTTTAGCAGGTCTATGCTGATGAAAAGACAGAGGCATGACAATTATAAATGGTATTCCCCCATGGCAGTGCTGCTTGAAGAGAAACCAGGAATTAATGTGATCCTAGGAAAATTGAGACACCAGAGCTCAATGTTATAAGAATCCAGGCTGTTCTGGTTCAAGCATGTGTCACTTGCATTCTTTAGCTCACTTTTCTCTGAGTCTAGACTTATTTAATTAGGCTAAACAATGCAAGCAGGAATGAAGTCTTGTTATCGGCATTCTCCACAGGAAGTAATACAGATTGTCTTTAAAATAAGAGCCTTCTGGGTCCACCAGATACTCAATAATGTAATTATTGTGAGAGGCACCATCCAAAGAAAGGCAATGAGACAGCATTTCCTCTGGGACAAACAGACAGCATATTTTTAATGGTTGTGTTATTGTTAACATCTTTTGCTATGTATATTCAATATGCAGTCCTAATTACAGTGCCTCTCTCTCTCTCTCTCTCTCTCTCTCTGTCTCTCTGTCTTTCTCTTTGGCAGTGCCTACCCTCACAAGGAAATTCTCTGTTAATATCAGTCTTCAGAACAGTTCCACCAAAGTTAAATTCTGGAAAGGGAGATTCATGTTCTGCTATTATTATTATTATTATTATTATTATTATTATTATTATTATTATTATTATTATTATTATTATTTCTGTCTCACCCTTCCTTCTGGAAGGAGCCCATATTAGAATAACATGCAGATGAAGGCACATGCAACCGCTGCAACAGACACTGGGGATGTCCAGCATTTTGCTGCCTGAGGTAGAAAAGCAAATGATGTCTCTGTACTCCAGACCAAGGTGCATAGTATCCAAGATCAGTCAAGTCACTTTCTCATCTGAAGCAAACAATTCTTATTTCTCCTGAAGCAAAAAGTGCCTTTCCTCCTCCTCCCTAGAAGTAAAATAACAACAACAACAATAATAGATTAAATAACAAACATAACTAATCAATTTCCTGCCCTTTCGTCAAAATCAGCTATCTGAGGTGGCCACCTCACTCTGGTTAATGGTAGGACCAGCCCTGACTAGAAAGCGCCATAACATTCTTCTTAGGTCATATTTGGTCAATAGGAAAATTATGATGGGTTGTGTGCATTACATACACACATATACACACTAATCCTTATTATTTTATGTGCCACAGAACAACAAAGCCTGAAGCTACACTAAATTATGCAAATTGTACAGATGTATAGAAATTTACTTGTCTAAATGGTTCAATTTTCAAAACACAGTTCAAATAATCTGCAAATGTTTTGAAAGGCATGGAGTGAAACAAGAAAAGTGGAACAGGAAACATGGAGGTTGGTTTTAGACAACCCATAATAGCATGCAAGAGGTAAGCTTGAACTACAAAAAGACTCATAAGAAGAGCCTTGGTGGATCAGGCCAATGGCCCATCTAGTCCAGCATCCTGTTTTCACAGTGGCTAACCAGATACATATGGGAAATCTGCAAGCAGGACCTGATTACAAGAGTACTTTCCCCTCCTGTGATTTGCAACAGCTGGTATTCGGAAGCATTCTATCTCTGACCAGGGAAGCAGAGCATAGCCATTTTGGCTAGTAGCCATTGATAGCCTTAAACTCCACGAATTTGTCCAATCCTCTTTTAAAGCCATCCAAGCTGGTCACCATTACTTCCTCCTATGGGAGCAAGTTCCATAGTTTAACTATGTGTTGTATGAAGAAGTACTTTCATTTGTCTGTCCTGAATCTTCCAACATTCAGCTTCTTTGAATGTTGATGAGTTCTAGTGTTATCAGAGAAGGAGAAAAACTTTTATCTCTATCCACTCTCTCCATACCATGCATAATTTTATAAACTTCTGTCATGTCACCCCTTGCTCACCTTTTCTCTAAACTAAAAATCCTCAAATGCTGCAACCTTTCCTCATAGGGGAGTTGCTCTATCCCCCTGATCATTTTGGTTGCCCCCTTCTGAACCTTTTCCAACTCTACAATATCCTTTATGAGGTGAGGCAACCAGAACTGTACACAGTATACCAAATGTGGCTGCACCATAGATTTATATAACAGCATTATGACATTGACAGTTTTAGTCTCACTTAGCCCCTTTCCCAATCATCCCTAATATGGAATGTGTGTTTTCACAACTACTGCACATTGGACCGACATTTTCATCGTGCTATCCACCACAACTCCAATATCTTTTTTTCTGGTCAGTCACTGCCATTTTAGACTCCACAAGTATATGGGTGAAGTTAGGATCCCCACCCCACCCCACCCCACTGCATACATCACTTTATACTTGCTTACATTGAATCACATTTGTCATTTTAATGCCCTTTCTAGTGTTGTGTTGAACCTTCGCAAAGCATTTCTTCCAACCATTTGAAGGAGTTCTGTGTTGAAGTGAAGAATGCTTCAAAAAGGTTGTGAGGTTTGTAAAATTTTATATAAATAATAATAATTTGCAGTGCCCAGCACAGTAGGGGGAATGTTATTCCATTTAACTTTTGAGCTTAACAAAGTGGCCAATGGGTCTTCATGAATCCCCAAAGCATTTAGAGTGAGCCCTGTACTTGTTCTCAATGGTGTGGTGCTCTTTGCAGCTGGATTCTAGCTAGATAGCTCTTCTGCGAATGACCACATGACATCGCATGGCAGCTCATCCAAGGAGTGACAATCTTCAGACTTTTTATTTATTTATTGTACTTATATACCGCCCCATAGCCGAAGCTCTCTGGGCAGTTTACAGTAACTAAAAACATTAAAACAAATATACAGATTTAAAAACACATCTTTTAAAAACAATTTAAAACACAATAAAAATTTTTAAAGCAATTTAAAACACATGCTAAAATGCTATCTTACTTGAAATAATGGAGCCAGATGAGTATCACAATATGTCTCTGAATGAAACTCGTAGGAGAAATGTTCTAATATCAGGTAGAAGAAAGAGAAGCAGAATGTATAGCAAATCCAATTTCCTAAGAGATATAGAACAGAACATGTGAAGTCTGGCCAACCCTGTACTGAACATATTGGGTGGGATGAAGTGGGGAGGGGAAGGCTAGGATTGTATGACCATAGGTATTTTCAAAGGTATCCTTTGGAATTAACTTGCATGAGATAATGTATTTTCTAGTTCCACCTGTATTATTGTAGGTTTTTTTCCCATCTCCAACATCTGATTTTCCAGAAGTGAACATTTCACAGATGTTAATTAACAGAATCCATAACTGTGTACCTGAAGCAAAACACTTCGCCACTTCAGAGCTAACTGTAAAAAATTCCCTTGATATTCCCAGTGTTTCCCCACTACATATTTAAAAGGACTGACAGTTAGAATTTTCTTACTCATTAAGATGCTGTTTGTCTTTTTCTATTTGCATATTCCAAATTTAGAGGCTGGGAGCTGATGCTAAGTAGTGTTGCTTCTACAATGTGATGTTCAAATCCCGAAGATGACAAATGTACTAGCAGAAGTCTGGCTTTTTTGCATATATTGCATGTTTCCTAGCCAACATAATTAACTTTCATAGTCCACCCTTTAAGAGATATGCATAGCCCTGAGCCACAAAAAATGTTGCAGCTTAATCTGAAAGTATCTCCTTTTAATGGGTTAAAACAAATGAAGCCTCATATGTAGAACCATGCACATGGGGCTTAATTTGAACCAAGATTTACCACAACTCTGTCCTCATGTTCAATGCCAATACTCAGCTCTTGCAAAATAGCGTCTTTAGGATATGACACACCAGCTAATTTTGTGTAATTTATTCTGATATAGTTCCAGTAAAATCTTGCACTATCTGGTTCTAACACCATATTGTATTCTGATCTGCAGTGCTTTTATTTCATGAATACTGGTTTTTCACCAAATAGATACCTACATCATCATCATATCCATTAGTGCACAGGTTGCTACCGTTTTGGGATTACTGGGCACATATGGAATTCTGAGAAAATGCTGGGCACCAGTCACAAAATGGCTGCATTGCAAGTTTGGCATAACACAAAATGACTGTCCTATCAATGGAAAAAAGGCACCTACATTAGCCACCTCTGTGTTGGCTCACAGGGAGAAGCTCTTTGCGCCTCTCCTCTGGGTGTCCAGTCCTAGCATCCAAATAAATGTTTAAGTGGTACATGTTCCGTGTACAAAAGGCTAAGCCACTGCAAGTAGGAACTGAGCAGGAGAAGCAAATAGTTTCTTATGCATTGTGAACATTTGAGAGGATATTTACTGAGACATTTCATGGGTGCCATATGAGGTACTAGTGGACACACAAGTGCCCGTGGCTGCCACGTTGGTGGCGCCTGGTAGTACTAGCAAATATAATTCATAGTAAAACCACTGTATTTTTGTAATTTGTATCATATTCAGCAGTGCTTTTTTGTAAACAAAATGAGGTTCTGGTACTCATACTTTGATAAAAGTGCCATGGGTACTAGGACAAAATGACTGGCATAGGAAGCAAATAAATAAATAAATCTGTTTGTACTCTGTACACACAAAAAAAGCCCTGATCTTCAGTATGAAGATGCAGCAGTGGAAGGGAATGAAGGGTTTCTGGTTTTTTTGTGAATGTTAATTGTTCCTTTTTCAAAAGTGTGCAGATATATTTACCCCAACCCCTTTAGAGCCATTGAGTGCATGCTAAAATGTATACATTTGCAAATGTTCTGAGACAGTTGGTATTCAGGCGCTGTCACCATTGTATCCAGATCAAAGTCTTCATGAGTCACATTTTTTTTGCCATTGCGTTATGCTAACAAAATATTCTGTGCTGGAATGGACACAACGTTGCATGTGGAGGAAGGAACTAGAGGAGCAGCTATCCTTGACTTGATTCTAACTTATAGAGATGACTTAATGGATGAAGTGGCAGTTACAGGAAGTCTGGGAGAAAGTGACCATGTTCTTGATTTTAAAAGAAGTAAAAGCTGAGAGTATTCATATACATACCCTGGACTTCAGGAAAGCCAATTTTAATAAACTCAGAATGATGATAAGTAAGGTCCTATGGGAAGCGACCCTAATGAGAAAAGGAGTCCAAGATTGGTGGAAGTTGCTAAAAAAGTAAATTCTAAAGGTACAATGGCAAACAATTCCAACAAGGAAATAATGTGGAAGACAACAGAAGAAGCCAGTGTGGCTTCACAAAAAGCTTAGAGATAGGAATGGGTGAGAATTTTGATTCAGTTCTCATTTCAAGCAGAATTTATCAAATTTGCACTTTCTGAAACAATATGAGAACCAAAACACAGTTCTCCAACTAAACAATATTTATAAAAATGCATATATTAGGAGAAAGTGTGCATAAAAATGAATATATGAGTGAAATAACATGCAAAAAGACATGATGTGATGAGAAATGGCTTGCAAAAATGTGTACCTTTGTCAAAACTGCCCACAAAAATATATTTATTTGGAGAAATTTGCACTAAAATGGTGGAGAATATTCATGAAGATTTTTTTTTAAAAAAATCGCAGATTGCTGCAGAAATGTAGAGAACTGAATTAAACATTAGAAAAGTGAGAAACTGAGAGAACTGAAATTGACAGATCTTTCCATCCCTAGAGATGATCTGAAAACAAAAAAGGGCACATATAGGATGTGTACGGAAGGCCAGGTCACAAAGGAAGAGTACAGACAGGTACCAAGGAATCGCAGGGATGGTGTCAGGAAGGCTCAAACTGAGAATGAGCTGACGTTAGTGAATGATGCCAAAAGCAACAAAAAAGCTTTCTTCAGGTACATCCATAGTAAAAGACAGAGTAAAAAAATAATGGTACAGCTATTCAATGAGAATAGTAAAATGATAACAGATGACAAAGAAAAGACAGAAGTGCTCAATTCCTACTTTGGCTCAGTCTTCTCCCAAAAGAGGGTCTATGACCCTTCGGGCAAATGTAACATACAAGCTGAAGAGGCAGAATTGCAGCTTGAGAATGACAGACAATTGGTCAAGGAACACCAGATTACTTTGAACAAGTTCAAATCTACAGGTCCCCATGAACTGAATGCTAGAGTATTGAAGGAACTGGCTGAAGAACTCTCAGAACCACTGTCTGTTATTTTTGTGAAATTGTATGGGATGGGTGAGGTGCCGGTGACAAGAGAAGGGCTAATGTTGTCCCTATCTTCAAAAAGGCAAAAAGGAAGAACGTGGGAACAACAGACCAGCCAACCTGACATTGATCCCTAGGAAAATTCTGGAACAGATTATAAAGTGGCCAATCTGTAGACACCTTGGAAACAATGTAGTGTTTACTAGAAGCCAACATGGATTTGTCAAGAACAAATCCTGCCAGATTAATCTTATCTCATTTTTTGATCAGGTAACCTCCCTGGTAGACTATGGGAATGTTGTGGACATAATATATCTCAATTTCAGCAAACCTTTTGACAAAGTACCCCATGTGGGCTGGATGGAACAACTATCAGGTAGATCCACAGTTGGCTACAATACTCAAAGTCTGTTTATCAATGGCTCCTTCTCAAACTGGGGGGGGGAGGCAATGAGCATGGTACCACGGGGCTCAGTCCTGGGCCCAATGCTCTTCAACATTTCTATTAATGACTTGGATGAGAAATGCAGAGAATGCTTATCAGTTTTGCAGATGATATAAAATTGAGAGAGATAGCTAATATCCTGGAGGACAGAAACAAAATTCAAAGTGATATTGACAGGCTGGAGCATTGGGCTGAAAAAAAGAGAAAGAAATTTAAGAGGGATAAGTGCAAAGGTCTGCACCTAGGAAAAAGAAACCAAATGCACAGTTATAAGTTGGGAGATACTTGGCTCAGCAATACTACATGTGAGAAGGATCTTGGAACTGTTGTTGATCACAAGCTGAATATGAGCCAACAGTGTGCTGTGGCTGCAAAAAAGGCAAATGCTCTTTTAGGCTTCATTAACAGAAGTATAATTTCCAAATCATGTGAAGTACTAGTTCCCCTCTATTCAGCACCTATTAGGCCTCATCTTGAGTACCACATCCAGTTCTGGACACAGCAGTTTAAAAGGATGCAGAGAATCTGGAAGAAGTTCAGAGAAGGGCAACAAGGATGAGACTGGAAACAAGCTCTATGAGGAGAGACTAAAAGAACTGGGTATTTTTAGTCTTGAGAAAGAAGACTGAGGGAAGATATGCACTCTTCAAGTACTTGAAAGGTTGTCATACAGAGAAGGGCCAGGATCTCTTCTCGATCATCCCAGACTGTAGGATATGGAATAATGGACTCAAGTTACAAGAAGCCAGATTTCAACTGAACATCAGTAAAATCTCCCTAACTGTTAGAGTGGTCCGACAATGGAACCAGTTACATAGGGAGGTGGTGGGCTCTCCTATACTGGAGGCATTCAAGAAGCACCTAGACAGCCATCTGTTGGGTATGCTTTATGTTGGATTTTCTGCATTGAGCAGAGCATTGGATTTGATGGCCTTATAGGCCCCTTCCAGTTCTACTATTCTATGATTGTATTATCCATGCTCAATCAGTCCGAGGGCCCATCTAGTCCAGCATCCTGTTTTCATAGTGGTCAACCCACAAGCAGGACATGAACACAACTGTGCTCTCCCCAATTGTGTTCCCCAGGAATTCGTATTCAGAGGCATACTGCCTCTTACATCAGAGGTAATATATAGTCCCCACACCTAATAGCCATTGAAAGCTTTGTCCTCCATGAATTTGTCTCATCCCCTTTTAAAGTCATCCAAGGTAGTGGCCATTACTGGATCTTGAGGTAGTGAATCACATCATTTAACAATGTGCTGTGTGAAGTATGGCAATAGGGTAAGCTGCCTAAAGCAATGCATTTTCAAGCCAGATAAGGCTTAATTTTAAGTCTCTATATCTTCGGCATGGTTTAGGCAGCATTTCCTGTCTTTATTTGTCTTGGAGTAGGCTGGCCTTGGACATTCAGTGCCTGTGGAGAGCTCTGTAGCAAATTCTAATCCAAGTGAAATTAGAAATTGATTTAAGGCCTCAATTTGTAATGCACTGAAGTGAAGCATGCACTTATGTCCACTTTCTCAATTGCTTTCCTCAGCCACATCTAAGTGGAGAATTCCCAGAGACCAATGCCAGTTTAACAATTAAGACAAAATTGTTAAACTGAACTGGGTAATTTGAAACATGTTTACAATGTTGAGTTGAGAGTTAAGGAGCTGTCTGATAATACTGATCAAACAGAATCATGTTGGCTGTAGATCATGTTTGCAAGATGTTTAAAGTTGTTTGTGGATGGTAGGTTAGATAATGTAGCTCATTGTAAAAGTCAATAACTGTGATCCAGAGTACCATGCACATGCTGCTATTCATGAAGATTACTGCATATATGAAAGAATCCCCATTCATTTCAGCAGAAGGGTTTCATCTGCATGTGGATGGATGGATGGATTCCTTTGAAATGAATGAGGGATTTTTACAAGCAAGGAACCTCCCTAAAGCACTGCAGCTCCTGGATACAATATCAATTTTTATATTGTGACAAATGTCCATGCTTCAGGTTAGCCCAAGAATGTGACTAGCATATGCACAGGGGTCTAGAGCAGCCTTTCCCAACCAGTGTACCCCCACATGTTGTTGGACCACAACTCCCATCAGCCTCAGCCAGCATTGCCAATGGTCAGGAAGATGGGAGTTGTGGTCCCACAACATCTGGAGGCACACTAGTTGGGAAAGGCTGGTCTAGAGGGACAGGGCTAAACTACACATTCTAGAACAGCAGTTAACCTTTTTTGGGTGATGGACCCCTTTGAGAATCTGATGAAAGATATGGACCCCCATAAATTTTATTGTATTGGAAATTGATTTGTTTTGTACCTGGTTCACAGACTCCTTGAAGCCCATCTGTGGACCCTCTAGAGCAGAGCTTGGAAAAGTTACTTTTTAAAACTACAACTCCCATCAGCCCCAGCCAGCATGGCCACTGGATTGGGCTGATGGGAGTTGTGGTTCAAAAAAGTAACGTTTCCAAGCTGTGCTCTAGAGCTCCATGGAGCACAGTTAAGAACTCCTTTGCACATTCAGTATTGAATGCCTGAATAGGGCTAGACTAGATTGTCATGTCTATTCCTTAAGTGGAATGATAATTTTGAACATGTTTACAATTTTAGAGTTGAAGTTAGAGTTAAGGAGAGCTCTGATAATACTGATTAAAACAGAATCTATTTCCTACTGAATGGGAGCAGGACCAGAGTTTAATTTTATACCCCTTCTGAAAACAAAAATATATTAGTTCCCAACAAATTCTAATCAGCCTCATTGCTTATTCAGAAATTCTAAATGGGTGTCTCTGGTCTTTTTATTTTCTTAATTTATTTTAATAACTTGCTGTAATGCTAGATTCACCATCCAATTTACTATAAGACAAAGCATTGTGTTCCTTGTAAATTATTTCCCCTGACAAGTTTTTCTGACACTTGGACATAAAAATGAAGTGGGAAATAGATGGTGCCTGCAATTAATTTACTAATTAATGGGAATATTTTAATACAAAGATCAAAGCATCATAAGTGAATAATGGACAAAGAGAGTTTTCATGCTGACAAGCTGTGCGTTCCTGGCTGGTTACATTAGGAACATTGTGCAAGGAAGCAATGTTATTTCAAGAAGAATAGAGGTTTTCATACTTCAAGCACATTTTGGGTAAATCTCTGTGCTTTCTGTTGCCAGTGTTTTGCTTGAAAGGATAGGGAGCTAAGCGAAAATCAGAAATATATCAGCAGCCTGGCGATTGTCATGTTTTCTTATACTGACAGAAACCTGGCGAACTTGCTGTGCAAACAGATAGTAGAGATAACACCAGATAAGATGGATTTTTCTTTCACAGAAAGCCATCCTATCAAAAGCTCTGCATTTGCAACCGTACAATATGCCATCGGGTATCCAACAATAACAGCAATAATAACAACAACAGTACCAACAGCCGCTGCCTTCGCCATAGAAGTGGAACTTCACCAAGAGAAATCCTATAGGAGAAACGACGCCAAACATCAGGCGGGTATATCATTGGGTGACGCCAGACGCCGGACGTTCCCTAGATAAGAAGCTTGTTTAAAGAGCTTTCTTGAAATGCCACCTCAGGGAACTGGTGTGTCTGAGGATCATTCGGTCAGATACAGCATTGCGTGAAGAAAGGGAAGAGCACAGACAACATCTGGAGCCTGCAGGGAGGAAGAGGTTGCTGGTGGTGTTGTGGCCACTGCCTTGGACCTCAGCTGTTTTGGGCCTTGATCTTCCCACTGAGATTTCCTGCTCTTTGCAGGACTATGTACAAGGCCCTGACTCAAGATCAAGATTAGGGCCTTGATTTAGCAGTTTTACTATCCATCCAGCTGACTTGCCTGGCCCACCTGGGCGACAATAATAAGATTTTTACTTGCTTATAGCTGCCGGTTGGCATAGTGTGTTGCTTTTAAGAGCAAGGCTTTTGCCTTTTTATAAAGGAAGGATGTGTTTTCAACTAAAGAGGGCTGAGGAAGGGATCCAGGGGGCTGCCATTAGTGTTGTGAAGGGCAGAGGGAGATACAGAGCGGGGAGACAGTTATGTTATCAGGGGATATGGGTGTGCAACAGGGTGCTGGTTGCCCCCAAGCTGTCTCCCCGCCCAAGTAGTCTGGATAGCCAGGGTGATAACCCCCTTGGGTTGAAAATGCTGCTTATGAATGCCAGGTTGGTGAATGGTAAAACAGCCATTCAGAATCTGATACTGTATGAGCACGCCGACCTGGCTTGTATTACAGGGACCTGGTTGAATGAAGATGGGAAGGTTAATCTCTCTCAGCTTTGCCCGCCAGGTTTTTCTGTACAGCAACAGGCAAGACCTGGGGGGCAGGGAGGTGGAGTTGCAGTGGTCTATCGTAATACTATTCCCCTGACCAGGTGCCCTATCCCACAGTCTTCAGGGTTCGAGTGTGTGTATCTGAAGTTGGGTGGCCGGGACAGAATAGGGATTCTGTTGGTGTACCGCCCACCCCGCTGCTCAACAGTCTCCCTTCCTGAGCTAGCCGGGGTGCTCTCGGGGTTGGTGTTGGAATCACCTAGGTTTGTTGTACTGGAGGACTTCAACATCCATGCCGAGACCACTCTGGCGGGCGTGGCTCAGGATTTCATGGCCTCCATGACAACCATGGGTCTGTCCCAAGTAATATCTGGTTCCACTCATGCTGCTGGCCACACTCTGGACCTTGTGTTCTGTGCTGGATGGGATGATGGTGATCTTGGTGTGGAGGAACTCTCTGTAGTTCCGTTGTCATGGACAGATCACTACCTGGTTGGGTTTAGACTCACTGGGACTCAAATCCTCTGCAGGGGTGGGGGACCGATTAGGATGGTCCGCCCCAGGAGGCTGATGGATCTGGATGGTATCCTGAGAGCTCTTGGGGTTTTTCCTGTCACCTCGGCAGGTGATTCCATTGAAGCTCTGGCTGACCTCTGGAATGGGGAAATGGCCAGGGTGGTGGACATGATCACTCCTGAGCATCCCCTCTCACAGAATGGAGCCAAACCAGCCCCCTGGTTTACCAGAGAGCTGATGGTGATGAAACAAATGAGACGGAGATGAGAGCGACGTTGGCGGAAGACTCGGAGCGAGTCTGACCGAACACAGGCTAGAGCCTATCTGAAGGCCTACTCCGTGGCAGTGTGGGCAGCAAAGAAATTATTCTTTTCAGCCACCATTGTCTGCAGGGAGCCAACCAGCAGAGCTTTTTCGAGTGGTCAGGGGTCTCCTACATTCTGGCCCCCGAGAGGGTAATATAGACCACTCATCAGCCCGCTGTCAAGAATTTACACAGCACTTCGCAGACAAAATCGTTCAGATTCATTCTGACTTGGATGCTATAGTTGATACAGGCTCAGTGGATGTAACTTTGGCTCCTGCTTGTCCAATAATATAATGGATTCTTTTCAACTTGTACAACCCGAGGATGTGGACAGGATCCTTGGAGAGGTGAGGCCCTCCACATGTCTGTTAGACCCTTGCCCTTCCTGGCTTATTAAAAGTGCCACAGGGGGCCTGGCCAAGTGGGTGACGGAAGTGGTCAATGCCTCCCTACAACAAGGCAGAGTTCCAATGTGCCTAAAGGAGGCAGTTGTAAGGCCTTTGCTGAAAAAGCCCTCCCCGGACCCCTCTGTTATGGATAATTATTTCCCAGTGTCCAATATCCCATTTCTGGGCAAGGTAATAGAGCGTGTGGTGGCCTCCCAACTACAGGGATTCCTGGATGAAATGGGTTATCTAGATCCATTTCAGTCTGGTTTCAGACCTGGCTATGGGACGGAGACGGCTTTGGTTGCCTTGGTAGATGACCTACGCAGAGAACTGGACAGGGGGAGTGTGTCCCTGTTGGTTCTGTTGGACCTCTCAGCGGCTTTCGATACCATCGACCATGGTATCCTTCTGAGTCACCTTACTGGGATGGGACTTGGGGGCACCGTTTTACGATGGCTCCATTCCTTCCTGGAGGGTTGAACCCAGAAGGTGGTGCTGGGAGATTCCTGTTTGACTCCTTGGCCGTTGGCCTGTGGGGTCCCTCAGGGTTCAGTTTTGTCCCCCATGCTATTTAATATCTACATGAGACCGCTGGGAGAGGTTGTCCGGAAGTTTTGGGTTCGGTGCCATCAGTATGCAGATGACACCCAACTCTACTTCTCCTTTCCACCTAATTCCAAGGAAACTGTCTCGGCTCTAAACCAGTGTCTGATAGCAGTGGTGGACTGGATGACGGTGAACAAGCTGAAGCTTAATCCAGACAAGACAGAGGTGCTCCTAGTCAGTCAAAAGGCAGATCAGGGAATAGGGGTTCAGCCTGTGCTGGATGGGGTTATGCTCCCCCTGAAGACTCAGGTTCGCAGTTTGGGTGTGCTCCTGGACTCAGCCTTAAACTTGGAGGCCCAGGTTTCTGCAGTGGCCAGGAATGCTTTTGCATAGTTAAGACTAGTGCGCCAACTGCGCCCGTTCCTGGAGTTGTCTGATTTGGCTACGGTGACACATGCCTTAGTTACATTCCTCTTAGACTACTGTAACGCACTCTACGTGGGGCTGCCTTTGAAGACTGTTCGGAAACTTCAGTTGGTGCAACGAGCTGCAGCCAGAATGTTAACTGGGGCTGGTTACAGGGACCATACAACTCCCCTGCTGCAACAGCTCCACTGGCTGCCAGTCTGTTTCCGGACACAATTCAAAGTGCTGGTTATGACCTATAAAGCCCTATACGGCTTAGGTCCAGGCTATTTGTCAGACCGTATCTCCCTATATGAACCTGCCCAGGCCCTGAGATCTTCAGGAGAGACCCTTCTCACAATCCCAACACCTTCACAAGTGCGACTGGTGGGGACACGAGATAGGGCCTTTTCGGTGGCTGCCCCTAGGCTCTGGAACTCCCTCCCTAGGGAGGCAAGAATGGCCTCCTCTGTGCAGTCCTTCCGCCAACAGCTAAAGACTTTTTTCTTCCGGCAGGTCTTTGGAACTGAAGGCTTTAAGGGTAGTGACTGAAGAGGATGCTGTATGTTATTGTTTTACTTGTATGCTCCTAAACTGGGTTGCAGTATTTTAAGAGTAATTGGTTTTAACATCTTAATAGTTTAATCCTGTTTTAATGCTGATTTTATATGTTTATGTTTTATATTTTTATAGGTTCTTAATGATATGTACTTATTTTTATCTGGAAGCTGCCTTGAGTTCCAGTTTGGAAAGAGGGCGGGGTATAAATAAAGATAATAATAATAATAATAATAATAATAATAATAATAATAATAATAATAATAATAATAATAATAATAATAATAATAATAATAATAATAATAATAATATGGAGCTTTCATGCACAGGAGCTTCCCCATTCATAGGAACATAGGAAGCAGACTATTGGTTCATTTTAACTTGGGATTGTCTAAATTTACTAGCAGCAGCCCTCCAGGCTTTCAGACAAAAGTCTTTCCCGGCTCTATCTGGAGATGCCAGGGACTGAACTGTCAGCACTGTCAAACATTAGTTTAAGGGTTAACCAGACTGTATAATCTAGAACAACCTTTCCCAACCAGTGTGCCTCCAGATGTTGTTGGACCACAACTCCCATCAACCTCAGCCAGCATTGCCAATGGTCAGGAAAGATGGGAATTGTGGTCCAACAACATCTGGAGGCACACTGGTTGGGAAAGGCTGATCTAGAAGAAGTGTCCTGACTACAAAAGGTACAAGATATAGCTCCGTTTTATTTAACACTACAGTTACTACAATGCATTTGTCCACAAATCTCCACTACAGTAAATTCTCCACTACAGTCTCTAACCACAATAGGGGATAATTACCAAACAATAATGGCACACTGCACACTCTTGATGCCTTTTTGAAAGAGGGATTTCCAGCCCCTGTGTCTTCAGGTGGAAGCAAGATCTAGACCTTTTCTGGTTGGCCAGAGCAAAACTCCATGGATGGAAAAGGAAAACATCCTGGAATTGACCAATCAGGAAGTCCTTTCAGAAAATCTGTCACCTTGTCTGAAATCAACACAACTGGAGTTAACTGTCTAAGATGGTTCTCACTTAGAGGTGTTCTTCTTCTAGCTCAGGGGATGCCAACCTTTTCAGGCCTGTAGTGAAATGTTTCTTTAAGAGTTAACTTTCTCTAGAGGTTATTACACCACCTAGGGGGATCTAGACTGATTTAGTTACTGGAGTCAGTCAGTGTTGTGGTGGTGGGTGAGGCCTAGCACAGAACAAGCTCAGATTTTACTGTTTAAGAATTATTAAATAAAGAAGCTCTATGGTATCCTTGGTCTCATCCTGATCAATATAACATGGTGTTAGAAGTTAAGAGCTTCTGAGACAACTGGGGGGGGGAGCAATGGCAAAGTTTTCCCCACCAGAGGACTTTGATTTCACCAGGCCTCCAGCATGGTCAGATTGGAAGCAGAGGTTTTTCAGATACTGCATTGCTACCAAAATGAATGAAGAGAAGGAAGAAATTCAGGTATGCACCTTGATTTATGCCATGGGCCAGCAAGCAGAACAGATATTTAAATTATTTGAGTTTGCTGCTGCAGAGGACCAGGATGACTATCGCCTAGTCCTGGGGAAAGTTAATGAATATTTTGTGCCAAAGAAAAATCTCATTCATCAGAGGGCATGCTTTCACCAGAGACATCAGAAACCAGGGGAATCTGCAAAGGCCTACATAAAATGGCTGCATGAGAAAGCTGATGAATGTGCTTTTGGGGACACCAGGAGTTAAATGCTCAGAGACCATTTTGTAGTGGGAATTTTGGATAAAGACCTGTCCCAGAAGCCGCAGATGAAATCCAATCTCACTTTGCAGAGGGCTGTGGAGATGATAAGAAACTCAGAGCTTATAAAAGGCCAGGTCCAAGACCAGGGTTGTTTAAAAGGGCTGCAAGAAATAGCGAAGAAACCCCTGCAGAAATGGAAATCCCAAACTCCAAAATACCAGAAACAAATATACAGCCAAACCACTAATGCTCAAATAAAAGCCCCTAGATGCACAAGATCTAGGAAAGCGCATACTCAAAGAGCAGTCTATCCTGCAAAGGCTGCAGAATGCCACAAATGTAAGAAGATAGGTCATTTTGCTGCTGTGTGCTGCACTAGAATGGTGAGTGAAACTGTGGAGCAGCAGAAAAGTCAAGAACAATTTTTTCTGGGTCCAGTCACACGGGTGGAAAATTCCACAGATCCTTGGGAAGTATCACTACAAATCAGTGGGCTCTCAATAAAGTTTAAAATAGACACTGGTGCAGATGTCAGCATAACTTCTGAGTCTGTTTACAAGTCTTTTTCTAACCTGCCTAGTCTTCAACAAACAACAGCAGTTTTAACTGGTGCTGGAGGACAGAATCTAAATTGCATGGGATACTTCATAGCAAGAACCTGCTATAGAGACAATGACTATGACTTTAAGGTCTGTGTGATCTGTGCAAAGACTAATAACCTCCTAAGCCAAGATGTTGCAAGTATGATGGGGTTGGTGCAACGTTTAGATGAGCTTTCCACAGAAATTTCTGACACAGTTGGAACTTTGAAGACACCACCAGTACAGATAAGGCTCAAAGAAGGGGCTGTACCTTATGCTATTCACACTGCCAGATCAATATCAGTTCCACTGCTACCCAAAATAAAGGCAGAACTAGATAGAATGGTTCGCTGTGGAGTCATAGAATCTATCTCAGAGCCTACTGATTGGTGTGTGCCAATGGTTCCAGTTCCAAAAAAGGATGGAACAGTAAGCATATGTGTGGATCTAAAACAACTAAATAAAGCTGTCAAGTGGGAAAAGTACATTCTTTCTACTACGGATGATATCCTGCCACAGTTAGCTGGTGCCCACATGTTTTCACTGCTTGCTGCTGCAACTGGATTCTGGCAGATCCGCCTAGCTGCCGACCCTGCTAAAATGACTACATTCATCACTCCATTTGGGAGATACTTCTTCAAGAGATTGCCATTTGGAATTTCAAGTGCACCTGAGCTGTTTCAAAGAGAATGTTGGAGCTATTACAACACTTGGAAGGCATTTCAGTGTTCATGGATGACGTGTTGGTATATGGTGCCACAATGGCAGAACATAATGAAAGATTGGCCAAAGTCTTAGCAACAGTAATGGCAGCAGGGTTAAGACCCAACAACAGCAAATGCATCTTATCCCAGAAGGACCTTACATATCTTGGACACTACATAAATGAGCATGGTGTGAGTCCAGATCCTAAGAAAGTAGAAGTAATTTCTGCAATCAAACCTCCAGACTCCATCACAGGACTGAAAAGATTTTTGGGTATGCTACATTATTTAGGACGCTTCTTGCCAAATTTGACAGAGAAACTACACCCATTAAATGCACGCTTGAAAGCAGACAGCACATGGTGCTGGGGTCCAAGCCAAGAAAAGGCATTCTCAACAGTGAAAAAAACTCTTAACAGAGGCTCCAGTACTTGCTTACTATGAAGTTAACCAGCAGAAACTAGTGAGTGCTGATGCCAGCAGTTATGGCCTGGGAGGTGTACTACTCCAAAATCATGATATAGAGCTGAAACCAGTGGCCTATTGCTCAAGAACACTAACAGAAGAAAAGAAATGTCTAGCTGCTGTTTGGACTTGTGAAATATTCTCAAAATATCTCTATGGGCTAAAATCATTTACACTCTGTACAGACCATAAACTGTTGGTACTGCTGATAAATTGCAAAGACCTGGATCGAGTACCAATACTATGTCAGCGACTCCTTTTATGCATGATGAGGTACAATGCTCAAGCAGAATACAGACAAGGTCATGTATCCTTGTAGCAGACACATTGCCAAGAAATCCACTGGAAACTCCAGACCTTGAAACAACCCAGTTAGTTGAGGAAATAAAAGTCTATGTAAATCTTCTACAAGCTTCTAAACCTATATCTACCACACTCCTTCCATGCATTCAAGCAGCTACCAGCACTGATCCAGACCTTTCAACGGTGCTGTAATTTGTCAGAACTGGTTGGCAATTGTACATGACTGAAGTGACAACTAACCTTAAACCTTTCTTTGCAGAAAAAGGAAGCCTTACAGAGTTGGAAGGAACAGTCCTATTTGGTAATAGAATTGTCATTCCTGCTACAATGTGACAGGAAATGTTGGGAAAACTCCATGAAGGTCATCAAGGAATCACTAAGTGCAGAGAACGTGCAAGAATGGCTGTTTGATGGCCACGAATAGGGCAAGATCTCAAGGCATTAATAGCAAACTGTGAGTTTTGCCAGACAAATCAACCTTTACAATGGAAGGAACCACTCATTACCACTCCATTGCCAGATAACCATGAAAGAGAGTGGCAGCAGACATCTGTGAGTTATGAGGACAAAAGTACTTGGGGGTTGGGGGTACTGCTTGGCAGTGGTTCCGCTCCTACTTGGCGGATCGTCTCCAGAAGGTAGTGCTTGGGGAGCATTGCTCGATACCCTGGACTCTCCGTTGTGGAGTCACTCAGGGATCGGTACTGTCCCCCATGCTTTTTAACATCTACATGAAGCCTCTGGGTGCAGTCATCCGGAGTTTTGGAGTGCGTTGTCATCAGTATGCTGATGACACGCAGCTCTATTTCTCCTTTTCATCTTCTTCAGGTGAGGCTGTTGATGTGCTGAACCGTTGCCTGGCCGCGATAATGGACTGGATGGGAGCTAATAAACTGAAACTCAATCCAGACAAGACTGAGACACTGTCACTGTTAGTGAGTGCCTTTTCCGCACAGATGGTGGATGTTCATCCTATTCTGGATGGGGTTACACTCCCCCTGAAGGAACAGGTTCGTAGTTTGGGGGTTCTTTTCGATCCTTCCTTGTCACTTGAGGCTCAGGTAGCCCCTATCTGACAGTGACGACCTCGCTTCAGTTGTTCATGCTCTGGTGACCTCTAGATTGGACTACTGTAATGCACTCTACGTGGGGCTGCCCTTGAAGACGGTTCGGAAGCTGCAACTAGTGCAAAATGCAGCAGCCAGACTGTTGACGAGGACCAGTCGGTCCTCACATATTACACCCGTTCTGGCCCGTTTGCACTGGTTGCCGATCTGTTTCCGGGCCAGATTCAAGGTGCTGGTATTGACCTATAAAGCCTTACATGGTGTGGGCCCGCAATACCTGATGGAACGCCTCTCCTGCTATGAACCTACCCGTGCACTTCTTTCGTCATCTAAGGCCCTCCTCCGAGTACCGACCCATCGAGAAGCTCAGAGGGTAGTGACAAGATCCAGGGCCTTTTCGGTGGTGGCCCCCGAATTGTGAAATAGTCTCCCCGAGGAGGTATGCCTGGCACCTACGTTGATATCCTTTTGGCACCAGGTTAAAACCTTCCTATTCTCCCAGGCATTTTAATGTATTTTAAAACGTTTTAATGTTCTGGTCATTCTAATTAATTTTATTGTTGTTATGTATTTGTATTTCATATTTTGTGATTGCTGATTTATTGTATTATTTTATGTTGTACACTGCCCAGGGAGCCTTTGGCTAAGGGTGGTTTATAAATTAAATAAAATAAATAAATAAATAAATAAATACTTAGTTGCAATAGACTATTTTTCCAGATACATAGAGATTGCATACATGCCTGACTCAACAAGCTCAGTTGTCTGAAGAATATCTTTGCCAGATGGGGATGCCCAATGAACTAGTAAGAGATAATGGACCGCAATTTGCAGGGAGTTTACTTTGTTCGCAAAAAAAATGACTTTTGTCACATTACAGCCAGTCCCCATTACCCACAAGCCAATGGGGAAGCAGAGAGAGCGGTACAAACAGCAAAGCGAATCTTATGTCAGGAAGATTCCTTCCTACCACTGCTAAGCTACAGATCAACACATATCAATGCAATGAAGTGCAGTCCTGCACAACTGATAATGGGAAGACAAGTAAGAACAGCAATTCTAACCTTAGAAGCAAATGTGTATCTTAAGTGGCCTAATTTGAGAAAAGTCCATGTGACAGACAACATGGCTAAAAGAAACTACAAATATTACTATGACAGATGTTATGGAGTGAAGACACTTCCAAAATTACAACCTGTTTCACAAGTAAGACTGAAACTGGGTGACCAGAAAGGATGGTCTGAACCAGCAACAGTCCAGAGCCAAAGTCAAACTCCAAGATCTTACATTACCACTACCAACAATGGAACATTCCAAAGGAACAGGAGACATCTACAGTTGGTTCTCAAACCACAACCAATTCCACAACAAAGTGAGAATTCAGAGGCAGAAATACCAGAACAGCAGAATTTATTGCCAGAACAATCTCAAAAGACTGAGAACAAAGAACTGACAAATTCTTGTAAGCATCACCTGCTAAAGACAGCCTATCTCTTGAGTGTCTGAAGAGAGTGACATCCAGAGGAAGAGTAATTCAAAAAAACAGAATGTTATAGAGATTAAATGTTATTCTACACAATGTTTGCAGATAGAAAAAACACACAAAGTAAGTTAGAACTCAAAGAAAGGGAAAATGTAGTGAAATGTGTCTTTAAGTTAGATGCACAGCATCTTTCTCTAGAGGGTATTACACACCCTAGGGGGAGCTAGACTGATTTAGTTACTGGAGTCAGTCAGTGTTGTGGTGCTGGGTGAGGCCTAGCACAGAACAAGCTCAGATGTTTTACTGTTTAAGAATTATTAAATAAAGAAGCTCTATTTTATCTTTGGTCTCATCCTGATCAATATAACAAGGCCTATGAGCACATTTCAAAAACATTTTATCAGAGGGCACCACCCCCTCTGATCACTTCTCTCCCTCCTCTCTCAGACCAGCCTCACCCTGAGAAACAAAGAAAGCATGTAAAAACACAATTTACTTTGCCAAAGGGGAATAGGGGGAGGGTTAAAGTTGGATGTAGTAGAATTAAACTGAGCCATGAAAAGCACATAGAGCTGAAAGAGGGAGCGGAAAAGAACATTAGTTTCAACTTCCTCCTTCAGCTCTATGTACCTTTCAAGGGAGAAGAAGGTAATCACATTCACTACCTCATAACTACAGGGCAGTGAGTATGTATGTGTGTGGCAGGGAGGTGCTCAGAAAATGAACCTCAAGGATGCCATTGAACCCACAGACACCATGTTGGTGTACTAGCTGTCCCTGTTACCCTATTTTCTGCAAGCCAATACACAAATGCAAGCCACTCCCTCTGATATTTGTTTTAATTGCTTTTGTTACTGAATTTTGGGCTGCTGTAAACCACCTGCTGATGAAGGGTGGGAAATATATATCATCATAATCATATGCAAAATTTAGGTTATCCAGCAACAAAAACCCAGTGGGGTTAGCAAAGCAATATAGTATGTTCAGCATGATGAATCCTAATCAATGAGTTCACAAACGTTCAGTAACAAGTCCTGTGACTATGACTGTCTCTAGCAACATCTTATGGCACTTCCACCCTTTTAGTAACATCTTGTTCTACTCCCTCATGGACTTTGTTCATCTGGCTTCTCTTTATGCTAATGTTCATGGCCCCCTACAAGTGCCATTAGTGGTTTATATATCATCATCTCAGCAGAAGTCCATCCCTATGCAAGACCTGCTCTACTGACAAAGGTTTTTTCCATGCTGTATGTACAAACCACTGTTGCTAAACAGTGCACTCCCTTACAGACAGACCCTAGTCAACCAAACCCTCATCTTCTGTGAAGGCCTTAGCCTTCAGAACCTGGGACCTTTTGCACACAAAGCATGTGTTCTACCATTGAGCAATGGCCTTTCAGTTCAAGAGAAAGTGTCATGATGTACAATCATCCCTTTGGGTACATAGATCTCGCTCATTCACTGAAGAAAATGAAGTTGTCCTTGTGGGTCAGGGAGCTCATTCATATTTTCCTTATAAAGAAAACTGTCTGCCAGCATGCTGCTTCTTTTTCCTTCTCTTCATTTCATTACATTTTTTTCCTGTCCTCCTTCAACACTCTGACAGGAATAGCACAATATCTGTGGGAAGCAAGAGGCAGTTGTCATGTCCCCTGACCCTAGGACCTTGCAGGACTTATTTGGGGCCCTTCTGGTTGAAGGGCACAGCCCTGCTACCATCCTTAGACTGACGATGGATTAGTCCTCTGTTGCATCTGCATCTCCACAGCCTCACAGGAGTAAAAGATCTCTAAACCCTTTAACAACCAAGACACCTCCTCAGGGGAGCATAGCTAACTACACTACAGGTCTTGTCAGCCTGTATAAACTTAGATGGATTTAGCTTCCTGCAGAGATAACATCTTTATATAGTTACATTAGCAGGAGAGAGTTTCAGCCTGCAGGGCTCAACTGGAACTATCCAAGGTCCTGTTTTTGTCTACGTAAGAGATCTTCTGAGCTGACTTGGCTGCCTTGACCAGACTTTCCCTGCCTTCATCTAACTTGACCTGCCATTACTTGACTTTGGCTATCTTGGCAGGATTTTATCTACTTTATCTAACCTTGATTGCCCTGAATAATCATTGCCTACTTTGACCGGCCTTGATCTGCATTAACTTTGCTTCACTATACACATCCTGCTTCCCCTGTGAGTCTCATGTGCTCATAGAGCAAGATGCAGTGGCAGCTACAGGATTTTGGAGACTCCTAAATATATAGGATGCTGACAAACACTTTGGTAAAAAATGCATTAAACATCTTTTAATTCTTGATGATACAGTGTGAGTGAACTTATAGACCTCATATCACAGATCGTGATTTTACTGATGAGCTCTTTATTCCCTTAGTAATAAACTATGGGTTATATTTTAGCGTAGGTATAGCTATTGCATATTTATTTCTAACTCTATGTATACATCTGTTATGAAGTAAAACAAGGCATGGTATTTGCACTAACAATGGGGTTCCATGAATTTTAAATTCTTCTTTTATAGCTTGTGAGATTATGAGGTGCTGGCTGTGATTTGTGGTGCTTACACGTGTGTGCATCTTTTAAACGAAATAAGCTTGGGGACTGTAAATAAAGAAAGTAAAAAATTACAATCCTCCCAATGTAGTCTGTTTAAATTTTCATAAAGCAGCCACCACAGCATGAAAAGTAAACCTATTTGTACTGAATCCACCTTACAAGTTGTGCTTCATTTAACACCTCAGTAAAATGGTGTTAAATACCTCATAACATCTATGTAGAAACAAAATAATGGTCATCAGATTGTGAGTGAGGTAGGTTGATACTTTGCCACCCAGTTGAGCATGGGTGACTTTAAAATAGGCATGAGCAGTAGCTCTGTATGAAATTCAAGGCATGAGGCAAATTGAAGGTGATATGTGGGTGATATGTGCCTCAACAGAACAAAGCAGATATCCCACGAGACACAATAGGGTATATCAGAGTGCCCCATACTGCAGATGTTAGAAAAAGTCCATTGCATATAATACCCCGTCTTGCAAGGGAAAATCTATGGATGGTATTCAACAAAGTCCTACTCAGAATAGACCCATTGAAATTAATGAATCTTAATGAGTCATGTCCATCAACTTCAATGGGTCTATTCTGAGTAGAACTAACATTGAATACCACCCTGGTTCTCACACTCTAAGCATATGGGAAATGCTAGGCTGGGTTATAGAAGGGTGGAGCTTTCATAAGAACATAAGAACATAAGAAGAGCCTGCTGGATCAGGCCAATGGCCCATCTAGTCCAGCATCCTGTTCTCACAGTGGCCAACCAGGTGCCAACCTGGTTCAATCTATAGTGAAGCTTACAATGCACAAAGGAAATATGGGAGGAGGAAGAATGAATGGACCCCTTCACAACTGAACATCTTGCTTTCAGTGAGAGGAGAAGATTTACTATGGCTCTCCAATCACAGTGGTTTGGGAGAGGGATAAAGAAATATAAACAAAACCATATGGAGGAAAGAAAATTCCCCTTTACTCCTCCCTAATCAACTTTTAAGGTGCATAGCACAAACACCCTTGGCTTTGACAGGTATGTTACACAGAGGCACCTCTCTTGTGCCTGTAATGTTCAGACCAATCACCCACAAAACACTGTGAGGCATTCCTTCTCTGTGTGTCCCCCAATGTCTTCAGAAGCCCAGTGTATTTCTTAAAACTGGAGGTGCTGGGAGAGCCTTTCACACTTACATGATTGGAGTTCTTATCATAGGATACCTTCAGTATACAGTTTCTACATTTTGCTACCCTCTGGTCTGCCACTGAGGTAATGATTCTCAGAATTCCAAAATATCCTCCTCCCATGATGTGTTCTCTCTTGTTGAGGTAGTACTGGCCATCTGACACTTTGCTGGACTAGTCTCTCCCTTTATAATTCTCAACCTCCTTAATTCCTTGCAATTCCTTCTTGTCTCTTTTTGTTCCTGTCTGGTGCAATCTGGTTTTTAGTTGCCTCTCTGCCTGCTCCACTTTTCAGTTTTAGCCTTCATTCATGGTCACACATACTTCCTCTCTTACATTTTAACAGACACCCTCTCCATCTACCCTCTCGCACTCTATCTCCCATTCAGCTTTTCAGTCTTACCTTCACACAGAGAGACAGTTGTTCTATCTTGTCCTCACTCACCTTTCATATGTCCTCAATCACGCCCTCTCATTCTTTCTGCTCTTCCTCACTCCTTTCCACTCAACTCTTTTGGTGCTCCTCTTTGTCTTGGTGTGCCTCAAGACCCACAACTGCAGCCTCAACTGTGTCACTCTTATCTTCCTACAGGTCAGCACTTCCTCATCATTGGTATCATTCTTCCATCCCCCAACTTCCAGTCCACCCTGTTCACCTTCTGGGCATATCATCAGCGAAGGGGGATGATGGCCAAGCTGCTACCACTCCCACTCCTCTCAGTTTAGTGAGGTTTTTTTGTTTTACACACCCCATATTAATAGCTGCCGTTAAAAAAAATTCACCCCCCTCAAAAATGGGTGGCCTTGGCTGATAATTTCTTCCTATTCTCCCCAATATAATATAAAAAAGAGATGCTTCCTTTTTCTGAAATATCTAGGTTTCATCCCCCCTCTTGGATGTGCTTGGTTGCAATTTGGCAGGCTCAATTCACTTTGAAGGGACTACTGTGCCTTCAAATTTCATCCACTTCTGTACCTGCAAATTTCATCCACTGTGGAGAAGTGTGCTGATTAGGGGAACATTTAAAACAACACAACAACAGAAATCTCATGCATATATCTCAGATGGGAGACAGGGTCTAACACATCATCCTGACTGTGCTGTACTTCCTATTTCCCACATCTGCAGTCTCAGTTGGAGGGGGGGGAAATTGTGAAGTGAATTCTATAAGCCATCTGGATTCAGTGATCAGTGTTTTAGCAGAGCAGAATGAATTCGGTCTCCTACAAAGTTTGGTGGAGTAAAACTAGGACATAGCCTACCCTAAGTTATGAACTTTGGAGACATCTTTTATTTTGATTATCTTTCACAGACAATTTTGCAGCCTGGAACTCTCAATACTGCAGCCTAAATATGAAAATTATGGAATGGTCTCTCTGACAAGGTGCGCCTGGCACCAACACTGTTATCTTTTCGGCACCAGGTCAAGACTTTCTTCTTCTCCCAGGAATGTTTTTAACAGCATTTGAATAGCATGTGTTTTAAATTGCCTGTTGGTTTTTATGGGTTTTAATTTGGTATGGTTTAAATTTGTATACTTGTTTTTAATTGCTGTAAACCGCCCAGAGAGCTTTGGCTATGAGGCGGTATATAAATGCAATAAAATAAATAAATAAATTCCAACAGCTACTTTCAAAATAGCTTTATTTTTATTTTATACAATGCATCTGAGAGGGAGGGAGGAATTATACTGAGGAAGATTTAAATATCATAGAGAGGAAGATATAAAAACAATTTTTTTCTGTGGCTATGAAAGATGTAGCCTTAAGGCCAAAACTTACATACTGGGCTTTTGAATTTTTCATGTTCTGATTTTAGATGGGCTGCATTTTAACATGGAATTACATTGGATATTAGCCATCTATAAGCCCAGACAACTGCCTTACTTTAGGTGTATGGCCCGGAATGTGTTCTACCAACTTCGGTTGGTAGCCCAGCTACGTCCCTATCTGAGTAAGGAGGACCTCACATCAGTGGTACATGCTATGTTAACCTCGCGTCTGGACTACTGCAATGCGCTTTACGTAGGGCTACCTTTGAAGACGATTTGGAAGCTACAGCTAGTGCAAAATGCGGTGGCCAGACTGCTAACAAGAACTAAGCGGTCTGAGCATATAACACCTGTGCTAGCCCATTTGCACTGGCTTCCAATATGCTTCCGGGCCAGATTAAAGTGTTGGTACTTACCTATAAAGCCTTATACGGCACGGGACCACGATATCTGTCGGAACGACTCTCCCGATATGAACCGGCCCGTACACTACGGTCTACTAGGAAGGCCCTCCTCCGGGTTCCGACTCATAGGGAAGCCCGGAGAGTGGTGACAAGATCTAGGGCCTTCTCAGTGGTGGCCCCCGAACTATGGAATGGTCTTTCCGAGGAGGTGCGCCTGGCGCCGACACTATCATCTTTTCGGCGCCAGGTTAAAACCTTTCTCTTCTCTGAGGCATTTTAATTCCTCTTAATTCTAAATTATTATATTTTGATTTTAGACTGTACAGTTTTTTGTACAGTTTTGTATTGTGATATACTGTATTGTGTTATTTTTATTGTATTTTTAATGTTCACCGCCCAGAGAGCTGTTGCTAGTTGGGCGGTATATAAGCTTAATAAAATAATAAATAAATAAATAAATAAATTCAGAATAAATTAACATCATAATCTGCTAGTGGGGCTGCCATTTGATATGTTCACTAGGAATTTTCTGGAATATGTTTTATTAAAGATATAATTCAAGTTCTGCTTATGATTATTTTCTGGTTCATTTAGGGAAGGGATGCATTTTCATCTAAGGTGTTCCCTTTGTTAATAATCACCAGAACTAATCTTGGGGTGAGTTTAAGTCACTAAGATTCATTAATACATACCAATACACAATCTGGTTCAAACCCTTTTTGTAGATAATTTATTTTTCACTTGGCTGTAAATCTCAAATAATAGCCCAAATAAACTTGAGCAGATAAGCAGATGAACAATGTCAAGATTTTGGCTGTGATCCTCTAATACATCACTGCAGCTGCTGAAACATCTAGGTCTACTTTCTGAGTGCAAACTAGGGTTGCTAGGCTCAGGGCCTGAGACTGATCCTGTACCTTTAGGAGAAGAGAAAGTCAGCCAAGTGCAGGTGTTCTTGCAACACTGTAATGGGAAAAACCACAAGGTGGAATTCTCCCTTCCTCCTGCACAACTTTTAAAGATACAGAAGACCTCTTGGAGGCTGGGCCTGGCAATCAAGAGCTCTTCTGTATCTTTAAAAGTTGTGCAGGGGGAAGGGAGAATTCCACCTTGTGGCTTTTCCCATTACAGTGTTGCAAGAACTCCTGCACTTGGCTGACTTTCTCTTCTCCTAAAGATACAGGATCAGTCTCAGGCCCTGAGCCTGGCAACCCTAGTGCAAGCCACTCTCTCCACCTTCCTGCTCACAACAAGAAGTTATTTGGCAATTGCTTTCTGCTTGCAAAGCTAAAATGCAGTCATTCAAGTTTGTACAATATCTTTTGTGAGAAAGGGGATGTGATTCTAGCTAACTTCTAGCATGAAAATGTAAGATCCATTGCCAGAGCTTGGAAAAGTTACTTTTTTGAACTACAACTCTCATCAGCCCAATCCAGTGGCCATGATGGCTGGGGCTGATGGGAGTTGTAGTTCAAAAAAGTAACTTTTCCAAGCTCTGCATTTACCCATCAGGAAAACCATGTGGAGCCCTGCTGGGACTGTACCATTTCAACATGCAGGTTCAAGATTGTATAATCCAGTGCTCTCTCATATCAAAGACTCCTCAGCTGTGGTGAAGTCATGGTGAAGTGATCATGCTTACCCTTCCTCTTGATGTGCTGGATGTGTGAAGGGTGCTGTTTAAGTGGAAGAACATTCAAATATGCACATAGTCTGATGTGGACTTCTTGAAGGCAATACCAGTATGCATTTCAACAGTGAAAAGCTAATGTCACAGCTATGAAAATGGGACAGTTGCGCCTTTTCTTAAGCTAACTAGCTTGAAGTAACTTAGCACAGTACTTCTGTGGGTGGCTCATGATTGCTTGATATGTCAGTGCTGATTCAGAGGCAGCCTTAAATAGTATCAGAGCATATGTGAGGCTCACGCTTTCATGCAAAAGAATTTGCATCTGGCTCTTCATATCTCAACTAATCTGTTGTGCTCCTTCAATTGAGTCAACAGCTGCAGAGGGGAAATAAGGTCGCAAGTCTGCACAGGGACAAGGGACGGAGACACCACAAACCAACTAAGAAAAGCAAATATCTAAGCGTAAATTAGCATTTACCCTTACAGAATGCCCTTTTCCAAATGTTGTCTGTTAGTGAAATAACAGAAGAAGTGCAGAAGAGGAAGCTAGCTGTGTAATGGAAACAAAGGATGCATGGAATTAGAAAGTGGTAACATGATTTATTACAGTGAAATTGAGGCAAAACTAAAGCACAGAGGTGTAAATATCTGCTCAGCTCCATGAGAAGGTGATCAATGAGCATTCTGTACACTGAAGCTATGCTATTAAGGAGAAATGAACTTCACCTTTTTAAAATCAGAGTAAGCAGCTTTTAAGAAAGCACAGTGCAAATGAGCATATAAGGGAAAGAAAGAAATAGCCTTTATGCAAAGTCCCTTACAGATCTCTGCTATGTATAAATATAGAATGTTCAAAACTGTGGAAAATTAAGGGAGAGAAGAGTTCTCCTTGAAATTATATAAATATGGATTAATAGGATGAGATCCATGTGATGTTCTCTCTCAGATGCACCAGTACAGATATATGCCTGTCTTCTTAGATATCTTTCATTTCTTAATCAAACGATCATTTTAATATTTACTTTAATTTAGTCCTTTGTTGTGCTGTGTTAACTGTGTCTGGTTCCACCTCCACTGTTTCCTCTCTGCCCAGGCTCCACCCTCATACATCAATCCCCCAGATGATTTCCCTCCAAAACTTTACAAACATCTTAAAGAGATATTACCACAATCCAAAATAACTAGAGCTGCAATCCTAGCCCCCGTGTACCTGAGAGTAAGCCCCACTGAATTCAATAGGACTTACTTCTAAGTAGGCATGGGTGATTCTATCGTTTTGGTTTCCCTCAGTTTCTCATTTTTTCCAATCTTAAGCTCAGTTCTCCACATTTCCATATCAGTTGCTGAAGCATTGATTTTTGTATTTTGGTTCACAGATTGTTTCAGGCACTGTGAATTACACCTTTAAAAATGAACTGAACTGAATTTCTTTCCCATACTTCTGAGTAGACAAGGTTAGGATTATGCTGTTAGTTGTGAAAGGAAAACTTATCACAGACCATGTGCCAGGCAAAGAAAGCATGGGGGAAATGGGTGTTTGAACAAAGGCTGGCTTGCAAATATTTGTACATCTCTTGGTTTCTCACAACTGGATTATTACTCAATAGGATGGATAAATCAGTCCATTTTCAGTCCATGTTAGTTCTGCATATGTTGATCCAGAAGTTCGTCCTGCCTATTTCTGCATTAATCTGTGACTTTAAAAAAAATCCACTGGACAATTTTCATATAAATACATATTTTCAAATTATTTCTCTGAAACCCTCATCCTGATGGTTTTTGGGGTATATTTTGGCCCCAATGAGATTTCTGATGGTAAGGTGGGTTTATTTTTTACTCACAGAAACCATGGGGGGGTCAGCACAAGTGTGCTTGACAATACCCAAACAGCCAGAGCCAGAAAACACTTATTTAGATGAGGTAGATTTTTCCTAAGCAGTAAACGCCTGCTCCTTCCTTATGCATATTGAGTAAACAACAAAATTACTGGTCCTTTAAAATGCCATGATTTCAATTACAAACAAGAAAACTGTTTAAAGTAAAAAAAAAGTTAAAATGTCATGAAAACACTGTAAACTGTTTTGAAACAACTTTATTACAACAGAAAACTAACATTGATGGTTTTGTGGGGTATTTTCTGATCCCATTAATAAACCTGCAAGAAAATTGTTCTTGCTTAGATAGAGAAACTATATAGTTTGTGACAATCTATTGGCACCCCCTCCAGAAAATGCATTTCCATTGTGCTGTAGTCCTTGTAAAAGAACTTCCCACACCTGCTGCACTGTATTCTGTGGGGGGGGGGTTAGCCTGTTCCCTAGGGCAACAGTGGCAGCGTGCATGTTGTCTGGATGCTGCAGGTGGCAGTTGAGATGGGACTGCATGACCAACAGCATATCTCACTGCCTGGGTGGTTTGGTTTGGAGGAGGCACAAATTGTATCCTTTAGTCTGTCTCTAGGCCAATTAGTTCTTTCCCCAGAGCTGCCAGCACTAGGCATCTTCTAAGCTGTTTAGATGCAAGTTTCCAGTTCAGAACGTTCTGCACCCATAACGCAAAGATACCAGTGGCAGCAACATCAAGCTTGTTGAAGAAAAGCACCATTGGCCATCTGTTAACCGTACGCTTGCATGTATAGTATCTGCACATCTGGTCCAGAGTATCCACCCACCTTTATTTGCATTTTAATGTATGATGATGGCTGGTTTCCACTCTTAACTAGACATCCTGCCTCCAATCTGCCTGGTTTTGCCAGCTAGTTTGCATAAAAATGTGAAATATTTATTTATTTATTTTATTTTTGTTTCATTTTTAGACCGCCCATAGCTAGTAGCTCTCTGGGCGGTGTACAAAACAGATTAAAAATACAATATTATAATAAAATCAATCACATATATCAACAACAATATTAAAATAAAACGTAGACATAAACATTAACATTAAAACATTAAAAAGCCTGGGAGTACAGCCAGGTCTTAACCTGGCGCCTAAAAGAAAGCACCGTAGGCGCCAGGCGTATCTCTTCAGGTAAGCTGTTCTACATTTCGGGGGCCACTACAGAAAAGGCCCTAGATCTGGTAACAATCCTCCGGGCATCCTGGTGAGATGGTATCCGGAGGAGGGCCTTAGATACTGAACGAAGTGAACAGGTAGGTTCATAGCGGGAGAGGCGTTCCACAATATTGGGCGGGGGAGGTTGGGCAAAGAAAGGAGTTTACAATTCTCACCAATTTTAAAATAAAACTTACTTTGCTTGTAGAAACCATGTTTTCCCAAGGGCCAAAGTGTGCCTTCCACAACAATGGGACCTTGGAGATGTGATTGCAAGTTTGTTTATTGCTTTGTCCTGTCACTGTGTCATGTGACTGCAAGCTTGTTTGCCCTTGCAAAGGTGGAAGCAGTAATTTGATTCCAGTGCTTCCCTGACCTTTGTTTCTGTGAAAAAATGATGGGGTCATTCAGTGCATTTCTGGGGTAAATTTTGACCCCAGATGTTTTTTTGTTTCCAGAAGGAAACAGTAAGTGGTAACTGGCTGAAATTTGGGGATTCTGTAAAGCTGACAGTTTGTGACAATGTGCTAGAAGGACTACCTGGTAGGTCTACTTATGTGTAAATTGCAGAATGAAGGGAAGGCAAACACTGTGATGAAGCAGAATAATGCCTTTAACTCAGATAGCAGATTGGGGTGCAATTGAAGGATGGTGAATTTTCTTACAATCAATTTTTAATTCAGTTGTACTGAAGTCTAATTTTTTACTGGTCCTCTCCTGAACAAGAAAATATAGAGAAGGCAAGAATGATTAGATGTGTCAATTTCCCTGGGAATGGAACTATACATTATGAGACAATTACAGCATTTCTAATGCTATGTTTGCCAATGCAAGGTTGAAAGGCATTTGCAAGGGAGCATCAGCAGAAGGAAGGCTTAACTTTCCCTCTCCAGTTTTAAGCATGTGTGTTTCATTGCCATGCTCTGAGAAAATAACTAAGCAGTGTTGGGGTGTATGAGGAGGGAGTGGCCTCAATGAGGGGATTAGCAGGAGAAAATCATCTGGCACAAGAAGGGTTAAATATTCTTCTCCTGGCCACCGCTTCTTTCTCACATATGATCCCACCCCACATTTGAGCCACCTGGCAAATACAGTTTGAAGAATATGCATTTGCTGAGGCAATGTGCAGTTCCACCCAATGTCTGAAAAGCAGAAAGCATCGCCATTATAGCAATGTCCCATCACACCCCTCACACACAATGGCATTTCTAATCATTGCTGCTCAGCCATCTGCTGTAAATCGGAAACGATAATAAAATAATTGCAGAAATTGAGCATGTGGTTGCCCTTGACATTTCATCTTATCTTCACACTTTGCTTAATTGTTATATAGCAAGCCTGAAAATATTCTACTTTCTGGTTTGTTTTTGGTTTTCAGTAGTACAGTAAAAACTACAGCTATAATTCATTTTTGAAAGTAACTTGGTAATAATCCAACAGCCATTAAAAAATACCAGGAAAACACTGTTCTGTACCGAAGGAGAGGGAAATATGCACAACATATGTGTACTACACCAGGATGGGAAGTTTTTGGACTACAGCTCCCATCATTTCTGATTATTGGCCATGCTGGTTGGGGCTGATGAGAATTGGAGTCCAGCAACCTCTGGAGGGCCACAGGTTCCCCATCCCTGATGTACACCATCTTGTATGAAAGCTGCACATGTGTGCACACAACTTACTGCCAATTGCCTATCCAAAATGTGTGTACACTGTAAAACAGTTACCTGCGTGATCTATACACATTATGGGTACCTACCTAGTACAAACATCTATTCCCATGTCCATTCAGATGGCTAAATTATCTGTCATGTAGGAAGCAACTCTTGGATTGCTGTGGAGCATATAGGGGAGAGGAGAAAGGAAGATGTATAGCTAGTCCAGAGCTTGGAAGATTACTTTTTAAAAGTAATAAATTACAGTTACAATTACATGGCCCCAAAAGCAGTAATTACCATCACAATTACAATTGCTCTGAAAGTAACGGATTACTTTCCTTTTTCTCAAAAGTAATCACTACAATTACATTTCAGTTGCTTTAAAAAAATGCCTACAAGGTGCTGGCCTTGGCTGCTGCACATCTAAGTAGCCTAAAAGAACATTGAAAAGAAACACACACATCCAGCGGTAGTAGAATAATTATTTTTATCCATAAGATAGCAATGGTGGTCTCTCCGCTGGTAAGGGAGGTGGGGAGGGAGGCAGAGGCCACTAGTCATCTTTGCATGTCAAACCAAGTGCAACCCCCCCTCTCAGCCAGCCAGCATAATCTCTCTCACTACACACACACACACACACACACACACACAGTCATCTTTCACCTCCACAGTTCTTTATCTCCATTCTGCTGCCGCTGCCTCCTTCTCCTCCTTTATCCATGTTCTTGCCCTCTGGCTCCTTTTTCCCTACACTCCATTCTTCACCACCACCATCCATTTTAAAAAACTCATTGTACTCATTTTGTTCTCATATACGCCACAACATTATATTCTATAAGCTTGTGTCTAGAACAAGGTACCTTATAAACCCTTATCATACTTTATATTGAGGTTAAGAAAGGGCTTATAGAATAGTAGTGAGTGTTGCACCAAGTTTTTATGAAAGTGGATTTTTGGCACAAAATCTATCATTTGCCAACAGAGGGGAGAAGCATACCACAGACCCTGCTGATCATTGCCTCCTTTGAAAGGGCCCCTGCTTTTTTAAAAGAGGTTTTGCACAGAAGGATCCTCATCCATTTCCTTCTCTACGAAACTTGAGCCTAGAGATGGAGAGGGATGTGCTGCTTTCTGCGCATCATCTCCTTTAAAGTGACAACTGTTCATGTGGTCTATATGCATTCAGCTTCCACCTGCAACATTCAGCTTCACTGTGTGATCCATACATCTTTTAAAAATTAAACACATTGTTCACCATCCTATGAATACATTATTTAGACCAGGGACAGCCAACATGGTGCCTTCCAGGTGATTTATATGACATCTCCCATCATCATTGAGCATTGGTCATGCTGGCTGGGGCTGATGGGAGCTGTAGTCAACAACATCCACATTGGTTACCCATGATTTGGAAAATGGAAATGGACTGCCTCCAAGTCAATCTTCACTTATGGAGACCCTATGAATAGGGTTTTCGTGGTAAGCGGTGTTCAGAGGGGGTTTATCCTTGCCTTCCTCTGAGGCTGAGAGGCAGTGACTGGCCCAAGGTCACCCAGTGAGCTTCATGGCTGTGTGGGGATTCGAACCCTGGTCTCCCAGGCCATAGTCCAGCACCTTAACCACTACACCACACTGGCTCTCATTATCTTCTTAAACTGTGGCACTCAGAACTGGACACAGTACTCCAGGTGAGAATAGGTTGGTACCGTTACTTCTTGTGATCTGGATATTATTGTTCTGTTGATGCAACTCAGAATTTCATTAGCCTTTTTAGCCACTGTGTTGCATTGCTGACTCATGTTTAGCTTGTAGTCTATTAAACCTCTCAATCCTTTTTCAAATGTACTGCTGTAAAACTCATCCTGTATTTGTCCATCTAGTTTTTCCTGCCTAACCGCAGAACTTTAGATTCATTTTGTTAGTTTTGAGCCAATTCTCTATCCTGTCCAGATCATCCTGAATCTTGTTTCTATCATCTAAGGTATTGGCTGCCCTACCCAGTTTGGTGTCATCTGCACAGCCCACTCTCAATACGGCTTGCACCCACCCAGCCACCTTCTGTTGCTAGCCTTCCCTGTATGGCCAAAAAAGATCCAGCCTGGAGAAAGGGGACTGAGTGGTCTTGTCAGGGGCAGATTTCAGGGGCAACGTCCATGGCTCCACTCAGCAGAATGAGCATGAAGGTCCCCAGATAAAGCAAGGACAACTTATTATATTTTGAAACCAGTGGAAGTATCATCCAAAAAACTCTTCAGTACATACCATGAAGTTTAGAGTCTAAAATTATCTAACTGGAGGGAGTAGGTATCAGATGGAGAACAACTACTTTTCACTGGGAAATTATGTTCTGTGAACAACTTTTCTCACAGGAGGTGATGGGGCTTGTAATTGGCTCCTTCTACTGTATTTATGTAATTCCTTATTGGCTTTCCAGTTTTGTTCTCCTACATTTTTCTCAACTCTGAAAAGTACGATCCTCCCCAAAACACAGATCTGTAACATACAGAAGTGTGTGCATCCACACATGCATGCACACGCACAGAGACACACATGCATTTCCCCAAGTTAATTACAAACTGAGATCTAGGTTTTTTATATTGTTGAGATTTTAATGTTTTAATGTATTTGTATGTTTTTATTCTGTATGTCGCCCAGAGTGGCTGGACAACCAGCCAGATGGGAGACTAATAAATCTAATAAATAAATAAATAAAATCTATCAGAAACATACATTTCCTCTCCGGGCAAAAGAAAATGAAAATATTTTCTTTTTTTTTTTTTTTTTCAATAATTTTTATTCAAATTTTCATAAAACATGCAAGACGAAATCATAAAACATTCAAAGACAAAAAACAAAATCAAAAATAGTTAAACAAAAAAAAAAAAAATAAAATAAAAATAAAAATAAAAAATAAAGAGTAAAATATTGACTTCCCATTTGTCAAAGATCAGATCAGTTATAAGTCTATAATATATAACAATCCTGTCTCTTAAGTCATATTATAAAATCACTTTCCTCCAATAGTTATCTTACTTAATCATCAAATCTCATAAACATTACTTTATTCTTTCCACAAAAAGTCAAAGAGAGGTTTCAATTCTTTAAGAAATATATCTATCAATTTTTTTTTTCCAGATAAGCATATCGATTAATCCATCTCATTACTAATTATGATAATCTTATTGTCATAACCATAGTCAAAATAAACATTTCAATTAATCCATCACATCAGAATCTGTTAGGTTCAGTAATTTCAGTAGCCATTGTTCTATTATCCCTATTAGTTCCATTTTCCATCTTCCATCTTCAGTAGTCTTGTTAAGTCCAGTAATTTCAGTATCCAATCTTCCATTATCAGTATTCCATAATAATCTTGCTGTCAAAGCCATAGTCATATAGTAAGAGTCTGATGGGAATTACCTCTATCCCAAATATTTTCTTGCCATCCATTCTGAATAGGTTGCTGAAATACTGCTGTAAAATCATATCTCTGTTCTTTTTTTCAAAATACACTGGGTCATCTCTTGAAAGTTTTTCCATTGTCACATGGCTGCAGTTAATTCCATAGATTTTCTCTATATTGGGCTCCATCACATCATTCCAGTCCAGAAGATTATCCATGCCATTGATAACTTTATCTCTAGAATCTTCATTAATTTCTTCAGAGATAACATTGAGTTCCAAACAATAGATTTTATTTCTAAAGTCCATAGGCTCCAAATCTTTTTCCTGTTCCACGTTTGTTCCAATCTCCGGGGTCTCCTCTCTCACAGGGACCCCTGTTCCAGTCAGAAAATGAAAATATTTTCTTATCTTAGGGTACACAATATGTCTGCTTCCTTTTTATCATAGGATTAATAATTGCAGGTAGTGGTATTAAACATTTCTGTTTCTTTTCAGGTTATTCTAGTGGGGTGTGTTGGTGTGACAAGGCATTCACTAAAACATGTGTCTTCCCAAGCAGCTGGTTTGCTGAAAATGATCCATAACAATTAGATCTGGGACTGCAACAGCTATAATTTTGTTACATATTAATATCCACCTAGCAGAAAGAGGTGAATGCCCCTTTCTTGCTTGGGCACAGAATAAACACTCTGGATTTATTTAGCTGGGCAAGTAAGTGGTGCATCAAAAAGATGAGCATCAATTACCACTTTTTTCATAGCGTTTGTCAATTTTGTGCACAGCAGAACTCTCAAAGAAGCAGGATTGAAACCAGGTACTGAGGTGATGGAGGCTGGAAGGATTGATTAGTGGGAAACTTCAAAAATAAGGGAATAGTGTGGAACTGCACTATTGATTGTCTCTTTAGTATCTGTGGATTTGGAATCTTTCAAAATGAGACAGGCCTATTCTATTTTGTTAAGATTATATATATACATATACATTCTATTTGGATTATTAAGGGCTCATTGAGAGAGAGAGATGAGGATGGGCAGCTGGCCGGGCATTTGTGTGCGGGGGGGGGGTTCATGGTGAACGGATGACACAACGTGAAGCAAACCACACACACACATTTATGAGGCGGGCCGACAGGCAGGCAAGAGCTAGCTGTGCCGTGTGTGTGTCTTCCGCTTGTGGAATTAGGGAACAGGAGGGGAGGTCACCCGCCCAGTGATAAAGATGGCAGCAGAGCCAGCAGCTCTCTGGCTGCTGTGGCTGCCACCACCCTGTCTCTGAGCAGAATGAGCGGGAGCACAAGAGGCTCTAAGAGCAGAGAGCACGGAGCAGGTGAAGAGGGAGAGTGGCTAGCACGTTGTCTCTGGTCCGCTGTGTGGGCGGGAGAGGCGAGGCTGCGGGAGAAGAAGAAGAGGAGGAGGAGGAGGAAGAGGAGGCGACAGAAGGGAGGCTCTCAAGCAGACAGTAGTAAACTGAGGGGACAGGGCAGCAGAAAGGAAACAGACCTAACCAGCTGCATGCTGCCAAAGGTCTGGGACAGAGACAGGGCAGAGGAGTGGCAGACTGAAATAGAGGCAACGGAGACAAGGGAGAAAACCAGCCAGAGGCAGAAGAAGAAGAGGAATTGTGAGAGAAGGAGTGAGCAAGAGGGGGGTGGTAGGGCCAGTGTGCTAGCAGGCAGGTGGCAGGGGGGAGGGCAAGTGACATCCGGAGTGAGTCCTTGAAAGCCGGAAAGGTCTGGTAACCTAAACACACACACACACACACACACACACACACACACAGAGTTCCTCACCTCCATTCTGCTGCTGCCTCCTCCTCCTTCATCCTTGCCTTCAGACTCTCCCTCCAGTCCTTTCTTCACCACAGTCCACAATTTTTCTCTCTCTCTCCGCACCACACCATCTGGCTTTCCACCTCCTCCCTCGTTGCCTCTTAACACAGAGCACAAGGGAAGAGCCATTTGAACAGAAGCCCAGTGTGAGGCATGTCTTTCGTCTACCAATCACAACAGCAGAAGACTTCCCCTGTTTCCCCCCTAAGTAACGTCCAAATGTAATGTGGAAACGTTACAGTTGCAGCTGAAAAGTAATGAAATTACCACTCGTTCTGTTACAAGCAAAATGTAACAAAGTTACCCACACGTTACTCAAAAAAGTAATAATTACAAATAACTTGTTATTTCTAACGAGTTACTTCCAAGCTCTGAGCTAGTCTGACAGCTCATGAGAATGAGACATGAACCATGAATCATGCAATATGCACCAGCAAGACTCTTTTGATCTCTCACTTTTCCAGGTAACAACTTCAAGCCATCTGGAGTTCTGTAGTAGAAGGTTGGGGGGGATATGAAACCTCACAGTATCTTCTGTTTCTGAGGACAATATCTCAATACCTACCTGTCCCCTAAACACAAGCAGAAGGAAGGTGTATATGCAGCATTACAATATAATTGTCAAATTGGGACTAATCTATGGAAGTATCTTTCCATAACCTCCACTACCATAATAAGTACATGTAGATATTTGTATATAGCCATCCAATGTCTTCCCAGGGACATATAAACAGCTTGTAGGTTCTGGAAAATGCCAGCATTAGTGACTAACGGCAGGTTCATGCATGCATGTGTGAAGGAATGACTCATAGAATCATAGAACCATAGAATGGTAGAGTTGGAAGAGGCCTATAAAGCACTGAGTTCAACCCCCTGCTCAGTGCAGTAATCCAACTTAAGGCATACCTGACAGGTGGCTGTCCAGGTGCCTCTTGAATACCTCTAGTGTTGGAGTCCACCACCTCCCTAGGTAATTGGTTCCATTTTCATACAGCTCTAACAGTTAGGAAGTTTTTCCTGATGTTCAGTTGAAATCTGGTTTCCTGTAATTTGAACCAATTATTCCATGTCATGCACTCTGGGATGATCGAGAAGAGATCCTGGCCCTCCTCTGTGTGACAACCTTCCAAGTACTTGAAGAGTGCTATCATCTCTCCCCTTAGTCTTCTCTTGTCAAGGCTAAACATGCCCAGTTCTTTCAGTCTTTCCTTATAGAGCTTTGTTTCCAGTCACCTGATCATCCTTGTTGCCTTCCTCCGAACCTGTTCCAGTTTGTCTGCATCCTTTTTAAAGTGTGGTATCCCAGATTTAACACCACAGATACAACACATACCAACCAATGCACCTTAAACATGGTACAATTCAGAGGAGTCACTTTACATATTCAGCTCTCATATCTATATGTGCAAGGGTATTCTCTTTACTTTTTTGCTACAAAATGTCCGATAAAAAGTAATGAAAATTACTGCAAGTATGCAAGTCTTTCTATCATGAGAGGCAAGTCTGCCACTTACAAGATCAGCTTCAAGTAGGGATGGAAGGATCAGTCTCTTTTGGTCCTCTATTTCTCATTTTTCCCAGTTTTAAATTCAGTTCTTCACATTTCTGCAGCAATGTGCATTTCAAAAAAAAATCCTAATAAAAAAATTCAGCATATTAGTGCAAATTTCTCCTAATAAACACATTTTGTTTGCGGTTTTGACTAATATACAAATTTTTGAAAGTAATGTCTTCTGTTATTCATTTATTTATTTATTTATTTATTTATTTATTTATTTATTTATTTATTACATTGATACCCGGCATTCTTTTCATGATAGAAACCCAAGGTGGCTTACATATGGTTCCCAGGCGGTCTCCAATCCAGGCACTGACCACACCTGACCCTGCTTAGCTTCAGCAGGGAGCTGGCCTCAGACCCTAGCCTGGCATTTTTGTGTGCTATTTTCACTAACATATTGATTTTAATGCACACTTTCCCTAATATATGCATTTTTGTCAACATTGCTTGGTTGGAGACCTGCACTGCAAAATTCAGATAAGTTCTACGTTTCAGTTCTCATATTGTTTCAGAGTGCAAATTTGATTCAGCTTTAAATGTGAACTGAACCTAATTTCTTCCTCACCGCTAGCTTCAAATTATTTCTGTCACACCAGGTCTTTTCAGACTTACTTTATACATTAAACTCATGGAGAATGGAGAAATGGGAGCTGCCCCCACCTATGACACTGGGTGCTCTTTGGCCCCACTCCCTGAACTTCATACATATAACCAAAGGTTTGAAAAAGGGCCCTAAAAACAATGCAAACATTGGAGGTGTGCATGTATAGTTGCCCATATGTATGGTTGCGCCGTGTGATCCAACAAAGATCCTGACCAGATGAAGCACCTATGCAGGTATCTTCTTTTACCTTTGGTTGTATACGCAAAGGTCAGGGGGAGTTTGCAAAAGGGCATCTGACATTGGGGGTGGTTCCAGTGCTGCCATCCTGCTCCTCCTTCTCCATGTGATTAATGCATGCATGGAATAGCTTTTTAAAAATGTTTTAAAAGCTATTTTGTTTTAATGTGTTTTAAATAGGGTTGCCAGGTCAGGAGCACCCCAAAACCTGAGATTCCAGGGCTGGGCCCTAGTGATGTCACAGGGTGGGCCCTAGTGAAGTCATGAGGCAGGCCCTAGTGATGTCATTAAGCATGATACATCAAGCATCAATCACAGTTGATTGGAGCATACAATTAAAAAAATTATCTGATTGGAAATTAAGATAGAAATCCTAGTTAAAAGATGGAGCCTGGGTAGGGAACATTTAATCTAGCCTACTTGCTTTTGGCAAGAAGGGTTTAAGTGCCCTCAAGACAGGCCAGGCACCAGAAGGCTATTGTAGGAAGAAAGGAGCCTAGTGTTGTGGAGATGTTAGATGGGAGCATTTTGGAGTAAAGATGGATGCCCCTGAAGGCTGCAATTCTAAACACACTTACTAAGGGACTAAGCCCCATAGAACTCAATAGGAGTTACTTCTGAGTTGATATAGTTTGGATTGTGCTGTAAAGCTTGGCTAGGGATCCTCTGCAAAAATATCCATATCCAAGCAGGGTTGGCAACCCCCTGCCTGGAGTGCCTTGCCCTTATCTTTTAACATGGCTGCTCCAAACTTCTTTACGGATTTGACCCTTCACTTCAGAAAGAAGTTTGAGAAATGAGTAAGAGTAAGAAGATTCTCTACCCATTCTGTCTACCCTATGGGCTGCTATAAACTCATTTTGACAGCCAACCCAATTCCAGTGAGTAATAACTGAGAGAGAGAAAACACACATGGTTTGCTCTACCTTCACAGGCAGCAGATTGGGAACAACAATTGCAGCCACACTTTCAAATATGTGAATTCTCTTTTACCATTATTGGACAAGAAACAAACTGCCATACAACCAACAAGGTGCATCATTAATAGGTTTTAGGGGGTTGAGCTGACCACATGGAACCACTGCTGTTGTGTCTATGGATGTAAGGGAGTGAGGTTAAAGGTAAATGAAATGCAAACAGAAAAAGAAAAACAAGAGACAGTAATGCTTTCCCAAATGCAATATCATACCAACCACAACAAGATTCCTATGAGTAAGGCAGACAACTTAGCATCCCACAAGAAGTCAGGATTCATAACCAAAATCCCAAACTAAAAAAATCCTGGCAGCCAGACAGCCAAGGTCACAGAAATCCCCATACAGAAATCCCCATACAGCACCAGCTGACCCGGGGGCTGCAGTTAATGAAGAATGTTGTGCCACAATTGCTGACATGAGTGAGATCCTATCAGCACATAATACCTGTGCTCTGAAATCTGCATTGGTTGCTGATCTGCTACCAGGCCAAGTTTAAGGTGTGCTTTCCATGTTATGGGTGCCACATAGTACTTGTTCTGCTCTTATTATTTTATTTATTTATTATTTCGATTTATATACCGCCCTTAGCAAAAGTAGCTCTCAGGGCGGTGAACAAACAAAGTAAAATACAATACATCATAATAAAAGACCACAAAAACATATACAGACAAACAACAAAAAACACGACAAAAACGAAATACAGCACAAATTAAAGAAAATACAGATTAAAAGATTAGAAAGGTTAAGAAGATTAAAAGATTAAAATGCCTGGGAGCATAAAAAGGTCTTTACCTGGCGCCGAAAAGATAGGAGTGTAGGCGCCAGGCGTACCTCTTCGGGGAGGCTGTTCCACAACTCAGGGGCCACCACAGAAAAGGCCCTAGATCTGGTGACCACCCTCCGGGCTTCCTGATGGGTTGGTACCCAGAGGAGGGCCTTAGATTCTGAATGAAGTGAATGGGTAGGTTCGTAGAAAGAGAGGCGTTCCACAAGGTATTGAGGTCCCACGCCATGTAAGGCTTTATAGGTCAAAACCAGCACCTTGAATCTCGCCCAGAAGCAAATAGGAAGCCAGTGCAGACACGCCAGAATAGGTGTTATATGCGAAGACCGACTGGTCCTCGTCAATAGTCTGGCAGCCGCGTTCTGCGCCAGCTGAAGCTTCCGAACTGTCTTCAAGGGCAGCCCTACGTAGAGCGCATTACAGTAATCTAATCTTGAAGTTACCAGAGCATGAACAATGGAGGCGAGGTCGTCCCTGTCCAGATAGGGGCGTAGTTGGGCTACCAGACGAAGATGGTAAAATGCATTCCGTGCCACCGAGTAAGAAGTCAGTCCTGTAATGTGCCAGCACCTACGCTTTGGAACTCCTTGCCCATTGACATTAGGCAGACGCCTCTTTTCAGCACCTGCTAAAATCATTTTTGTTTAGGCAAGCCTATACAGGCATGTAGAAGCTATTGTGTTTTTTAAATCTGTTTTTTAACTCATTGTTGGTTTTATTATTTTGAATGTTTTTAAATATCAGTCTTTCACTGTTTTTGCCAATAATTTTATTGTTTTAATTCTTTCTGTAAACCGCTTTGAGATTTTTTACAATACAGCGGTATATAAATGTTATAAATAAAATACATAAATAAATTTTGGAGTCACTGTGGCCCTTGAGTCTCTTGCCATTTTTAGGAACAAAGGAATCTGCCTTATACTGACTCATGCTGTTTGGTACCATCTAGCTCAGTACTGATGACATGGACTAGCATTGGCTGTTCAGGATTCTAGGCAATAGTCTTTTATAGAAATTGAATTCTGGACCTTTCCATGCAAAGCATATGCCCTACCAATGAGTACCCTTCCCTGTTTAAACAAGTATCTTTTAAAATTGTTCTTTTCAATTCACTCTTGAATGCACATCATACCTAGAGCAGATCTACACCATTCATTTAAAGCACATTCAACACCCATTTGAAGCACATGAATCCTACCACAGAAATAGGAACTGTAGTTTGTTAAGGGTGATGAGAACTATAACTGTGAGAGGGAAACTACACTTCCCAGGATTCTTTAGGGGAAGTCATGTGCTTTAAATGTGAGTTGGATGTGCTTTAAATGTATTGTGTGGATCTACTTAATAAATTTTGCCTGCATGTAAATTGTTTTAATTAATTTTTCAAAATGGAGATAAGCTATAAAGTGTAGTGGGTGACAATGGGGTACTCACTATCGCTCAGCCTATCTCCCCCTTAGGATTAAAACAATGGAGAACCATGACCACCCCAAGGAAGAAGGGCACGCTTAAAATGTAGAGGAAAAAATAATCTAGAACCATAGTGTGAAATCAAATACTTATTGGAACACAGTATGAAGAAATATTTATATAAGCATGACTATCAAATATGTTTATTATTTACACAACCTGTAAAGATATTTATAGTGCAATCCTATGTTTGTTTACTAAGAAGCAAGTCCCAATGTATTCAATGGGGCTTACTCAAACAGGGAAATGTCCAGAGAACTGCAACCTCAAGTGATAAGGAACTTGTTCTTTTAACAAGTCTTTTAAGTTGAGACCTTATCCCAGTCTGTGTCTGCATTGGAATTACTTTTTAATATGTTTTTAAACCTTTTCTTTTTTTAAAAAAAGATGTTTTTAAAGCTTTTTAAAATGTTTTTAAAGATGTTTTTAAAATATATTTTAAAGTCTGTTTTTATGATGTCTTAAAGTGTTTTAGTGTAGGAAATTCAGAATCATGCCACTTTAAGCTGTTTTGCAACTGTTTATACTTGTTTTATGGTTGTTGGATTTTAAAGGGATTTATTTCTTATTGTGGGCTGCCTTGGTTTCCAATCACCAACTCTACCTCACAGGGTGGTTGGAAAGGCTACACACACACACACACACACACACACACACACACACACACACACGCACACACTGCAGATGTAAAAATACACCCCATATAATAGTTTATTGTCAAACCAGTTGGTCATTGCAGAACATCTTTTTAAAAATCAGTATTAGTTTCCTCCATAACAGAAACTGTGATACCTAAATAAGCCCTCCCTAATTGCTTTAAAGATAGTAATGGAGGGAGAGAGAAAGATTTACGACACAAACACAATTATTTGCTGTGTTCACTCAAAAGTCCCATTAATTTACAGCACAATCCTAACCATGTATACTCAAAAGTAAGCCCTATTGAATTCAATGGAGTTTACTCCAGGTAAATGGGATTAGCATTGCTTTACTCCCAGAAAGACAAATAATTGAGTGTTTGTTGTTGTTATGTGCCTTCAAGTCAACTACGACCTATGGCAACCCTATGAATCAACGATGTCCAACTGCATCTGTTGTGAACCACCCTGTTCATGTGTTGTAAGTTCAGGTCTGTGTCTTCCTTTATGGAATCAATCCCTCTCTTGTTTGGCCTTCCTCCCTTCTGTTTTTCCCAGCATTATTGTCTTTTCTAGTGAATCATGTCTTCTCATCATGTCTTCTCATGTCCAAAGTATGATAACCTCAGTTTCATCATTTAACTTCTAGTGATAGTTCTGGTTTAATTTGTGCTATCACCTGATTATTTGTCTTTTTCACAGTCCATGGTATCTGCAAAGCTCTCCTCCAACACCACATTTCAAATGTGTTGATTTTTCTCTTATCCGCTTTTTTCACTGGCCAACTTTCACATCCATACATAGAGATCAGGAATACCATGGTCTGAATGATCCTGACTTTAGTGTTCAGTGATACATCTTTGCATTTGAGGCCTTTTCTAGTTCTCTCACAGCTGCCCTCCCCAGTCCTAGCCTTCTTCTGATTTCTTGACTATTGTCTCCATTTTGGTTAATGACTGTGCCGAGGTATTGATAATCCTTCACAAGTTCAATGTCCTCATTATCAACTTTAGAGTTGAATAAATCTTCTCCTGTCATTATTTTAGTCTTTTTAACGTTCAGCTGTAGTCCTCCTTTTGTGCTTTTCTCTTTAACTTTTATCAGCATTCGTTTTAAATCATTACTGGTTTCTGCTAAGAGTATGGTATCATCTGCATATCTTAAATTATTGATATTTCACCCTCCAGTTTCACACCTCCTTCTTCTTGGTCCAATCCTGCTTTCCGTATGATATGTTCTGCGTACAGATTAAATAAACAGGGTGATAAAATACACCCCTGTCTCACACCCTTTCCGATGGGGAACCAATCAATTTCTCCATATTCTGTCCTTACAGTAGCCTCTTGTCCAGAGTATAGGTTGCGCATCAGGACAATCAGATGCTGTGGCACCTCCATTTCTTTTAATGCATTCCATAGTTTTTCATGATCTACACAGTCAAAGGCCTTGCTGTAATCTATAAAGCACAGGATGATTTTCTTCTGAAATTCCTTGGTCTGTTCCATTATCTACATATGTTTGCGATATGATCTCTGCTACCTCTTCCCTTTCTAAATCCAGCTTGGACGTCTGGCATTTCTCGCTCCATATATGGTAAGAGCCTTTGTTGTAGAATCTTGAGCATTACTTTACTTGCATGAGATATTAAGGCAATATATAATTACTGCATTCCCTGGGATCCCCTTTCTTTGGAACTGGAATGTAAATGGAATGCTTCCAGGCTGTGGGCCATTGTTTAGTGTTCCATATTTCTTGACAGATTTTTGTCAAAATTTGGGCAGATTCAGTCTCAGTAGCTTGTAGTAACTCTATTGGTATGCCATCTGTTCCTGGTAATTTGTTTCTTCCAAGTATCTTAAGAGCAGCTTTCACTTCGCATTCTAAAATTTCTGGTTCTTCATCATATGGTTCCTCCGTGAATGAATCTGTCATCCTGGCATCTCTTTTATAGAGTTCTTCAGTGTATTGCTTCCATCTTCTTTTTATTTCATTTCAGTTAGTCAGTGTGTTCCCCTGTTGATTATTCAACATACTTATTCTTGGTTTAAATTTCCCTTTCATTTCTCTAATCTTTTGGAATAGGGCTCTTGTTCTACCCTTTTTGTTGTCCTCTTCTGTTTCTATACATGGGTATATACATGGGTGTTAGAACAAATTAAACCAGAACTATCACTGGAAGCTAACATGATGAAACTGAGGTTATCATACTTTGGACACATCATGAGAAGACATGATTCACTAGAAAAGACAATAATGCTGGGAAAAACAGAAGGGAGTAGAAAAAGTGGAAGACCAAACAAGAGATGGACTGATTCCATAAACGAAGCCACAGACCTGAACTTACAAGGTTTGAACAGGGTGGTTCATTACAGATTGTATTGGAGGTTGCTGGTTCATAGGGTCACCATAAGTCATAATCGACTTGAAAGCACATAACAACTCCTCCCAGAAGAGAAAGTATTGGATTAAAGCTTTCATGTTGGGAAGGTTTTCAAAGTACTGCTCTCTGCAACAGCCCAGGGTTTGACTCTTGCATATAAGAGAAAAAGAACCCTGAAAGCTATATACTTACCCAATTTATGAGATTTTCAGATAAACAGGGGGAAACCTCCATTTTCTGGCATTGCAATGAGGTCTAGGCACTGCCTGGAGGCCAACAAATCACAACTCTGGCTTCACTTATTGGCTACAATACTGAAAGGGCAGGATTAGGGTTATGAGCTGCTATAACAGATCTGTTAAACATATTTAACAATGGGGAGGCTGATGTTTTGGTGTATATCTCGGGAACCAGACCACCTAGAAACTTAATTTATTTTTTTAGTTGAAGCTGAGAGTCCGGAGATTAAGGTAAGTCACCCAGAGACCCAGAGAGGATGCCCCAAAGCTGAAGTATCCTGCTGAAAACTGGACACCTAGTAACCCTAATTTTAAAGCCTGTTTTTATGATGTTTTAAAACTGTTTTTAGTGCTTTTGTTTGCCGCCATGGGCTCCTGCTAGAGGAAGGGCAGGATATAAATCAAATAATAGATAAATAGATAAATAATAGGTCTGAACAGGCCTCCTCCTTCAGCTTGTTCTTGCATTGCAAACACTTATGCCATTTTCTCCTTTCTTCCAGGACACATCTTGAAAGAATTGAGTTGCCAAAAATAATACCAGAACTGGTCCTTCACTAAGATAGCTCCCACTGGGGAGCTGTTGTGCATTACCACACCACAGCTGATGCTGACAACATTCTGAGCACTCTGGTCAGGCATTTACCACACACTAAAACATGGCTGTTTTTCCTCTTTCTCTTCACAGGAGGCTGGTCACATTCCAGAGCGTGAGTAGGCCAAGCTGACACATGAGAGAGCATCCTCAGAGCCAACTGACAAGCAGTGGGAGACAAGAAAATATGCTGCCTTGGGTTCAAAGCAATATAGCTGATGTCTATCCTGACAAGCCTCCACTCTTTCTGAATCACTGTGATCCCTCCTGGACTCAGCCTCTTCACAGCAATAGCTGTAGGAGGGAGGAAAAACAGTACAGAGGAGGATGCCATTTTTATCCAGCCAAATTTTTGCTGAGGTGCGATAAAAAACAGAAGGAGAGCCAAAGGAAAAATGTGAGAGACTCACTCAAATGAGGCATTTGCTCTTCACTTGCCATAAGCCAGGGCTCAGTCCTTCCCAAGCTTTTCTCATTAAACAACGCCTTCTTCAGTTTCTTTCAGTACCAGATGCCCACACTACCATATGGGTGACATTTGCCTATAAAGGGAAGGGTGTGTGTGGAAACCTCACAAAAGCACCAGACTCTTCTTAATGTAATAATTAACAAGGTCAGGTACACTTTTCCCCACCAATATTTTAGGTTTCAAAATCAAGGCCTGGGGAGAACCAGCCTTATTTGGAAGCCTAACAAGTTGCCACACACTACTCCCATTACATCCATTGCTAGTTAATGAGCAATTATTACTCCTGAACATTTCTATGCCTTCATTTAAAAAAACCTCAGGAGTGCATACAATAAAACTGTAAAGTCAAAATGAGAAGGGGCACTGTTAACATATATATGGAGAGTATCACTTTGCAAAAAAAAAGAGGAAATAAATAAATAATAAATAAAAGAGTCATAGGGCATGAGGTCTCACAAGACCCAGTGTTTTCTATATAACCATATGGAAGGCTCCAGAACACCGTAGTGTAACATAAGAAACTAAGTTAATATATATGTTAACAATGACAATTACTGTTTGCAAAAAAAAAAAAAAGTGACTAAAACCATAATAACAATAAAGGAGTTGATGGGGAAAGTTTGGGAATTTGCCTTAATGGCAAATTGACAGATATCATGAGATATAGTTGTGAGAGTGGTTTAAGAATCAATCCCTCTTCCCAGGGAACTCCAGGAATTGTAGATCTGTGAGGGGAATAGGGTCTCCTAAGACTTTTCAGCACCAGCCTTCACAAACTATAATTTCCAAGATTCTTTGGGGGATGCCATGACTGTTGTCAAGTAGTATGATACCACTTTAAATGTACAGTGCATATGGGGCCATAGTATAGTATTAATACTATACATTATCACATATTGCAGTATAATACAAGGGGCTATTAGGGTTTCCAGGTCTCTGGTATTCGCCTGGAGTCTCCAGATTTTTTGGGTCCTCTCCAGGTGAATCACCCCAATCTCCAGACTCTCAGCTTTCATTTTTTTTAAAAAATTAAGTTTCTAGGTGGTCTGGTTCACAAGATATACACCAAAACGTCAGATGCCGCCCCTGCAACTTCTGTTAAATGAGCTCGTAGCTGGCTCATCTAACCTCACCCTTTTAGGTTTGCAGCCAATAAGTGAAGTCAGGGTTGTGATTGACAAGGGTTTGTCCAGGCAATGGCTAGAACCCATTGCAAGGCTAGAAAATGGTTGTCTTTTCCTGCTTGTCTGAAAATTTCAAACTGAGTAAGTTTATAACTTTTAGTAATAGCAAAAGTCTTTTTCTCTCTTGTATACAGAGTCATACAAGTTTGCATTTTCCCAGGCTGTTGAAGAGGGCAGTGTTTTGAAAACCTTCCCAATATGAAGCTTTAATTCTATACTCAATTTTCTGGGAGTAAAGCTGCAATGCTAATCTCACATACTGGGAGTAAACCCCATTGAATTCAATAGGATTTACTTTTGAAAATACATGGTTAGGATTGTGCTGTAAACTTATGGGCCTTTTGAGTGAACATAGCAAAGGATTGTTTGTGTTGTAAATCTTTCTCTCCCCCTCCAATTCTAATTTTAAAGCAATTAGGCAGTGCTTACTTAGGTATCACTGCTTTTATTATGTAGGAAACTAATACTGATTTTATTTTATTTTTTAAAAAATGTTCTGCAATAACTACCTGGTTTTGATAATAAACTATTATATGGGGTGTATGTATTTTACATCTCCAATGTGTACATATGGAATCTTTCCAACAACCCTGTGAGCTTGGGTTGCCGATTGGAAACCAAGGCAGCTCACAACAAGAAAGAAATCCCTTTCAAATCCTATAACCATAAAAACAAACAGTTGCAAAACAGCTTAAAGTGACATGATTCTAAATTTTGGGTTGGGTGAGTAACATTCCTTATCACTTGAGATTGCAGTTCTCCACGTTTCCATGTTTGAGTAAGCCCCTTTGAATACATTGGGACTTGCCTCTGAGTAAACAAACATAGAATTGCACAATAAATATTTTCACAGGTTGTGTAAATAATAAATATCATTGATAGTCATTCTTATATAAATATTTCTTCCTGTTCATTTTCTTTTGTAAGCCGCCTTGAGGGCCTTTTGGCCATAAGGCGAGGTATAAATTTAATGAATATAAAAATAAATAATTGTGTCCCGATAAGTATCTGATTGCACACAATGGTTGTACTTTATTATTTCCTCTACATTTTAAGTGTGCCGTTCTTCCTTGGGGTGGCCATCTTAACTCCTGAGTGCTCCCATCTAACATCTCCACAACACTAGGCTCCTTTCTTCCTACAATAGCCTTGTGGTGACTGGCCTAGCTTGAGGGCACTTAAATCCTTCTTGCCAGAAACAAATAGGCTAGATTAAATGTTCCCTACCTAGGCTGCCTAAGCAGGAGAGAAGGAATCACTTCACCTGAACCTGGGAACATCATCTTTTAGCTAAGATTTCTATCTTAATTTCTACTCAGAGAAATGTTTTTGTTTGAATTGTATGCGCCAAGCGACTGTGGTTGATGCATAATGTATCATGCTTAATGACATCACTAGGGCCCACCCCTGTGACATCACTAGGGCCTGCCCCTGAAATCTCAGGGTTTGGGATGCTTCTGACCTGGCAACCCTAGGTGATATCCATTGTTAATCATATAGTGGACCTACTGAAAAAATGCCTGGCTGATTTTTAATTAATTTAAGAAATTTTGGCTGGCAGCCTATGATAACATGGGGCATGCTCAGTAAGAACCAACTGTCAGTGTTCTAAAAGCCTCACAGCTGCCCAATTTCCCTGCTTTTTAAGGTTTGATAAAAATATCTGTGGGCTATAGCTACATTCTTAAACTGCAAAGTTTTTTCCCCTATTAGTGAATATTAACTAAAAACAACCCAAATCAACAGGCAAAAGCATTTGTCATAAGCACATGGAAAGGCAATGCTCCATGGCCTCATTGGAGGAAAGGAAAAGCTGCTTACAGCTTACTTTGTTCCACGGGCTCTGACTAATCAAACAGTGGCCTGGGGGACCTTGAGGAAGGTCCTACCATGGTGCAAAAATCAGCTCACACTTCTAAGGAAGATACAGACCCAGTGCTTGAGCTCCTTCAACAATTTAAAAAAGAACTTAGTGAAGAGTTGATGGCTACCATTAATCCTTTAAAGATGGAGATCAAGAGCCTTTCAGAGAAGATTGGGGATATCGCTAAAACAGCAGACGCAGCTCTCAATCTGGGCCTAAAACATACAATCACAATTTCAGCATTACAAAGGGCAATTTCAGACATTCACCAAAGAATGTATGAATCAGGAGAACACAGCTGCAGAAATAACCTGAGGGCCTGGAGATTCCTGACTCAGCAGGGAGCCAAAATCTCCTTTCTTTCTTTATCACTAGGGCTAATGATATCTTCACCGATATATATTTGGAAGAGAGAGACATTGAACACATTCACAGGGCTTTAGCTTCAAAGCCACCTCAGGGACAGCGTCCTAGAGACATTATAATTAGATTCCACCATTACCAAGTTGAAGACAAAATAAAGCGTGAAGCTCGAGCAAACCCTGATCTCATGTGTGCTGGAGAATTTTTTTTACCTTTTTCAAGATCTGAGTAGTGAAACACTGCAAAAAAGGCAAGAGTTCAAGGAGTACACTGAAAAGCTGAGGCATGGTGAAATCAGATACAGGTGGGGATTCCCCTTCAAACTGACTGTAATCAGCAGTGGAACTATGCTGACTGCTACTACCCATGAGGAAGCAAACAATTTACTTGTGAGGCTGAAACTTAACTTAGATGACAATGATCTGAGTGGCCCAGAACAAGTCTGCAACCATCTGTATGACTGGCATAGAAAGACCAAGGAAAATAAGAGTAAGAAGCTGGGAAAGGAAAAAGAGAATAGCTCCTGGAAACATCCACGCCTGGGATCTGTATCTGAAGAGAAGTACTTTCTTAGGTCTACTTATGACATCTATTACAGTTCAACAAAAATGGGTGTTCTTGTTAATATTTGATTCACTTAGAATAACTGGTTTGCTATAACTAGTTGAATACAGGAAAGAAATGTAAGGTTGTTCTTCTGTTGTGCAGAGGATAGTAATAATAGTGGTATGGGGCAGGTAAAAAGGTAAAGGTGTCCCTGCACTTGAAGTGCGAGTCATTTCCGACTCTTAGGGTGCTGTCTTGCGATGTTTACTCGGCAGACCGTATATATGGGGTGGGATTGCCAGTTCCTTCCCCGGCCTTTCTTTATTCCCCAGCATATGCCGGGTACTCATTTTACCGACCACAGATGGATGGAAGGCTGAGTGGACCTCGACCCCTTTTACCAGAGATTCGACTTCCTCCTTCCGTTGGAATCGAACTCCTGCCATGAGCAGAGCTTTCGGCTGCGTGACCGCTGCTTACCACTCTGTGCCACGGAGGATCTTTGCGGGGTGGGAGGAGGTAGTAAAAATGTCCTCTACCTAAACTCCTTATCCATCATTGCCTCTCCTGAGGGAATGGACAGACTCCATTTCTACTGAGTCTGTGGAGGGAGACTTGGGGAGGGAAATTGGGGGCTGGAGGGTTGTTCAGTGTTGAAGGGGTGAATATTCCATGTGCACTTTTGCTATACATATTCATTTGTATACTTGAACTATCTCTGGAATTTAGTTCTAAACAATTCTTGATTTCTTTCAGCTGTTCAAGAGACTGTTAGGATTGAATTTAAACCCCCAGTGCCTGTAAAACTATAAGTTCATTTGTCTTACCTAAACCAGCTTGGGCATCATGGGAAATAGAACCAAAGTGGCCTTTATTTGACTTTCGATATAAAATATCGGTTTATTTCCTGGTGACCTGACCCTTACCTACATTCCAGTGGCTCGCATAATAAAAGCCGGTTTAAGCTGGAAACTTCCCTACTATGCATTTCTTGTATCACATCTATGCCTATAACCTTGCTTATTGTTACAAATGTGCCTTGCATAGAAATGTCAAAAGCTGTTCCACTGTCCCATGAACCTTGACTTGTAAAACCCTTTGATATGTAAGCAAAGTAATATCATGTCTGTCTCCAGTTTAAAGGGGCGCCCAATTGCAGCTGGGCCTCCCCTCAATAGTTGCCTTTGTCTGTTCCTGCATAGTGCTTATCTCAAGGACATGCGAAGTATGCAGACATAGAGTCTGAGAGATAGTCTTAATGTTTCCACTTTTGTCCTTCCCCCTGTACCCCTTTACCTCCTTACATATGCCCCAAAGCTATAACATTTAGCAATTGCTTCTTTTGTATTTTATGACGTAAGCCCGATATTGTAAACTTCGGGGTAAGCCTATATAAACCCCCAGACATTATAATGGTACAACACACACACACACACACACACACACACACAAAATCCATAGATTTAAAACCTTTGATTCCTTGCACACAGGGTGCATGGCATATGGCACTAGGCACCTCCAAGGCTAGGTGTGTCAATTTGAACAGTCAACAGTTTGGGCCTAGTGGTGCAAGATACATTAATTGACCCTAAGAGCAGATTTATTTTGATTAAGGGGCTAATTCAAAGTGTCGAAACAACTATAGGTTCTATATATAGCCCTAATAATGGTCACTGAGACTTTTTACAACAAACACTTCAATCACGCAACTTGCAAAAGGAACTATAATTGTTGGTGGAGATTTAAATTGGATCAGTGATGCGAAAAAAGATAGGAGAGGAAAACTGAGAAAGACTGTGATTTGTGAAGATTCTAATTTAAAAGATATTCTTGATGCTGCTGATCTGATAGATATATGGTGAGAAAAAAATTCTACATTACACATATTTTGTGCACAGCCACAATTCATACACGAGGATAGATTTCCTATTAAGCACAAGAAATCTGGCTGTGGATAAATAGTTTCCTCCTATATAGGTTCTTCAGGTCCCTCAGATCATGCGCCTGTTGTTGGCACTGTACATTTAATGAATGCTTCTCCAAAGACTACATCGTGGAAACTGAATCCCTCTTTATTACTTAACAGACCCATAGTGGATAAAATGAAAGAGGAACTTAATAATTACTTTACAATAAATGACCCCAATGAGTTATCTGAGGCTACAATTTGGGAGTTAATGAAGGCAATAATGAGGTGTCATTTGATAAGTGAATATGCTCATCTAAAAAGAACAAAAGAGGCCCCAAAATGAAATTAAGAATCTCAAAAATAATAGACAAACAAGCAGTAAACAGATTTATAGGATATTGCTTCAAAAAGGGCTGAACTGGCAAATCTAGAAATTGGGAAAATTGCAACTGTTATGCAATTTACTAATAAAAATGTTTTGATCAAAGTGATAAAAATTCCAAACTTTTAACCTCTAAACTCAAAATCACAAGAAATAGGATTGCAAATATACAAGGATACACAGGAGAGCAGTTATACAGAACAGAACAAATAGGAGAAAGGTTTAAAGCATTCTTTACTGATTTATACAAAGCAAGATCAGTTGATAGCACCTCTATAAATGCCTATTTGGGTGATGCATATTTTTAAAAAATTAGACATAGATCAACAACACTACCTGATAGAGCAAATTTCAGGTGAGAACATTGACAAAACTTTCAAAAATATGAAACCAGCCATGGCAACAGGTTTAGATGGATTCACATCACAATTTTATAAAGTCTTTCAAGAACAACTAAAACCCAAACTGAAAACTTTATTTAATTCCATATTGACAAGCAGACCTATACCATACACTTGGCAGGAATCCCCTTTAGTGATTCTCTTAAAACCAAGAAAGGATCCAACACAAGTAGATTCATACTGACCTATAGGCCTTGTAAATCACGATGCAAAAATTTTAGCAATATATTGGCAGACTGACTAGCTCTGATCTTACCTGCTATTATAGATAAAGATCAAATTGGCTTCATTAGGGGCAGACACATAGCTGACCCAATTAGATGATTGATAAATGTAATTTACTGTGCCAGATGGCCTCCTCTTCGGATGCACATCTTAACGTGGTGAGGGGGTTTGAGTGTGTTGAAGAAGCTGAGAGCAAAGCTGTCAGGAGTCTAGACCAAGAGGTTAGACTCCTAGCAGGGGCACCCAAGGCGGAATGGTCAAACCTGAAACACCAGACTAAGATGCATACAAACTCAGAGGAAGGAAATGGTAAACCACCTCTGAATATCTCTTACCACGAAAACCCTATGAATAGAGTATCCAAAATGCAAAACGAGATAGTGCTGGAAGATGAGACCCCCAGGTCAGAAGGCACTCACCGAGCTACTGGGGAAGAACAAAGGACAAGGACAAGTAGCGCTGTGACTAATGACGCAGCTGGGTCAAAGCCGAAAGGAAGCCCAGAGGCTGATGCGCACAGTTGCGAAAGGAGAGTCCAGAGTTGTATGATGCACACAATAGGAACATGGTATGTGAGAAGCATGAACCAAGGAAAGTTAGAAATTGTCATGCAAGAAATGAAACGCATCAACATTACAATACTTGGCGTGAGCGAACTTAAATGGACAGGAATGGGACATTTCCAATCAGGCAACTACAAAATATTTTATGCAGGAAATGAGAAATTAACAAGAAATGGGGTTGCTTTAATAGTGAGAAGTGATGTAGCAAGAGCAATTAGGAGCCACAATGCAAGGTCTGAGCAAGTGATATCAATGAGACTAAATGGGAAACCTATTAACATAACCATCATCCAAGTCGAAGCTCCAACGGAAAACACAGAAGAAGAGGAATTGGAGAAGTACAGGAAGAAATTGATCACACAGCAAACAAGATGTGCTGATAATCATGGGGGACTGGAATGCAAAAGTAGGGAACAGAGAAGAACTAGGAATTGTGGGAAAACAGGGATTAGGAGACAGAATGAATCAGGAGACTTATTGAATTCTGTGAAGCCAAAAATTTGTTTCTTGCAAACACATTTTTTGAGCAACCGAAAAGATGACTGTACATGCAGACATCACCAAATGGTCAATATAGGAATCAAATTAATTATATAATTGGTAGCAGAAGATGGAGAAGTTCCATACTTTCTGCAAAAACAAGACCAGGAGCAGACTGTGGTACAGATCATGAACTGGTCATATCAAAAATCAGAGTAAAGCTAAAGAAGACCAACAAAGCAATCATAATGCTAAAATACAATTTAAATAACATCCCAGAAGCATATAAAGATCAAATAAGGAACAGGTTTGAGGCTTTAAACTTAGTTGACAGAGAACTAGAAGAACTATGGAATGAAGTCAGAGACATTATCAGAGAAGAATGCAAAAAGACAATACCTCTAGCAGAAAAGAGAGAAAGACCCCAATGGATGACTGAAGAAAATCTTCAAATGGTTAAAGAGAGAAGGAAAGCAAAAGCAAAGGTGATAGAAACACAGACAGAACCCTAAATGCAACAGTACAGCGACTAGTACGTAGGGACAAAGAGAACTATTACAATAGTTACTGTATAGAAATAGAAGAGGACAACAAAAAGGGTAGAACAAGAGCCCTATTCCAAAAGATTAGAGAAATGGAAGGGAAATTTAAACCAAGAGTAGGGATGTTGAATAATCAACAGGGGAACACACTGACTGACCGAGATGAAATAAAAGGAAGATGGAAGCAATACACTGAAGAACTATATAAAAGAGATGCCAGGATGGCAGATTCATTCACAGAGGAACCATATGATGAAGAACCAGAAACTTTAGAATGTGAGGTGAAAGCTGCTCTTAAAATACGTGGAAGAAACAAATCACCAGGAATAGATGGCATACCAATAGAGTTACTACAAGCTACTGAGACTGAATCAGTCCAAATTTTGAGTAAAATCTGTCAAGAAATATGGAAAACTAAACAATGGCCCACAGCCTGGAAGCATTCAATATACATTCCAATTCCGAAGAAAGGGGATCCCAGGGAATGCAGTAATTATTGAACTATTGCCTTAATATCCCATGCAAGTAAAGTAATGCTCAAGATTCTACAACAAAGGCTCTTACCATATATGGAGCGAGAAATGCCAGATGTCCAAGCTGGATTTAGAAAGGGAAGAGGTAGCAGAGATCATATTGCAAACATACGATGGATAATGGAACAGACCAAGGAATTTCAGAAGAAAATCACCCTGTGCTTTATAGATTACAGCAAAGCCTTTGACTGTGTAGACCATGAAAAACTATGGAATGCATTAAAAGAAATGGGGGTGCCACAGCATCTGATTGTCCTGATGCGCAACCTATACTCTGGAGGCTACTGTACGGACAGAATATGGGGAAACAGATTGGTTCCCAGTCGGGAAGGGTGTGAGACAGGGGTGTATTTTATCACCCTGTTTATTTATTTATTTTTTATTTTATTTATTTAATTTAATTTATATACCGCCCTAAGCCCGAAGGCTCTCTGGGTGGTGTACATAAAAGGTAAAAGCAGGCACAATATATAAATACAATAAATATAATAACTCAAAAAAAACAAAAACACACAAACAATACGAGAACCAAACAACATCCAGAATACAACATAGTAATAAAATACTGTAAAAATACACTTTAAAATGCCTGGGAGTATAAAAAGGTTTTCACCTGGCGCCGAAAAGATAGCAGCGTCGGCGCCAGGCGCACCTCATCAGGGAGACCATTCCACAGTTCGGGAGCCACAACTGAAAAGGCCCTATTTCTAGTCACCATCCTCCGAGCTTCTTGATGGGATGGTACTCAGAGGAGGGCCTTAGATGTTGAGCGCAGTGTACAGGTAGTTTCATATTGGGAGAGGCGCTCCACCAGGTATTGCGGTCCCATGCCGTGTAAGGCTTTATAGGTCAAAACTAGCACTTTGAATTTAGCCCGGAAACAAATAGGAAGCCAGTGCAGACGGGCCAAAGCAGGTGTTATATGAGCGGACCTTCTGGTCTGCGTCAACAATCTGGCCGCTGCATTCTGGACTAACTGTAGTTTCCGAACTATCTTCAAGGGCAGCCCAACGTAGAGCGCATTGCAGTAGTCCAATCTAGAAGTTACCAGAGCATGAACGACTGAGGCGAGGTCGTCACTGTCCAGATAGGGACATAGCTGGGCTACCAATCGAAGATGGTAGAAAGCATTCCGTGCCACTGAGGCTACCTGAGCCTCAAGAGACAGGGAAGGGTCGAAAAGAACTCCCAAGCTACGAACCTGTTCTTTCAAGGGGAGTGTAACCCCATCCAGAACAGGGTGAACAATTTAATCTGTACGCAGAACCAGAGCTTGGAAAAGTTACTTTTTTGAACTACAGCTCCCATCAGCCCAATCCAGTGGCCATGCTGGCTGGGGCTGATGGGAGTTGTAGTTCAAAAAATTAACTTTTCCAAGCTCTGCGCAGAACATATCATACGGAAAGTGGGATTGGACCAAGCTGAGGGAGGTATGAAAATTGGAGGGAGAAATATCAATAATTTAAGATATGCAGACGATACCATACTACTAGCAGAAACCAGTAATGATTTAAAATGAATGCTGATGTAAGTTAAAGAAGAAAGCACAAAAGCAGGACTACAGCTGAACATCAAAAAACTAAAGTAATGACAACAGAGGATTTATGTAACTTTACAGTTGACAATGAGAACATTGAACTTGTGAAGGATTACCAATACCTCAGCACAGTCATTAAGCAAAATGGAGACAATAGTCGAGAAATCAGAAGAAGGCTAGGACTGGGGAGGGCAGCTGTGAGAGAACTAGAAAAGGTCCTCTAATGTAAAGATGTATCACTGAACACTAAAGTCAGGATCATTCAGACCATGGTTTTCCTGATCTCTATGTATGGATGTGAAAGTTGGACAGTGAAAAAAGCTGATAAGAGAAAAATCAACTCATTTGAAATGTGGTGTTGGAGAAGAGCTTTGCGGATACCATGGACTGCGAAAAAGACCAATAATTGGGTGTTAGAACAAATTAAACCAGAACTGTCACTAGAAGCTAAAATGATGAAACTGAGGTTATCATACTTTGGACACATAATGAGAAGACATAATTCACTAGAAAAGACAATAATGCTTGGAAAAACAGAAGGAAGTAGAAAAAGAGGAAGGGAAAACAAAAGATGGATTGATTCCATAAAGGAAGCCACAGACCTGAACTTACAAGATCGGAACAGGGTGGTTCATGACAGATGCTCTTGGAGGTCACTGATTCATAGGGTCGCCATAAGTCGTAGCTGACTTGGAGGCACATAACAACAACAATGCCAGATGGACAAAAAAGCCTGTCTCTATAGGTTCACTTGACTCTAGCAAGGCATTTGAGAAATTAAACTGGGATTTCCTATATGTTTTATTAGAAAAAATGTCATTCCCGAAGGAAATCATCATGGTTTTAAAACATCTATATAAAGGTAGTCAAGCCTCTATTCAACTAAATGGCTGGGACACAGCTAAATTCAACATTAGGTGGGTCACAAGGCAGAGCTGCCCTTTGTCACCCCTGCTTTTTGCCCTCTCTGTGGAGCCTAAGGCAAATAAAATTTGCTGATGCACCACCCTGTAGTTTTAAAAAATATTTTAAATCCTTTTACATTTGCAAACCTTTCTGTCTGGACTGCTTAGATTAAGTGTCTGGCTCCAGTCATCTCTCCTCTTGTACCTTTTTGCCATCATCCCATGTTTTATAAAAAAAACTAGGGAACAACAATTTAATGGCTGGAAACAAAAAGATCTATATACAGTTAGGGATGTATATACTGTAAAGGCATGACTCCACTGACAGGTACTCAACTAAAAGAAAAAACTAGGAGCCTTACAGACAATTCACCAAGTAATACACTTTGCATCTAATCCTGTAGTGAGGTCTCAGGCCATCAGACCATTCAAACCAATAGAACAGCTGTTTTTATACAGTACATACACCTCAAAAAATTACTATCACATATCTATAAAATTATCTGTGATGTAATGACGAGCAATCTGGACTCTTTAAATCACTATAGAAATCATTTGCACTGTACAATTGAACCAGCTGAATGGCACAAACTTTGGAAAAAACAGCCATTGAAGTCTGTATCAGCAAAAATTAAAGAAAATAGCATAAAGATGCTACATAGATGGCATTACACACCTCTTAGATGTCATAAAATAAATCCAAAATCAAACCCACTATGTTGGAGAGGTTGCCAGCAACTGAGATCTTTTCACATGTGGTGGACCTGTGAGAAGGTTCAACAATTCTGAAGTTTAATAATAAAGTAAGTTTTATTACAGGTCAGATGGTTCCTTGTGATCCCAGGCTAACATTATTGAACTTGTTTACTGAAGATTTAACTGACTTATTCTGTACAGAATTATTAACCCTTTTTATGGTAGCTGCCAGACAGGTCTTAGCTCAAAATTGAAAGGCAGCTGCTAATCTGACACTGGAGGCATGATAGGAGAAAATATGGACCATTGCACTTATGGAAAAACTCTCTAAGCAACTTAAGGCTCTAAAAGGCACATCAAACAAATATGACTTTGAGGAAACATGGCACATTTTTATTCAACATATTAAAGGCAACATGTTTAGAACACCTCCATCAACTCATGGCAATCTGTGGAGTAACCCACTGAGACAATGAACATATGTCATTACCTAAAGCCTACAACTGACCATAATACTTAGACATAACTACCTCGTTGTGAATGATATATACCCATGGAATGTCTGGGGGGAGTGGGAAGTTAGGGGTTCCTTTGAATAAGATTGTTTATATTTACTATTGAAAATGCACAAATAAAACTATTTTAAAAATGTAGGTTCATGTATCCTTACTTAATGGTGTGTAGAGTAGAGAGTAAGAACAGGAGCTTGGAATCATTGGTTCAGATCTCACCTCAGCTATAGCCTATGGAATCACTAGGTACATAAGAACATATCAAAAGCCCCACTGGATCAAGTCAAATTCTCATCTAGTCCAGCATCCTCTTCTCATGGTGTCCAACCAGATGATTATAGGTAGCCTAAGGCAAGTCACCATCTCTTAGCCTCATCTGCAATAATAGGGCGACACAGATGATAATAACAGTGACCTATCTTACAGACTTGTTGCTAACATTCCAGAGAAAAAATAAATGAAAGTCTTGGAGCATTCTAAAGTACTACATTAGTGCTGAGTAGTGTCATGCAATGAAGATCTTTACAATGGGCATTATAGGGGTATTTCTCAAAAGGTCTCTCATGGGTTAAAAATATAAAGAAAAGTGTTTTTTACTAAACACACCAATGACCAACATTCAGCTGGAGTGCTTGCTTTAAGGAGGCATCAATACTAGCTCTAAAAAGAAATGCCTTTGAGCAACTAACTAGGGAGAGCAGTTATGATCTGGCACAGTCTCATTCACTCTAATAAGGGCCCCAAACATTTGATCGTAGTGAAAGTCCAATGCTTGGCACTGTGCACAATGAAAGGATTATTATTATTGCCAGCAGTTAATTTCTAACAACAAGGATATTAGGGCTCAGATTTGTCTGCAAGATCCCAGATGTGTAGATAAAAGCTCTGTGTTATCTCTTAATAACTGCAGTACATTCCCTTGTATGTGCTGAAAAATTGGTCCCATTAAGAGTTTCTGTAGTGTGGCTTCACAGAAGATTTCCCAAGATTCTCAGGGAGTACTGGAAAGAGAAAAGGAGAAAAACAGAAGATGGGAATTGAAGAAAAAGCAACACTCAAATCAAATCAAATCGGTTTATTGCGGTCATTGACCCATCAAAGCAACACTCAATAAACAAATTATTTATTTAGTTTTAGTGATGTTGCCAAGTTTTGTAATTCCTTCAGCCTGAATGCAACTCTTGGCAACACACAATGCTTCTCCTAAATACAAAGGCAAGCATTATGAGTTCCGAATTCTTGAGGCTCAGATTTTAATTTGAGCCAGAGAATTCCTGTCTCCCTCTCTCGTTCACCAATCCATCCATTATCTAGCTCTCTCTCTCTCTTTCCATTTCCCCCTTCTTCATTTTCTCTCTATGCCTCCATCTCATTGTCTGGAAGACTGGGAAATATAGTTTTCCCTGGGCATCCGGCTCCCAATGCTCCTGGGAAAACTATACTTTCCCATGTTGGGCTCCAGGGAAGGGGGAAAGACAGAAAGAGTAGACAAAGGGGGAGGGGGAAAGAGAGAACTCCCGAGCTACTTCATTTCCTATTGTTATGGTCACAACAGCATTACCAGAAGACAGTGGTGGCTGGTTCCCCTTGGGCATGCAGTTGGGGTTGGCTAAGGACAGGTTGGTGGGGCAGTGCTCCATTAATCCAAAATGGGCCAGCCTCCATGGGCAGAAAAGAAAATCCACCCAGACAGGAATGTGGAGAACATTTTGGACTCTTGCAAAAATCTGCAGTATTGTCACAATAAGGCAACCTTTTTCAGGCCCCAATGATCTTCATTATAGAAAGTAAAGCCACCACAATTCATTATACCAGCTTTAATGGAATGGCTTTCCTTAAAGAATCCTGGGAAATGTAGTTTGGTGAAGCTGCTGAGAATTATATATTTGAGGATTGACCTTCTAAGCTTCCCTGGGAAGCAGGAATGACTAGTAAATTGCCAGGTCTGTGGTGTTGGCATCTCCTGTTTTGTTTGTGGTCTTTTGATTTCAAGGGCAATGTGTGATGATGGGCAAAGCATGGCATGATAGCTGATCAGGACATTTCCTTGCCTAACATGCTTAGGGGGTAGACAAAATGGTACTCTCCAGATGCTGAAGTCCAATACCTAACTGCTACTGGAAGCAGAGCTTGGAAAAGTTACTTTTTTGAACTACAACTCCCATCAGCCCCAGCCAGCATGGCCACTTGATTGGGCTGATGGGAGTTGTAGTTCAAAAAAGTAACTTTTCCAAGCTCTGACTGGAAGTAATATAGCCAAATGCCTTACCTCCTTCTTGGCAACTGAACAGCACATGACCTCATGAGCCCTGTTATCTCATGGCATTTCCCTCTTTGCCTGAGTGAATTATTTTATTTTTAGTTACATTATTCAGAAGAGCCATACTGGAGCAGACCCAAGGGCTATCTAGTCCAGTATTCTGTTTCCAACAGTGCCCAGCCAGATGTCTGTGCAAAGAAGGAATGGAAGGATCTGTCAATTTCAGTTGTCTCAGTTTCTCATTTTTCCAGTATTAAATCCTCCACATTTCTGCACCAATTTGCCATTTTTTTAAAAAAAACTCCTCATGAAAATTCTCCAGCATTTTAGTATGAATTTATCCTAAGAAACCCATTTTGTAGGCAGTTTTGACTAATGTACACATTTTTGCAAATCATGTTTCCTAATATAATACATTTGGTATGCTATTTTCACTAATATATGTATTTTATGCACAGATTCCATGAATATATGCATTTTTGTAAACATTTCATTGGAGAACTGCATTCAGATAAGTGCAAAATTTAAGGATGGCTGTGTTGCGATCCTCATATTGTTTTAGAAAGGGCAAATTTGATAAATTTGGCTTTAAACATGAACTGAATTGAATTTCTCCTCATCCCTAGTGAGAAGTAACAGGCAGAACAGGAAGGAAATAGCCATCTCCTGTCATTGCTCTCCTACAACTAGTATTGCTGGAGTAGTACATAGTCATCATGATCATGACTGTATTAACAATGATAGTCTGATAATCCATGGACTCAGCTACCATTTATCAACCGTAATGGTTCTCAATAGCTTAAGCCCAAGTGCTAAGTTTGGAACTCTTCCTTGACTTAAGACATCATTCACAACAAAGTTTCCTATTTTTATATTCCATATCTATCCTCCCCTCTCAACCACACCTACCTGATTTTTTTTCCTGTAGGTCAGCTGACTAGATTAGTTGAAGGTCTTGGAGATCAGGGGAATACCTGGTTGAGTCATGTGACATACAACACACATTGCTGAGGGTTTTTAAATGAAGCAAATGATTGACAGTATATCTTAAAAGAACAGCATGTACATGGAACCAGCTAAAATTTAAACAAGCTGAAGGTTGTATGACTGCAGTGCATTCTGTGTGTGGGGTGGCTCCCTTGCACTTGATCCAGAACTACAGCTAGTGCAGAATGCTACAGCAGAGTTGCTGACAGGAGTTTGTTACCAGGCCAAGTACAAGGTGTTAGTATTAGTATATAAAGCCTGTAACAGCATGAAACCAGTTTACTTGAGGGATCACCTTACCTCATATATGACTGCTTCAATCTGTGGGACTGGCACTGTTATAGGTGCCATATAATATTTGTTCTGCACTTGTAAGAAATTGAACTTTTAGCATGCCAGATCAATGGCACCCGCACTAAGTCTCTGCCTATTGGCATTAGGCAGGCGCCTTCACTATATTCTTTCCCACACCTACTAAAAACATTTTTTGTTCAGGCAAGTCTATCCAGACATGTAGCAATTTGTTTTTAACTTAACTGTTTTTAATTATATTTTGATTTAAAAAAAAACTTTCTGTTTTTAACTTTGTCTTTTATTAATCATTTTAATGTTTGTTTTAATTTTTGTAAGCCACTTAGAAAGTCTATCTGGTGGTATGTAAACTTGGTTAAATAAATACAGTTGTTGCTGTTTGTAAAAATACTTTTTAAGGGCCAAGAAAAAAGACTGATGGAAGAACTACATCTACAGAAATGTTTACAAATGCCTAGCATGTTTCTTTGTTGCCCTCATAGAACTTCGCCCACAAAAACAGGCAAAATCGTCATACTACAAATACAAGACTGGTTATTAAAATACGGACTTTCTACGATGTGTAGAAACTATACATATATAATAGATATTTTGCTGAGACTATTTTCAAGTGATTCACAACAAAAAAGTTGATAATCACTGACCCAGAGAACACTTCCTATTCCACAGAAGAAGGTTTAATGTTTTTTCCCAAGTAGGCATCCTGTTCTCCTCTGGAGGCTTCATATTAAGCTACCCATGGTTTCAACTGAGTTGCATTCATTTGTTGAGAGAGAGAGAGAGAGAGAGCACCATCGATATGCCTTTCTTGTGCTTTTCAAAACAGCAGTTATCTTCCTTAAACAGCTTAAAATCAAAAATTTTAAGTAAAGTTGCTGGCAAAGGTCTACCCCAAGCCAAGTACATTATGGTACACCTAGGAAATTTTCTGAACTTAATGCCTTTATGGGGAGGGAGCTCTGTAGAAAGCAACGTGCATTACTTTACTTACTTCAAAATGCGGTCAGCCAACTCTATGACATTTCCACTACACCTCAATCATTTTGTTGACTTCTTTCCCCAAGTCCTACTCTGATGGCAGCACACTGAGGAACAAACCATGGGTATTCTAAAAACCTACTTTAATTGCAGGCAAGCTTTTTTTAAAAGACAGTTTCTTCTCTAGCTGAGATCAAAATCCAAGATGGAGAAGCACTCCTGGCTTCCCACCTCTCTCCCTAATCTCAAAAGTTGTTGTCACCAGCAGCTACCCAGCAAAACATATTCCCATTTCCTCTGAATGCTCAACCATTGAGGCAAAAGGTAATTCCTATTTCTGCTATGTTCTGCATCCCCTGTAGAGCTGTGGTGTTTCAAAATACAGAATCTGAGACCCTAAACGCACTGTAACATATCCTAGCATATTCAACTGACATTTTCCACCTTAGCTTTGAATTTAAGGCTTTGAAAAGTGCAAAGTTTATAAATTAGTTTAAATCACGGGTGGGCAACCTCTGACTCACAGGCCTCATTAGACCTGACAGGGGTTCTAATTTGGCCTGCAAGATTCCCCCCCCCAAAACCAGAATAATCTGCTCTAGGGATGAAATCTGCATGGTGTTGTTGTTGTGGAAAGCAATCCGCCAAATGAGCAGGCAGTTACAGTCCGTGTTCGTTATTTTTCTGCTATTCATTGCATTTATCAGTTTGTTAGCAACACACACACACACACACCCTATTTCAACCTGTCTGCACATTGGTCCATCCATCCAACCTCTCCTCTCCTTCCACCTGTCTGTCCCTCCATCCACCTGCCAGTCACCCAGCCAGCATCTCCCTCCCCTCCCCCCATTGCTGATCCCTGGCTGCCTGGGGTGCACACTTCTGCTGCCTGCAATGCAGCCACTCACTGTTGCTACTACCAACCATTCACTTTGCCCCCTCCTTGGTGAATGCAGCTCACACACATGAGCACACACACTGTGCTGAGAGTGAGTTCACAAGCACACACGGGCTGATCAGTTTCACACATTTTGCCTCTCCCTCCCTTCTCCTGGTCCATTTCATGTTAGCCAGCAAAGACAGGCTGGCTGATCAGTTCTGGGAGTACTCTGGAAAAAGAAAGGAGATGGCAGAAGGAAAGGAACGGGGCAGCAGAGGGAAGGAGACATCCAGAGATCTGATGTGGGAGAAGTAAGTGGGAAAGAGTCAGATTCCCCCTCCCCACCTCTGTCCTGGGCTCAGCTCTCTTTTTCCTGGCTCCTACAAGCAGCTCCCACCGCAGCTGCCAAGGCCAATGTCCATAGCACCAGATTCTTTTACACATGCATGTGTTTCCCAACTGGCACAGCACCAGCAGCCACTCATGCTGCTGCTGCTGCTTTCTCTCTGTCTCCAACTGGCAAAGGTGTCCACTCAGGATGGAAGAGGGAATTCTCTATGGTTCTGTCCCTTCACCCAACTTGCTGAGCCAATTCTCTCTGCCCTGTTGGCAGGTCAGGCTTCTTAGGACACCTCGCCAGGTGGGTTGCATTGCTGGGGCTCTAAATAGCCTACCTGGATATCTTCAGCAATTCCTGGATATCTGCCCTCATTCCTCTCCCTGAGTTTCTGCTTTTCATCCAACCACACTCCCCCATGCTTTTTTCTCCCCTCCCCCAACAATTCCTTTTAAAAGCCAGCACTCTTCAAGCAGAATCCTTTGGGGCTTCCCCGGAGCAAGACACTCCCCACAAAATCAGCGAAGATGTCCCATTTCCACTCCCATAGGAAGAAATGAAGGCAGCTCCTTTTGGGCTTTCCAGAAGAGGAAGGGGGAGGTGGGAGGGAGAGGACAAAGTTATGATTAGAAATAAAATTGCTAGTTAAGGAACAGGATGAGAGGAATGAATCTCTGTCGTGCGTATACAGGGTTGTTTAGCCTCCTTTTCCACAGCCATCTCAGACTCCCATTGCCAGGCATAGATAGCAACATCATCATATTCTAAGCTTTTTTAAAAAAACTGTGTTGGAAAAGTTGCAGAAGTTTGCAGGTGTGCAAGGTCAATCTGCAATAGATACCAAAGGTTTGAATTGTAGGGAAATCTAGTTTTATATTTGAATTAAGTGAATTCCCCCCCCATCTCTAACCTGCTCCACATCTCATGTAATACATGACATCAGTTGTAGGGAAGTAAAGATGTGGCTGCCAAGGAACAATCAGGAGCTTAAATTGCCCTCCCAAGTGTTCCTTGGCAAGCAGAGCTCAATGACAGCAAGCCCTTTTGAAGTAGTCCATTTTGAGGTACGGTTTGGATTCAGGCCAGACCTGCAAATGGACAGAGGAAAAACTTCCATTTATAGATGCTGTCTGAATTCAAATCACATCTGCAAATAGACAAATCATCTAATTAGCACTGAAAGCAAGCTCTTTTGAAGTTATTTGATGACAGGTGTGCAGCCTTGACCATCTGTCAAAAAATGGCCTGTGAAGGGTGGGTCACTTCTCCATCCAGCCTTTGGGCTGAAAAGGTTCCTCACCACTCATTTTAAAAAGCTACATTTGGCAAAGTTGGTTTGAGCACACATTTTGTGGCTGAAATCAGACAGGTCAGAAATTATATTTGTGTCAAGGACATTGTTCTTCTTGTGATTTCTCACAAACGCTACAGCATACTTTTTAGTGCTTTTCCACATTCTCCCACCCCCACCCTCTCATCAGTAGGTGATTCCCATCCACTTAAATCAAAGTGAGCTTAAACTTTTATGCATAATACAATGGCATTCAAGCACAGAAGACAGCAATGTTCAAACACCTTTGATGAATACAATAGAGGAATATATTATTTTAAAAAAACATCAGCATGTTGTAAAATGTATCCAAAGAGAGGACAAACGGGATGTTTTTGTCTTTCTTTTCTTTGTTGCATTTTTTAATATTTGAATTGGGCTGTTTGTTATCTCTCAGTAGACTGATATGTACGAGGGCATAAGAATCAGCAACTCCTCTCCACTCCCTTTCAGTGAACAACCCTCACTCCAAACACACTGAATTCTAACTACTGGAATAGGTACCAGACACTTGGAAGGAGGTGGGAAACCTAAATACAGTATAAACATTGTAATGGTACTTTTCTTTAAGCGAAATTCTTCATTTCTTATCAGGGCCAGCTTCTCTGACAATAGCAGAGGAAGAACTAGGGGGACTCCAAATGTGTCATGAACAATGTATAATTATTAGGCCTTGCTTGATCTTGCCTGACACTAAAGGGAGGTAAGTTGAGGGAGAATGTTTCTGGGCATGAACAGCTTAATGCAGCTCGGTGATGGCTCAGACTGAGTCACACCCATCTCTCGCAATCTCTCTGACAATGGCATGCCCCTACTTAAATTCCTACACAAGCTTTCTCTCTGCTGCCAGATCTAACACAAGCACATCCATGGCACTGCTGCCACCACCCTTATTGGTCTGCTCCTACATCCTGATACATCCCTGCCTGTGTTCTTTGTTGTTCCAGGTCCACAGCCCTCCACAATCTGAGGGTCTTCTGCTCCTGCAAAAGAATTTCTCCTTTCTCTGTTGCTGCTCCCTGTGCTTGGAACTGCCCCCAGAACAAAGTGTCCTTTCCTTCACATCCCACCTGCTCCATGAAACCTTTGGCACAACCACATAATCCCCATGCTGAACTGTAATGAAGCCTAAGTATGTGCGGCTGAAACAGTCACATATTGCTTCCCTGTTTACCCCAGCCTCCCCTCCCCTCCCTTCCTTCTGTCATTTCCCCTGTGATGATTTTTCACTTGCAAGTTCCTTGCAGCTGGGACCTGTCCTACTCTGTAAAGCTCCATGCACACTGTTCCCATCACCAGAAAAGGCCCAGAACCTGCTGAAAATTCTTTCTCCTTAGGTTGCAACCGAGATCCCAGTTGACGTGGACAGAGTGTTGGCCCAAGACATGTTGCTGCCTATGGCAGAGCTCAAAGACACCCACCACCACCAAGGCCAACTGTTTACAAAGTCTGTCTTCTTCAATCCTTCCTCAAGATGCTGCCTGAAGAAGGTTGCTCCATGGCAAGCTCAGCCACCATGTCCTTAATGATCTATAGAGAGTTTCTACCATAAGTGCTTTTGATTAAGGAAGAGCAGTACACAGTCCAAACCCTGGCTGCTGCCTGGTGGGGCAGAAGGACAGTTCTGCCCAAGTTACACACATACCCAGTCTGGCACAAAGGGGATTTGGATTGCACCTTTAATGTGTCACATGGGTATTAGAAACAAATGTTAATTGCACTGTCTTCATTTGTACTAGATAGGGCTCTGGCCTTTGATGATCTTTTCTAACCTCTGGGCCACATGAGAATTGAAAAAAAAATCTTCCAAGTCCCTTTCCAGTCTTGGAGAAAAAGGGTGTGCATCATTTGACCTCTGTGAATATCTCTGTTCTCAAACAGCCAAGTTGTTGAGCAATAATTGAGTGAATTCCTTTTCATGCATTTAAATAGATCTTGATGCAGATGCAGTGTATGTATATTCTCAGTGTTTAATCATCCAAACTATCACACATACAGGAGAGATGCATCTAAGAATGTCACTGCCTTGTAAACTAACATGATCTATCATAAGAGAATTTCCAGTCTCTTACACCTGTGGTTTCATTTCATGGTGATAAATAGGATTTCCATAATCTAATATTGCTACTATACATGGGATAACAACATTAGCTATGTTAGGCACATAAAACCTGCCAGGAGATGGAAAACAAAGACTTTTATATGGTGTGTGATTGTGCTATTCTTATGGAGTGTGCTCTATCAGTTGATTTTTTTTAAAAAAAAAAATAAACTGCTACCTTCTTGGTATCCCAGTCTTCAAACATAGATTGAATTATCAGGCAGGAAGTCATACGGATGTCAGTGGGCGTATAAGGCCAGGATCTCAAATAGCACTAGTAAATTCATGAGACTTCAAAATCAGTAATATTTTATGGTCTGAAGGCAGATGAGGCCACTGCTTTGCTGAAACATAGCAGGTCTGGGTCTGGTCAGTGCCTAGATGAGTATCTACCTGGGGAACCATATATACACTACCTTAAGTTCCATGATGGAAGGAAAGAAGGCAGGCTATAAATGTAATATAAATAAATAAACAGCAAGAAAGTGGTTTCTTACAAACACAAGAGCTTTAGTTTATACACACAGCTCTTCTACTCTGCAGCCCTTCCCATTCAATTCTATGGAGAGGCAAGCCACATGTTATGTATCCAGAATGAATAGGTTAGCCCTCGTGAGTGTGATTGCCCATGAACCTTGGGATCAGAAGCTCAAGCTCAAGCTGTTAATGATATCTGAGGCCCCATTCACATTGCTAGAGGTCAAGGTAGCTGCTTCCTTGTGGCATCTTCCTACAGTATTTTGGTAAGTGTTTGAATACAGGAACCATGTGGATAAGACCAAGAGTGCCCACAATTTCCCATTTCAATTATTACCCTATGTGTCCCAATTAAGAACATGGACCATCAACCAGGAATTGGCAATGGGTGTGGGGCTGGAACATCTCATCCCTTCCTCATTCACAGAGGATAGTACAGAAGCAGTCATGTAAGCACGAGGGGTCTCACCTGCCTTAGAAAGACCAGGTCACAAACACACCCCATCTGGGGAGCACAACCATCCAGGCTTCCTGCGAGTGGAGATTGGTGGCTCTAATCTTAGTGGGGAAGTGAATCCACTCCAGGTTTTAGTCCAAACTTTCAAGGAGCTGTCCAAGATGCTAAAACCTATCCCCAAAATAAGTTCAGCACCTCGGACAACTCCTTGAAAGTTCAGACTACAACCTGTAGTGGATTCACTGTCCTACTGAGATCAGAGCCACCAGGCTCCAGTGCTCCCTATCCTTACTGACCCAGCCAAGGTGTGTCCCTGGTAGTGTCCATTCTTCCACATCATTGACAGAATCTCTCCCCTGTGGAAACAAAGGGAGTACTATATTGTCATTATGGGCCAGGCTTATTTTGAATGTTACTCTAGCAAACCAACTGGAGTCAGCTGACTGTCTCTTTCTTTGCTGCTTTTTTTAATGCCTAACTGTATTTCCTTAGTTGATACTCCCTGGGCCCTTTCTTGGTTCCTTCCATGTGAAAAAAAGCTTTGAAAGGACCAGATTTAGTGAGGAAATATCAGATTACATCCATCCCATTTCAGTTTTGCTGACAATCATAAGTCCATTCTGTCCCGTTTTGTAAAAAAAGAAAAGTCTGCATATAAATTGTACACATTATTGTATACATTTCCCCTAAAATTCATATTTTTCAATACTTTCCAATGCAATTTGCAGTAAAGTGTGCACTTTGTACACATTTTACATTCTCTCTCTCTCTCTTGAAATGACATTCCAACATCTGGAGAAATGCATAATCCAATTTGGAGCTGCATTCTGAACTGCAAACAAGTTTGGGAGCAGTGAATTGGTCACTCCCCTGTGTAAAGTTGGCCGAACCACCTCCTCCACCATCCCTAGCCAGGGCATGTCAAACAGCAACACCTACCTTAGCTCCTGTTTTGACTGCTCAACAGGTTTGGGGGCATTGGGGTTGGTCACCAAATGAGGGTGATGTGCCAAAAAGTAAATGCCATTCTCACCTGCAGTATCCACCCTTAATTCATTAATTTTTAAAGGAAGTTCATTTGGACCTCTGTGGATTGTGCATGGATGCGTATGAGGCAGGAGAACATATGTGGTTGTGTGACATGGAATGCATGACATTTTGAAGTAGTTGTCTCTTGTCTGAGTCAGATGGACAGAGGAGCAAACGGGCCCATGCCCTCAGCTTGAAGAAGGAAGCTGAGGGAACTGAAAATGGCACTTACCTCATAGGGAAATTTGGGCTCACTGCCAGAGGATTCATGAGAGCTGGTGGTGAATTAAAAAATAGCCTGTCATGCACTTCCTCCCAGTAGTTACCCACTGTAGGGTGAACCACCAGTGGCAGGCTGTGGGTAGGAAGAGGAGTGCATCCTGGAAGGGTGGCATTCTTAAGCCAGCTTGGTCCAGCTAGCTAAGAAGGTATTTGGCAGAGGTGGCCACAGCAGCAGCAATAGGTCAGAGTGAGTGTGGTTAAGACTAGCCAAAAGCAGTTGGCCTCTATTAACTGGCAGTCAAGAAAGAGGTGTCTAGTGAGTGGAACACAGGCTCACCAACTTCCCATTCACTGTTGAAAGTGGCCTCCCACTAAACTAGTCAGTAGTGAATACTGTGGTGGTGGGACAGCACTTACCTGACCTCCCAGCAGCTAAGTCACTGCTGCTTACTAGGAAGGAAAGAGGGAGAGGCAAGGCAACAGGGAGGTTGGTGCAGTGCAAACACACTGGCAGATCCTTGCCAGCACTCCTGCTGGTGCATTTGCCCCACAATGACTTCCCTACCACCTCACTCCTCCCCTGCCCCTTCTCAGTAAGCAGCAGTGACTCAGCTGTTGGGAGGCCAGGTGAACCCCACTGCCCCACCACACCATCTGTTACTGAAACTAGTTGAGGATCAGGGGTTTGGTGGGATGAACTGCTGAAGTATAGAACTAAAATGAAGTACCAGAAGTCCATAAGAATTAAATATATGAACACACCATGGCTGATGTGAAGCCATGCACTCGCTGTTAGGCTGGTGTATTCTTCACCAAGTATCATTACCACCACAGAGCTTTGTAAATTAAAAGTGGTGTGCAAGTTCACTGGATATACTCCAGATGTTGGTCTACCCACCCCTGATGGGAGAGTAAATCCAGTGGCACTTTTATAGGAACTCTTGGAGAAAAGTTGCCCCTAGTGCCATTGAGCATAATCAAAAGGGTCGCCTCTTCATTTACACCTGAATGATTACATGAAAGGACTTCTTGTTTCCTGAAGTGCATTTGTCCAAATATTGATACTGTAGCACCAGTTGTAAGACATTTGAAATTTCATAAAATACAGGCTACATTTAGACTTTTCAGAGAGAGAGAGGGAGGGAGGAAGAGAGAGACTAGAGTCTACTTTATTGAAGTACATTTCAAGAGCCCTTACCATACTTTGTGGATGAATCCAGAGAATTTGAAGAGGCTGCTAACTCCTGTTCAGCTCCTGGTTGACAAGCATTCATGATTCAGTTTTAAGCACAAGGGCACTGTGTATTTGGAATAAAAGAAGACCGGAAAGGAAGATGGAAATGTTATCTTTGTGCTCTGCATGTTGATATTTTTTATTCAACAGTCCTGAACCTGTGCTATTGGATAGTTCCAACAGACTTTAAGAATAAGTACAGCCTCTAACATCTTCTAGTTAACGATGAAACAAACTGAATTTGCATTCAGATTCAGTTGGGGAGAGGAGCTCCCATCGGGGTGAATGGGGAAAGCTCCCATTGGAGTAAATGGGAGCTTCCCCCCATGCAAACAGCAGGCATGGGGGGCCAGATTAGCAGCAGCACCACCACCACCATTGCTGCTGACTGCAGTTTCCTGGCATTCCTCTCAGTTTAGCAGCTACTGTTCACCCCACTGGCTGGCAAAGCCATGAGGCCCATCAGCTTAGAAGTCAGCCAGTGTCATTGTCCAGCAGCCCGTCAAACCTGGAGACGTCCCTGTTTAAAACAAACATTTTTTAACCAAAAGCTCACATTACGTTAGCTTTGTATGTTGTTTTCTTCCTGCTGACCACATTCACACCATACATTTATTCCATTAATATTCCACTTTAAACAGTCATGGCTTCCCCCAAAGAATCCTGGGAAATGTAGTTTGTAAAGGATGCTGAGAGTTAGAAGATCCCTATTGCTCTCGTACAGCTGCAGTTCCCAGAGTTCTCTGGAAAGAGGGTCTCACTGTTAAACCACTCTACCAATTGTAGCTCTGTGACGGGAATATGCACTCATCACAAACTACACTTCCCAGGATTCTTTGGGGGAATCCATGACTGTTTAAAGTGGAATAATAATGGAATAAATGTATGGTGTGAAGGTGGCCACTGTTTTTCTTGCACGGCATAGGGGGATTGGACTTGTGCTGTATATAATCCATTAATGCTGCTGTTTCTGTTTACTGTTCTTACTTTGATGAATTTTTAATGAACAACTGTATAGAGGAATAAATTATCAGTTTTCCACTAAAACCACCACTGCCTGACAGTTTCTAATTGAACATAATAATTGTATTAGTGTATTTGACTAGAATTTAATCAAGGCTTATTATTGTTAAAATAATTTCCTGTCTTTGATGGTTCTGCCTTTCTTTCATGTGTTATATCCCTAATGGAGGAAAGCGAACGAAAAAATTGAGACTCTCCTAGCATGAGGTGTTCCATGGCTTCTTCCTGACAATAATGAATGCAACCTATCAGTTTAGCTTGAATAGGAGATATGAGCAGATTTTTTTTGTGCTATGTAAAACAATGGAAATATGTTCAATAGGCACAGAAAGTTGTTTTTTTCTTGGTGAAAAGCATTAGAAAGCTGTATTCTCTAAATCCCTTCAAAGAAATCTACTTCATTTTAAAAAAAATCTGAATACATTCTAAAATGTATTTTAAAAGAACAGTCTTGCCGGATCAGCATCCAGTATGGTATACTAAATATTTTCAGGAAACCCAGAAGGAAAGGAAGACTCCCTTTTTAGGCATTATGCCAATGTTTGGACAACGGGGACAGGACTTGGGGGTGAAGAGGTGTAGGTGGTCCTACTTCCCTCTCCACATTTGATCTACAAACTCCACACCAGAATTTCCCAAATGGCTGGGACACACCACTGGGTCTCAGTGCCACAGCCTGACAAGTGCCCACTCACTTGCCTGCCCTGACCCCTAGTCATGCCATACCATATCCTTTTGGTTAGACCAATACCAGAACCAGCAACTCCTTTCATGCTGAGTAAGGGTGATTGAGAGACAGAGCAGTTCAGGGAGGGAGGAAGAAAAGAGGTTCTCTCTCCTCTGAGTGAAAAGGGCCAGAGGAGGTGTAAAAGGAAATTAGATCGTGAGATAAAAGGTGGTTGTTGTGGAGGAGGAGGATAAACAAACTGGGAATAGAAAGGAAAGGAAGAGTATAAAACAGGAAAGCTGCTATACAAGGAAGAAGTGAATATACAAGGACCAGGAAGGAGGGATGAAAGAAAACTGGCAGTTTGGAGGGGGTAGAACAAGGTACAATTTGGGTGTGAAAGGAGAATGGCAGAGGAAATTATAGGAGATCTGTACAAATGCTTTGAGAGGCTTTTTTCATTTTTAATGAGGATCTGTGACTAGATTAGAGATGGTGTAGAATATTCACAAAATCAGTTTTGGTATCAAATTCTGGGATAATTTATTTATTTATTTATTATTTTATTTATTTAATTACATTTCTAGACCGCCCTATAGCAGAAAGCTCTCAGGGCGGTGTACAACAAATAAAATCACAATTAAAATATGAGCAAGTGTGGAAAAATATATATATATAGTACAATTATAAAACATTAATAAAATTGCCATTGAGATTTAAATTAAGATCATATTAAGTTTAAAATGTTAAATTAAAATATTTAAAAATTTACAAAATTTAAAAAGCCTGGGCGAAATAATCTGCAAGTTTGTCTTGTCCTTGAATAGGCTCTCACTCTTTGTGTGCAATCGCGGCTGTTGGCAACAAAAAAAAAAAATCTGTGCCGAGAATTATGTAATTATTTACATAATTATTTTTGGAATCAGCTGTTGCTGTATATTTATTTATTTTATTTATTTTATTTAATTTATATACCGCCCTAAGCCCGAAGGCTCTCTGGGCGGTGTACATAAAAGGTAAAAGCAGGCACAATATATAAATACAATAAATATAATAACTCAAAAAAAACAAAAACACACAAACAATACAAGAACCAAACAACATCCAGAATACAACATAGTAATAAAATACTGTAAAAATACACTTTAAAATGCCTGGGAGTATAAAAAGGTTTTCACCTGGCGCCAAAAAGATAGCAGCGTCGGCGCCAGGCGCACCTCGTCAGGAAGACCATTCCACAGTTCGGGAGCCACAACTGAAAAGGCCCTATTTCTAGTCACCATCCTCCGAGCTTCTTGATGGGATGGTACTCAGAGGAGGGCCTTAGATGTTGAGCGCAGTGTACGGGTAGTTTCATATTGGGAGAGGCGCTCCACCAGGTATTGCGGTCCCATGCCGTGTAAGGCTTTATAGGTCAAAACCAGCACTTTGAATTTAGCCCGGAAACAAATAGGAAGCCAGTGCAGATGGGCCAAAACAGGTGTTATATGAGCGGACCTTCTGGTCTGCGTCAACAATCTGGCCGCTGCATTCTGGATGAACTGTAGTTTCCGAACTATCTTCAAGGGCAGCCCAACGTAGAGTGCATTGCAGTAGTCCAATCTAGAAGTTACCAGAGCATGAACGACTGAGGCGAGGTTGTCACTGTCCAGATAGGGACGTAGCTGGGCTACCAATCGAAGATGGTAGAAAGCATTCCGTGCCACTGTATATATATTCCGTGTATATAAATTATACAGCAGCATAAGGAATAACCAAAAATATGCAATTTTCCAGACAAAAATAAAATAAAAAAGGGAGAACCAGGAATCGCAATAACTAGTAGAACACAATTTATGGCAAATTGTGACTGGCAGCCCATTTGACAAATTGAAAAATGAAATGTAACCAGATAGTGAACCCCATCCCTAGACTAGATGTTGCTGGACTAAGCCTCTCATCATCCCTGATCATTGGCCATGCTAGATGTAGTTGACTGGAATCGGAGTCCAACAAAATCCAGAGAGCCACATCCCTGGATTCAAGCAAAACTGTAACAATTTTCATTCACAGCTCTTTCTAGGGGCCAGAGCTTGGAAGATTACTTTTAAAAAGTAATAAATTACAGTTACAATTACATGGCCCCCAAAGGTAGTAATTACCGTTACAATTACAATTGCTCTGAAAGTAACTGATTACTTTATTTTCCTCCAAAGTAATCACTACAATTACATTTCAGTTACTTTAAAAAAATCGCCTACAAGGTGCTGGCCTTGGCTGCTGCACATCTAAGTAGCCTAAAACAACATTAAAAATAAACACACACATACAGAGGTAGTAGAATAATTATTTTTATTCATAAGATAGCAATGGTGGTCTCTCCGCTGGTAAGGGTGGTAGGGAGGGAGGCTGAAGCCACTACTCAGATATTTGCATGTCAAACCAAGTGCAACACCCCCCACTGAGCCAGCCAGCATAATCTCTGTCACTTACCCACCTCCCAGACCCTGCCCTGCCACCAACTAAGGGACACTCACTCAAGCAAACATTTTCCCCTGAGATGCAAAAAAGTTAAAATACTGCAAATGCAGCACAGTAGCCAGAAAGGGTGGTGGAGGCCACTTTGTGTGCCAAGTGCAAACACAGTATTCTCTCTCTCTCTCTCTCTCTCTCTCTCTCATATTCTCTCTCTCTCTCTCTCACACACACACACACACACGTACATTGTCATCTTTCACCTCCACAGTTCTTTCTCTCCATTCTGCTGCTGCCTCCTTCTCCTCCTTTATCCATGTTCTTGACCTCCAGATCCTTTTCCCCTCCACTGCATTCTTCACCACCACTATCCATTTTTTAAAATAATTGTTTTCTCCACTCCACCCCGTCTCACTCTCTACCTCCTCCCTCGTCGCCTCCTGCCCATCCACAGAGCATGAGGAAAGAGCGACACTGCACAGAAGCCCAGTTTGAGGCACATGATTTTCATCCACAAATCAGAGGAGCAGAAGACTTCCCCTGCTCCCCCCCAAAGTAATGCCCAAAAGTAATTCTGGAAACATTACAATTACTCTACAAAAGTAGTAAAATTACTCCTAGTTCTATTACAATCAAAATGTAAAGGAATTACCCACTCGTTACTCAAAAAAGTAATGAATTACAAGTAATTCGTTACTTGTAACTAGTTACTTCCAAGCTCTGCTAGGGGCCCATCCAGATGGACCATTTAGAGCAGTATACACACTGTTTGTTTTTGTAAAAGTTCTGTAGCTATTCCACACCACTGGAATGATTCCTACTCTTTTTGAAGAGGGAGACTGCATTGTTTATACATAGTATTATCGAGATATGTTCTATGAGAAGTTCTGCTCTGAAAACATCACAAAAATTCAACATGTGAAAGTCTGCCTTATGCTCATGCATGCAGGGTTTTTTTAAGTGTTACCCTTGGAATTCCTTAATTGTTCTGTCAGCGAAAATTTGGTGCTTGTGTTCACTATGATACCACAAGCTACTACAGCTAACTCCAAAACTTCCTTCAATACTCTCTGCTATTCTTGCTCTCATCAGATGACAGCTGACTCTCTCCAATCAGACTGAAGTGAGCCAGAAGTGGTGTGGAACAAGTGTCACTCAAGCCACACCCATCACTCTCACTCCCATTGCACCATCTGATGGAACTACACCCAATATCTTCCACACTACTAAGCATATAGTCTCTTTCTTCAAATATTAGATATTTTGCAGTAGAAAAAAGAATCTGCTTGATGCCTATATTATTCCAGAATATCAGCAGAATAACAATGGCATCATGTGGAACTGTGCAGGAAAATCTGGAGGGGGGGGGGAACCAGGCATAATAGCACTGGAAAAATCCACATCTGGAAAGGCCCTAGAATGCAGTATTCTGACATTATTGGGGAGGTTCTATTCCTTTTTCAGCAACTGCCTAAAGATTCTAGATCATATGCTGAAAAGAAAGCTACTGAATTAGTCAGTGGAAAATGCCAACATTCATATTTAGCCTCTTGTCTGTGCATTGAATTAACAAGAGATCATTTGTAACCATTTTCACACACTATTTTTAGAAACATTCTTCCACTAATTTACCATCTGTGATGATTTTATCCCCCCCTCCAGTAAACACTTCTGAGAAATAATTAAAGTGTTAAGAGCCTGAAAAAAAAATCTGCTTGGTGAGCAAACTCACTCCTCCCCCTCCACCTCATCTGTCCTATATAATCCAGATAAGTGTTGCAAGCTCAAGGCAGCTTAATTAAAATGAATGCAGACTGAACAGCAAGGAGCACAGCAAAGATGGAATAACTGAAACAAACATTCACTTTTCTCATTCTTCTCTCTCTCCACTTCCTTGTTCCAGCATCTTCAAATAAGGCTGACGAATGTTTTAGCTAGCAGAAGAAATTTACATTACATGGGGGTGGAGAGAAGGGTTATGTTGGAAGTAGAGTCCTCTGTTCAAAGAGAATAATCCAGAAGCTGTTTGCTGGATGGGACAGGGTCATTAATGGTAGTTGCTTACTGGGAGGAAGAAGGGGTAGAGAAGCCAACATGGGGCCAACTCACTGGATTGGCTCTACCAGTGCGCTGTGCTGACCTCCCTGCTGCCTCTCCCCTCTCCCTACCAATAAAGAACAGCAACCTACCTGCCAGAAAGTGGCTTCGCCCCACTCGGTGAGCCCCTTCTGGGATAGTCCTCTATTTGGTGAATTCCTCTATGTGAAAAGCTGTCCCATCCAAGTCTGGATTAAAGATAAAGATCCCTAAGAAGGGAGGGCAGAGGCCTTGAAGTTGTCCATCAGCATGTAGCACCTGGAAAGCACACACTGATCATCCAGTTATAGTCTTCTCCGCTAAGGTAAGGCATATCATGTTTCTATTTAAATTATAGCAATTATTTTGAAAGTTGCACCTGCATGTATAAATTAACATGTGCAAACTTTGTGTGAAACGGTGTCCTTCCTTGTCCCCTTTTCTAATGACACATCTGCTCTTTTTTGGTGATGTGTGAGCGGCCACCATAGTTGAAAATAGGAACAAGATTAAGTGAAATGTGAGATATCTACAAACTTTGGATGATTCCTGTCAGAAATGCAGTTGCTCTCTCCTTTTAATTTTTTTACCCATGAAAGGACAGGGGTATTTGATATGATGCCTCCATGTACTAAGGCAGTATACCTCTGAGTACCACATGCTGGGGACAAACAATGGGGAATTCATCAACTGTGAACACTTTACAAGGTTTGGGTGTGCAGGGCTATTGCCAGCCATTCATTGCTATGCTTTCCTTTTGTTAGGGGGATTCCTGATGAATGCCCCCAGTGGGTGCTTGTTGCTTTCTCAGTGAGAGAAAGAGGGAGATCTCTCTGAGGTAACACGCCTTTTCCTTCTTATCCCTCCCCCCTCAAGGTTGGATGATGGAAATTGTGTGAAAAGAATTAGGGTTTGGAACAGAAAAAGGTCCTTAGTTTTGAGACTAAGATGCACATAGAAATTGAACTGAAGACATTATGAGGCACTGGAATGTCTCTGGAGATCTGACATGAAGCAATGGACTTGATGCATGTAGACACGAAGAATACTAGAGGTGGAAGGGGCCTATAAGACCACAGAGTCCAACCTCCTGCTCAATGCAGAAATCTAAGTTAAAGCATAGCCGACAGATGGCTGTCCAGCTGCCTCTTGAATGCTCGGGGGGCCACATAACTAGCTAGCATGCTAGAGTCTTGTTCGTTATCAGAATTAACCAGACAAATTGCTCCACCAACTAAGAACAGCCATGCACCACCACCCACAGAATTGAGAAAAAGCTATCCGTCTGTCAATTCTTTCCATGTTTGGGTTGAGTAAGGTTTCCTGGTTAAGCTAGCTCCACTTATGCTCAACTTGTTTATTTGTACATAAACCAAATATTGCAGAATCCACAGTGGGTCGATAATGCCTTGATTAGATCCAGTAATATCTCCTTCCAAAATCATCACTGTCTTTCGTTTTTGTTTTTCTATTTGCATTTCATTTATCTTTACTTCTGAGTAGACTTGTATATATTGTACTGTAAGTCAGCTATACAATCATTTTTAACAAGTGCCTGTTTGAAACTCTTCGCATTTGCCATGGGGAGGAGGATTTGCATAAAAGAGCTTGCAGGGAATATCTTCCTCACAAGAAGGGGAGGGCAGGAAAGAAAACTGGAAGCAGCAGCTCTTTAGGATTCTGGCTGCTTGCTGTTGCAACTTCTGTCTGCCCCTCGCTCACCCTGAAGCTGTGGCTTTTGGCTGTGGGCTCACATCTCTCTCTGCTGCTAAGAGAGGAGAGGTGGAGAGGGAGGCAGAAGCCACCTTGAGCTTTGCGTCCCCCTACGTCATCATCGTCTCTCACCTCCACAGCAGTTCTTCATGTCCATTTTTCTGCTGCCTCCTTGCCCTCTGGCTCTTTTCTTCCTCCACTCCTGTCCATTTTTAAACAATTGTTTTCTCCACCCTGTCTCGCTCTCCACCTCCTTCCTCATCACCTCCTAAGCACCCATAGAGCATGAGGGAAGAGTGAGGCTGCACAGAAGCCCAATTTGAAACACATGATTTTTATTCACAAATCAGAGGAGCAGAAGACTTCCCCTGCTCCCCCCCCCAGTAATGCCCCAAAGTAACTCTGGAAATGTTACAGTTACAGCTCACAAGTAATGAAGTTACTACTCGTTCTGTTACCAGCAACATGTAATGAAGTTACCCACTCGTTACTCAAAAAAAGTAATAAATTACAAGTAACTCGTTATTTGTAACAAGTTACTTCCAAGCTCTGCTCAGGCCACATACCATCTCCTCAGTCATGTTTCTCACTGGCCGTACCTTGCATTCCATGGGCATCTGGTTTGCCACTGTGAGAACAAGATGCTGGACTAGATGGGCCACTGGTCAGATCCAGCAGGGCTCTTCTTGTGTTCTTAACTATCCTACTGTACAAAGGTAATATGTAATGAGTTATTTCACCTAAGTTTGCCTTTGCCCCCACCCGCGATTAGCACATGGCTTTCAGAATGTTGTCCAGAAGGGAATGCAGCCATCGAGCTGAAAAGGTTTCTCCATCCCTGGTTTAACATTTTATAAAAACACACATCTTTCTTAGAAAGTGGAAAAACAAAGGATTTGAAAAGCCAAAACCCTGAGAAAGGGGAAAATCCACAGTGGAGTTGGAGGTGACTGAAAAATGGATCAAAATTGTTGTAGTCCATTTGCCATTGTAGATTTCACAGATTCCATTTCATTACAAGTTATTCTGTAAAGCCAAGCTTATTGATACCCAAGTACCTTTGGAAATTCATGATGGGAAACACAGATTGCTTGCATTTCATATTTTCTGCAGTTCTTTGTTACATCCCAAGGAGAACGTACATATCTGACCATATCTCCGTATCTGGAGAAGAAACAGACATGGTACAATTGCTCCTCTTATATCTTTATAATGGCAGAAAATATGTAATACAAACTTCATTTTTTTTAAAAAAAATTAAAACATTGGGACTGAGAGATCAAACATGTCCATTTTCATCTCAAACATTAACTTTTGGGAAAATGATGAGAAACTGAAAAAAGTGGCTATTGAATAGCAGGCATTACAAGGTTCCTTCTATAATTATAATGGCTCCTCTGCCTGTCTGTCGCTCAAATTACCAAGTTCTCATGTGTGGTTTTGGTGATACTGAAAACCACAAGTGAGCAGTTCTTGGAACTGTTCTGAGCCTAAGCAGTATATTTTTTCTAGAAATTTTGTAAATATTTTCCTATGTATAGTGTATGTCTTAATTACACAGCTATGCAAAAGACTAAAACGACTGAGAAGACCCATTCAGAAATATAATAAGGAATTTTTAAACATACACAAATTATATAATTGCTGCATCAGCGGTAACTTTTCTAAAAGAGACTTCTTGGTTCCTGCTTACTTAGGCTTTTTGGGGTTGGTTGGTTTGTATGCATTTCATTAAAAATATAGGATCTGTGACTCATCAGAATATGATGAAGCCTCAGGAGGGGAGAGTGTTCTTGCACTCGGGTCCTGCTTGCGGCCTTCCCCCAGGCACCTGGTTGGCCACTGTGAGAACAGGATGCTGGACTAGATGGGCCACTGGCCTGATCCAGCAGGCTCTTCTTATGTTTTATGTTCTTATGACTATTTTGGAGTTACTCTAATATCTAAGGTAGGAGGGGGGACCTGTGGCCCTCCAGTTGTGGTGGGACTCCAACTCTCATCAGTGTCTGCCAGCATGGACAATGGCTAGGGAAGATGTGGAATCCAATGACACCGGAGGAACCACAGATTCTTCACCCCTGATCTAAAGGAATTAAAATAGTCTATGTTCTAACATATTTAGCAAGTGTCTGCCCCTTTAATACATACAGCATGCTATAGTGAAATGCCAGACTAGGCCTGGGGAGACCTGTGTTCAAATTTCTGCTGTACCATGAAGCTTGGTGGGTGATTTTGGACCAATCACTCTCTGCCAAGCCCACCCTTACAGATTATGAGAACAAATGGGGGAGCATGTATGCCATCCTGAGCATCTTGAAAGAAGGCCGGGATATGATGGTGGTGGTGGTGGCTGACAGTAGCAGCAGTAGCAGCAAAGGCAGATAGACTAAGCTCATCCAGTGAAATGTTTTCACTCACTTCATCTCCATTCCAGGAAAAAGCTTCACTTTTTGAATATCTGCTTGTAGTAGATGAGGCCTCTCCCACTCCACCTGACTGAGCAACATTGCAGCTGTAGGTCTTGTTACTCACTGTCTACCTCCTACATAGGATAGTGCACTTAAATTTCTTAAAGTAAATGCCACTGTCTTCATACCTTAAAAAGTGGGATTTAAAATATCATTTAAACAAATATCAAATGCAGACTGGATTAGACAAGTGTCTCTCAGAAAGTCAAAAGCACTAGAAGTAACAGAAGTAATGTGCAGACTTCCTCTCAAGCTGTTTTGCTGTTCCAGAACTCTCCGTAGGGCTAGACAGACAGATTCATTTAGTCCAGACAACATCTTTTGAACATCCCACATAAAATATGGAATAATTTGGTTGGGGCCAAGATTTTCAAACTGTTGTACTTTTAAGATGTTGTATTAATCAATCAATCAATCAATCAATCAATCACACACAAACCCCACACACACACTAGTTATCAAAAAAATATGAAGTTGACAAACTGTATCGATAGAAGCTCAGAACACTTTTCACATGCAAAAAACCTTATTACTGGAGCAATCCTATGCATGTCTACTCAAGTAAGTTCAACTGAGTTCAATATTCCTTATTCCCAAGCAGGGCTGGACCATGACATTTTGCTGCCTGAGGCAGAACAGCAAATGGCATCTACCACCAACACTACCACTCTTTTTTAGTTATCTGCTGTCCAAAATATTGCACAAGATCTAAAGCTGGGCCTATTGAAGATATAAATCCATCTTGGTCAACAAGCTGAAGGTACAGCTGTAATCTCCCGGCCAGATGAAGATGTTAAATGACTGTCTTGGCCAAAGCTGCTACTCCATAAACTCAAAGCTAAGTAAATTATAGCAACAGATGGTGAACAAATTCCCTATATCAAAGGAGAGGGGGTAATCCTCACCACATCATTTGGGGTTTTCCTCAATTGCACCTTCTACTTTAGAGTATTTCTACAATAAATATCATCCTCTACCACCCCGTAAACCCAATACTGTGTAAGCTAATTTAAGCGCTTAAGGAAATGCCAACAGTGCAATGATGAGTGACACCCATTGCAGTGCATTTCCACTGAAGAATCTCCACAGCCCAACTTGAGTACATACAGGACAGTTCTATACTGCAGATCTGGGCTCTGCCATCTGTCCACCAAAGCCACCCTGAGCATTTTTTATTACATTGAATACAAACAAACAAATGGGTCCTGCAACTAAATGTTTCAGTGCATCATTACCTGTAAGCAGAAGGCTCAAGTGCAGGGTTCCAGCCAGTCAGCCTTTCCTTCAACCAATGAGCTGCAAGCATCTCAGACAGTCCAATTCATTCCTCCCTTCCTCTCCCTTTTGGTTCTTTTCCAAATGACAAACACTCCATGACTCTTGGAGAACACTGAGCTCAGTCCTTATGTGGTTATTTTTCTTTTGGGGGGGGGGGAGGGTGTGCTGCTTAGGGCTTTTTACACGTGTTCAGGTTGTATTTATTTTGGTACTTCTGGAAGCCTTATGGTTTCCCTCAAGCGTGCTAATACCTCCCTCTTGTTTCTCAGTTGCTCCATTTTGGTTTTAATCTTGTTGGCACAAAGGCACTGAGTTAAGTACTAGAGGGAGCGGTGCTGATATAAAACCTGGTTCTCAATATTACATTCCACTCTAGCATGTCCAGGAATAGAAACTGGGGCAGATCTATGAAGATGGGGATTGTCTTTGTTTTCAATTATTCCTGTTGAGGTCTGTGGGACAAAGTAAAGGACTACAATCTAGGTAACCATTGAGAGGTGGTGAATCAACTTCTCACTTCAGGCATTTTCCAAAACAATACATGAACTGAAACACAACTGTCCTTTGAAATCCACACAAAAATATACAAAAAAGGTTTATTAGGGGGAGTATACATAAAAGGCATGCATTAGTAAAAATAACATACAAAATGCATTGTATTACAGAATATTGCTTGGCAAATGTGTATACTAGGCAACATTACCTACAAAATGTCTATATTAGGAGAATGCACTTTATAATGCTTAGGCATTTTCATGAGGTTTTTTAAAAAGGCAACAACACCATGAACTGATGTAGAAACATGGTGAATTGAACTTAAGAATGGACAAATGGCACACCCTCAACTTGGTTTTTGCTCCAGATGGAGGAAGGGGTGGTCTGGAGATGGGGCCTGGATGTCACCCCATTGTCATGGTGAGACAACTTCCTGGTGAAGTTTAGACTTATGGCTTCAATCCTTTCCTGCAGGGCTGGTGGACAGATTAAGATGGTGCACCCCTGGAGACTAATGGAATCCACAGGATTCCTGAATGCCCTGAGGGAGTTTCCAGTAGATAGAACAAGTGACCCTGTTGAAGCCCTTGTCATGCTGTGGAACAGTGAGGCACGTTGGGCTCTTGATGCGGTTGCCCCCGAGCGCTCTTTCCAGCATTGTGGAGCACCTTGGTACACCAGTGAGCTAAGGGCAATGAAACAGGCTGGACAATGGCTAGAGCACAAGTGGCAAAAGACGTGCTGTGAGGCTGACCAGGCACGAGTAAAACATCATTACTGTGCCTACTGTGTGGCGGTGAGGGTGGCGAAGAAGGCCCACTTCTCTGCCTCCTTCGCATCCTCAAGTAGCTGTCCAGTGGAGCTTTTCCGTATTGTCAGGAGTGGGTTGACATCAATTCCAGGAAATGGAGTTTTAGACTCTTTGGAGGCCCACTGAATTGTTTGCAAGGCACTTTGAGGGTAAAGTTGCTCACCTCCGTAGAAGTTTTGATGCCCCATCCACATCTACTGTAGTCCCCAATGAGGGGCTCAGTGCAACGTCTGCTGCAACTTCTTGGAAACAGTTTCAGTTGATGCGGTCTGATGACATAGACAAGGTGCTTGTGATGATGTGGCCAGCAATGTGTCCTCTCAATCCTTGCCCTTCTTGGCTTATTAAAGCTTCCCGAGGGGATTTGACCGAGTGGATCCAGGGTGTGGTCAATGCATCATTGCGGGAGGGAGTGGTTCCAGCTGCCCTGAAAGAGGCGGTGATTTGGCTGCTCATGAAAAAGCCCACCCTGGACACATTGGTCTGTGACAATTACCGACCAGTTGCAAATACCCCTTTTTAAGGAAGGTGATGGAGAAGATTGTGGCACAGCAACTGCAAGTACTCTTGGATAAAACAGATTATCTTGACCCATTCCAGTCTGGGTTCAGGCCTGGTTATGGGACTGAATCAGTCTTGGTCACCCTGATGGATGACCTTTATCAGGAGAAGGATAGAGGGAGTGCGACCCTGTTACTCTTACTTGATCTCTCAGTGGCTTTTAGTACCATTGACCATGGTATCCTTCTGGGCCGACTTGGTGAGATGGGTATTGGAGGCATTGTTTTACAGTGGTATCCTATCTGCAAGGTCGTTTTCAGATAATAGCATTGGGTGATTACCTTTCGGCCCCCTGACAGTTGTGCTGTGGGGTGCCACAGGGTACCATCTTGTCCTCTATGCTGTTTAACATCTATATGAAGCCCCTGGGAGTGGTCATCAGGAGACTTGGGACGAGGTGTCAGCAGTACGTTGATGATACCCAGCTCTATTTCTCTGTAACATCTGAATTAGGAGAGGCCATGCAAGCCCTGGACTGGTGCCTGGACTCGGTGGTGGGCTGGATGAGAACCAATAAACTGAGTCTGAATCCTAGCAAGATGGAGGCGCTGTGGGTTAGTGGTTCCCGAGTTCATACTCCCTCTGAAAGAGCAGGTCCGTAGTCTGGGGGTGCGCCTGGATCTATCTTTGTCGATAGAGGCTCAGGTGACCTCAGTGGTTAGGAGTGCCTTTTACCAGCTTTGGCTGGTAAGACAGCTGCGGCCGTTTCTGGACCTGGATAGCCTGAGCACTGTTGTCCACGCACTGGTAACTTCTAGGCTGGATTACTGTAATACACTCTATGTGGGACTTCCCTTGAGGTTGGTTCAGAAGCTGCAGCTGGTGCAAAATGTGGCAGCGAGACCGCTCACTAGGGCAGGGTATCGCCAACATGTCACCCCATTGCTGAAATAATTGCACTGGCTGCCCATTTGCTACCAGACCAAGTTCAAGTTTCTAGTTTTGGTGTACGAAGCCCTATACAGCTTGGGACCAGGATACCTGAAAGACCGTCTTATCCCTTATATACCCAGTCAATCACTGCACTCTGCAGGTGAGGGCCTCCTACAGATACCATCTTATCAGCAGGTCCGTTCTGTACAACATAGGAAATGGACCTTTAGCGTGATGGCACCTACCCTGTGGAATTCCCTACCCTTAAATATTAGACAGGCGCCATCTCTGTTATCTGTTCGGTGTCTATTGAAGACCTTCCTCTTTCAACAAGCCTTAAGTTGAGACCTTATCCCAGTCTGCGTCTGTGTTGGAATTGCTTTTTAATATGTTTTTAAACTTTCTTAAAAAAACAATGTTTTTAACCTTTTTTTAAAAGATGTCTTGAAAGCTTTTTAAAAAAATGTTTTTAAAGATGCTTTGTTTTAATGTATTTTAAAGTCTGTTTTATGATGTTTTAATGTGTTTTTAGTACTTTTGTTTGCCATCCTGGACTCCTGCTGGTGGAAGGGCAGGATATAAATCAAATAAATAAATAAATAAATAAAATAAAGAAACTGAAGCAGACAGATCTGCCCATCCCTAATTTTGGCAAAGAGAAAGAATTTTTTTCCCCTGCATCTCTGTACAGGATCTCTGATCCTGATCTTGAAAAGTTCCAAGACATAGGATTTTCTTAATTTGAGGGAAAATTTACACATCTGTAAAAATGCCATATACCAAAACCAATAATAAATAAGGGATCTGAATGAAACCTGAGATGAAAGGCATATTCCTTCCAGTTTTTATAATATAAAATGGCAAAACTGTACAGAATTAAAATTTATCTCCCAAAAGCATATTTTTTAACATTGGCAAGTGATGCCTGTAATTTTATTATGAAACTTCTTCTTTAACCCCTCATTAATTTCTAAATTACTCTTATGGCAAAGTTTGGAAAATAAAACCAAGCTATAAGCACTCTTGCTATATGCCAAGAACAAATTAATGGTGGCAATTACTAAGCTACAGTAGATTTCCATAGAGTTAGAAATTAGGTAGGCAGGTCATAAGTTAAGCACTGTATCTGATCTGCATAATATAAGGGACTCCATTACAAGCTAACTATGTGACTTTCCTTTTATTAATATGTTCACTAGGGATACAACTGAACACTTTTTCCTGGGGAATGCAGGGTGGGGCATTCACTATGGGATTTCAGTGAGGTGGGGGTGGCAAGATTTATAGCAAGGTTGAAAGTCCTGCTTTTGAATATCTTGAGAATCACATTTCAAAGAAGTGCAGTGTATTCTAAGAACATTTGGTTTTATATCTGAGCAATAATTACATATGATCTGAAACTTGGGGGGGGGTTCATATGTCATAAAGGCCATGTTCTCATTAACTGCATTGCTTCAGAGGTATTTGAAGATGGATGGGAAACAGAACAAAACAGAAAGTGAAACACAAAAGGCAGCCTTGTGTTCAGTTTAGTCTCTCTCTTACACATAGTATAACTTCCCGCACCTTTGGAGAACATTAGGCCTACTTGAGTGTGCTGCTCACATATTTATTTATTAATTATTTGATTTATATCCTGCCCTTCCTCCTGGCAGGAGCCCAGACATATAAAGCCTATACATGAGCAGGGCAAGCAGAGATAAGTACTGTAAGGTCTGCTCCCAATATTGCCACTCCTGTTGCCTCCCAGCCCATGTAAGGCGACTATGTGAAGTGGGAAGCCTCTTTTACTAATGGATGCTCCCCACATCTTAGAATCCTGTGCAAGTGGTGTTCTAAAACACACAGGGAGACTCTACAAGTTGAGGAGGCTCCCTGGATCGCACAGTCACCCACCATGAATTGCAAGATAATGGGAGTGGTGACACAGGAGGAGACGGTGGAACCTAGCATGCTTATCTTCCCCCTCTCTGCTCTTGCATAGTCTTTTCCCCATTCCCACCAACAGGAGCTGGGGCTATGGAGCAGGCCCAGGGAAATCAGGACAGAAGGCAAGTTGAACTGTATGTCACAGTGGTCAAAAGAGAGAGAGACTGACATGGAGCCTGCAGTCCCACATTATATGGTTTTGCCTTTGGTCTGTAATCCTATGCATGCTTAGTCTATTATTGTACTGAATTCATTAGAACTTGCTGTTGAGTAGGAATGGAGAAGTTTGATTTGGTTCTCATCAAAAGGTGACCTTAGTTAATGCGCACATTGCGAAACAATACGTGCACCAAAACACACCATCCTTCAAAATTTGCACTTCTCTGAATTTTGCAGGGAAGTTTTCCAGGCAATTAATGTGTACAAAAATGCATATACTAATGTAAATTGTACATACAATATGCACGTTACTGAAAATAACATACAAAATGCATTACATTAGGGGAAATTGCAAAAATGTGTATATTAGGCAAAATATTAGGCATACAAAATGTATATATGAGAAAAAGTTCACACTAAAATGCTGATGAATTTTCATGTGCTCTCTTTTTTTAATTGCAAACTAATGCAGAATTGTGTGGAGAACTGAACTTAAGATTGGAAAAATGAGAAACTGATAGAAATTGACATACTGATCCATCTCTATTGCTGAGCAGGGGTGTATGAGGGCATTGCCTCCTCAAATGACAATTCTGCCCCACCCAATTAATTTTTCTTTTAATCCCCACATTATTAGCATTGCAGTAACTTAAATTTCTAAAAGTTGAGCTTTTAGAAATATAGCATAGGCATCCAAATGAGAGGCAAGGCAAAGTTACCAAGAGAATGTGAACACAGCAAATTAGGGTTGCCAGGTCAGAAGCATCCCAAAACCTGAGATTTTAGGGGCGGGCCCGAGTGATGTCATTAAGCATGATACATTAAGCATCAATCACAGTTGCTTGGAGCATACAATTAAAAAAATATCTGATTGGAAATCAAGCTAGAAATCTTAGCTAAAAGATAGAGCCTGGGTAGGGAACATTTAATCTAGCCTACTTGCTTTCGGCAAGAAGAGTTTAAGTGCCTTAAGGCCAGGCCAGACACCAGAAGGCCACTGTAGGAAGAAAGGAGCCTAGTGTTGTGGAGATGTTAGATGGGAGCATTCGGGAGTAAAGATGGATGCCCCTGAAGGCTGCAATTCTAAACACATGTACTAAGGGACTAAGCCCCATAGAACTCAACAGGACTTACTTCTGAGTAGATATAGTTTGGATTGTGCTGTTTGTAAAGCTTGACTAGGGATCCTCTGCAAAGACATCCATATCCAAGCAGGGTTGGCAACCCCCTGCCTGGAATGCCCTGCCCTTATCTTTTAATGTGGCTGCTCCAAACTTCTTTACAGATTTGAGCCTTCACTTCAGAAAGAGGTCTGAGAAATGAGTAAGAGTAACAAGATTCTCTACCCTTTCTGTCTACACTGTGGGCTGCTATAAACTCACTTTGACAGCCAACCCAATTCCAGTGAGTAATAATTGACAGAGAGAAAACACACATGGCTTGCTCTACCTTCACAGGCAGCAGCTTGGGAACAACAATTGCAGCCACACTTTCAAATATGTGAATTCTCTTTTACCACTATTGGGGAAGAAACAAACTGCCATGCAACCGACAAGGTGCATCATCAATGGGTTTTAGAGGGTTGAGCTGAGCACATGCAACCACTGCTGTTGCTTTGATGGATGTAAGGGAGTGAGGTTAAAGGTAAATGAAATGCAAACAAAAAATGAAAAACAAAAGACAGTGATGCTTTCCTAAATGCAATACTCTACCAAACACAACAAGATTCCTATGAGTAAGGCAGACAACTTAGCATCCCACAACCAGGCAGGATTCATAACTGAAAACCAAAACTAAAAAAATCCTTGCAGCCAGTCAGTTAATGCAGAATGCTGTGGCATGATTGCTGACATGAGTGAGATCCTATCAGCACATCATCTTGCGATATTGGACTTCTGGTTGGAGATTGCGGCACGTAATGTAGCTCTCTCTTAACCTCTCTCTGTTTGTTGAATGTTTTATGCAGTTTTAATTAGTTTAAATACCTTTTACTAGTTATCTTTTACCAGTTTGGACCTCTTAAACAAGGCTCCTAAAATATAGAGGAGCCACCACTTTTAACAGTTTTTTTAATGCCCTTATCTTCTGGGAGCCTGTTGGCAGAAACTCACTCTTGCTGCTGTGTGGATATTTACACTTAAGTGATAATTGCCAAGGAAACCGGAGAAATGGCAACTTAGCCGGTTAGACAAAAGCAAGACAAAGGACTAGCAATTTGCTGACTCTCTTGAGTACCTCAGTTGGGTCAGTTCAGAGCCAGAGGTCTGCTGACTCATAAGGCCTTTTTCGTTTCCCCTTGGAATTCTCCCTTTTTTATTTTATTTTATTTTATCCCTTCTCCTGTATTGGTGTCTATTTTAACACCATGGTGCATACAAGAAAGGGATACAAGGACTTAGGCATTGTGCCTCTTACTGAAGAGTCCCTTTTAAACAAATGAGAGCAGCAAACAAAAATTACCCAATTCTTTCCTCTGAAGGAGGAAGAACATAAGTCTAAAGAAGCACTTTTGAACTTATTTTCCCCTGCTAATACTGTGTTGGACTAGACCCTGGACTACAAAGGCAATATCCATGGGCTAAGGGAAGACCCAGCCCTTGTGGACCTAGCAACGGAGCTGGCAGCTGCTGAGAAACTAATTTTCCTGCAACCCGGTTCTGACAATCAACCAAGGGGCCTGAATCCAACAATACAGTGCGAGAAGACAGCCCGAATGAAGTGGAGTCTAAAGAACTCCTTAACACCCCCGCCCTACCTACTTCATCGTCAGGTGCCAAAGTTCCAGTAGAAGGCTGGATCCTCCTGATGTTAGAGGATTTTGAGCTTGTCAAATCTTTCCTTTCAGAGTGCAATAGCCTCTTAAGCACCTTGGTGGACATCTCTAGGAAGACAGGACAGGTTAATGGCAGCGAGCCACCAGCCTCAAGTTTAAAAGATGAGGGCCAGCAAATACCCAAGCCCACCTCACATCCTAGGGCAGAGAGCAGGCATCTCTCGAAAAATAAAAACCCCAGTGGCCTGCGGAAGAGTATCCTAAAGAAGAGTAAGAACATCAAAAATCCTAAACCTCAACGATATAGGAAAATGAAGTTTAACCAACTCTTCAAATTGTTAGACAAGTCTCCGCCTTGGAACATAGAGCTAAAAACCACGGGGGCCCCTAATAAGGAAGCAAAACAGAAAAAGTAGCATGCTCTGTTCTCGCCTCCCCTAGTCCCACTCCATGCACTGTACCCTCCTCCCTCCTCCTGCTTCATCCACCCTCGGAGCCGTCCCTGGAACTGATACCACGTGACCTTGGGCCTTCCTCCTTGCCAACAGATTACTTACCACGGGAAAATCCTAAAAAATCTTACTGGAACCTTGTCTTGAACCAGTGTAAACTAGTTCTAATGAACTATCCTAAACCCGAAGGTTCACTATCCCAACACAAGTGAAAACTTCATCTCTTGGAACTTCTGGAGACAGCATCCTGCAGGCAGATATGTATATTATACAGCCACGAGAGTGGCTGTATACTATAGTCAGTAGGGATTTTTCACGTTCTACCATGTTAAATGAAAATACCCCCCCACCCCTTTCTGGTGCTTTCTGTAGTTCCAATTCAAAACAAAAACTTACAAGGCTTATACTGTTGGATTCAGAATCGCTTGCTCTACAACTCTGGAAGTTTTCTTGGTGATACACAACCCCCCCCCACGGAGAATCCACAGGTTAAAGTGAAAAACGGGAGGAAAAAAAACTAGAAGCTGTTTGGACTTTTTTTTCTTGAAATTGACATAATCTGTTGTCCTTGATTACAACTCAGAGATGACTCTAAGGTATCCCTAATCAATTTCCCGAGCTTGCCCCAAACACAGTACTTCATCTGTACTAGGTTTAAATTAAAAAAGGGCATGGTTTATTTTTAATTAAGTGATTAAAAATGCCTTATAGTGGGTTATAACGTACCGCATGCGCAGAAGAAAGACTTATTTCATTTCACTCTTTCTCCCCCTCCCCTTCCAGTTACTTGGAAGAAGCAGGGGAAGTCTGCTCCTGTGATTGGTGGGCAACAGACATGTGACTCACACTGGCCTTCTGCTGAGCTTGAATCTGTGTGAGGAACCCAGAGAGAGAGAGAGAGAGAGAAATGGCTGAAAATGGAGGGAGAAAGCAGCAGCAGAAGGGAGGTGAGTGGGACAGAGTTAAAAAATGGGGGGGGACTTTATTTCTGTTCTTCTCCAGTCCTGTTTTAAAGCAATTAGGCAGGGCTTACTTAGGTATTACAGTTTTTTATTATGTAGGAAACTAATACTGATTTGTTTAAAATTAATACTGATTTTTTGCAATGACCAAGTGGATTGACAAAAAAGTATTATATGGGCTGTATGTATTTATACATCTGCAGTGTGTGTATGGAGTCTTTCCAACAACTCTGTGATCAGGTTGGTGATTGGAAACCAAGGCAACTCACAACAAGAAATAAATCCCCTTAAAATCCAGTAACCATAAAGCAAGAATAAACAGTTGGAAAACAGCCTAAAGAGGCATGATTCTGAATTTTGGGTTGGGTGAATGAAGTTTATTTATTATTTGATTTATATCCTGCCCTTCCTCCCAGTAGGAGCCCAGGACAGGAAACAAAAGTACTAAAAGCACTTTAAAACATCATAAAAAACAGACTTTAAAAACTATTAAAACATCTTTGAAAACATTTTTTAAAAGCTTTAAAAAACATTTTTTTAAAAAAAGAAAAAGAAAAGGCTTAAAACATATTAAAAAGCAATTCCAACACAGACTCAGACTGGGATAAGGTCTCAGGTTAAAAGGCTTGTTGAAAGAACAAGTTCCTTATCACTTGAGGCTGTAGTTCTCTGCACACTTCCCAGTTTAGTAAGCCCCATTGAATACATCAGGACTTGCTTCTGAGTAAACAAACGCTGGATTGCACTATAAATATCAATTACAGATTGTGTAATTAATAAACATATTTGATAGTCATGTTTATATAAATATTTCTTCATACTGTGTCCCAATGAGTATTTGATTTCACACTATGGTTGTAGATGATTTTTTCTCTACATTTTAAGTGTGCCCTTCTCCCTTGGGGTGGTCATGGTACTCTGTTGTTTTCATCTTGAGGGGAGGATAGGCTGAGAGATGGTGAGTAGCACATGGTCACCCAGTATACTTTATAGCTCATTTCCATTTTGAAAAATTAATTAAAACGATTTACATGCAGGCAAAGTTGATTAAGTAGATCAACACATTTAAAGCACATCCAACTCACATTTAAAGCCCATGACTTCGCCTAAAGAATCCTGGGAAGTGTAGTTTCCCCCTCAAAGTTATAGTTCTCACCACCCTTAACAAATGAAAATTCCCATGATTCTGTGGTGGGATTCATGTGCTTCAAATGGGTGTTGAATGTGCTATAAATAAATGTTGTAGGTATGATGTGCATTCAAGAGTGAATTACAAAGAAAATTTTTAAAAGATACTTTTTTAAATGGGGGTAGGGTTGTAGCTCATAGTTAGGGCATATGCTTTGCATACAAGGTCCAAAATTCAATTCCTGGAAAAGACTATTGCCTGGAATCCTGGACAGCCAATGCTAGTCCATGTCATGAGTACTGAGTTAGATGGTACAAAGTGGCCTGAGTCAGTATAAGGCAGATTCCTTGGTTCCTAAAATTTGGAAGAGACTCAAGGGCCACAGTGACTCCAACATTTATTGATGTATTTTTATTTACAACATTTATATACCGCTTTAGTGTAAAAAATCTCAAAGGTGTTTACAGAAAGACTTAAAACAATAAAATTATTGGCAAAAGCGTTGACAGATATTTTAAAAAGTTCAAAATAATAAAACCAACAATGAGTTAAAAACAGATTTAAAAACACAATAGCTTCTACATGCCTGGAGAGGCTTGCCTCAAGAAAACTAATTTTAGCAGGTGCTGAAAAGAGGCGTCTGCCTAATGTCAATAGGCAAGGAGTTCCAAAGCATAGGTGCTGCCACTTTACAGGACTGATTTCTTACAAGGGCAGAACAAGTACTATGTGGCACCCATAACATGGAAAGCACAGCTTGAACTTGGCCTGGTAGCAAATCAGCAACCAATGCCGATTTCAGAGCAGAGGTGTAATGTGCTGTTAGGATCTCACTCATGTCAGCAATTGTGCTGCAGCATTCTGCGTTAACTGCAGTCCCCAGGTCAGGTTGTGCTGCATGGGGATTTCTGTGACCTTGGCTGACTGGCTGCTAGGATTTTTTTAGTTTGGGTTTTTGGTTATGAATCCTGATTGGTTTTGGGATGCTGAGTTTTCTGCCTTATTCATAGGAATCTTGTTGTGGTTGGTATGGTATTGCATTTAGGAAAGTGTTACTGGCTTTTGTGTTGTTGTTTTTCTATATGCATTTCACTTATCTTTAACCTTACTCTGTTACAGCCATAGAAGCAACAGCAGTGGTTCCATGTGCTCAGGACAACCCCCTTAAACCCATTGATGATGCAGGGGCATCAAATATTTGCAGTTAGTGTAATACCATATTACACTAATGAGGTGGCCAAGTGGTTTTTCTGTTTGTGACCAGTAGTGCAGTAGCAAATTAAAAAGTGCAGGGTCTCTTCATGATAGTCACAGCCATGCCCCTCCTTCTTTTTTTGCTGCTGCGTTGAGAATAAGATCCTTTTTAATGCCTTCTCCTATAACAATAGACGTCCCTAGCTCAGTATTGACTGACAAGATTTCAGATAAGGATCTCTCCCAGCCCTAATTGGAGATGGTGGGTATTGAATGTGGGGACTTTTGCATGCAAAGCATGTTCTCTGCCACTAAGCCATGACCCTCTTGTAAAGATAAAGGCATTCTTGATGGTAATATAACATTTAAAATACACTGCTGAACTGTTTCTGTTACTGCTGGTGCTAATTTGCACAGGATCCCATCTCTTACCTCCCGGATTAAAAAGCAGGGAGATTCACTAATTGGCAAAAAACCTTGCGGTTTAAGAATGTACCTATAGCCCACAGCTATTTCTATCAAACTTTAAAAAGCAGGGAAATTGGGCAGCTATAGTGAATGCACCAGGGGAGCAGGAGATCTGAACTCCTCTCTGAGATATTTTACTGCCCTACAAATTGGTCAAAATGCAAACACGATTTGGGTTGGTCTTTCACAGTCCAATCCACTTCTTGTGTAGCTTGGAAGAATTTGGTAACATGTGCCTCTGAGCATATGGTGAGTGGTGGCAACACCTGCAATCAGCCCAAATAACAGAAACAAGACATGTGCTGTGCTGATCTTGTTTTAGCAGGGAGGAAGCAACATTATTCAGACAGTTGAAATCGTTGAGATGGTCACTTTGAATATGTCTGATTTCCTTTGCAATTTTAGTGAAGTTTCCTATAGGAAATCATTTTCTTTTGTTTCTATTTCTGCTAATATGTGTAATATAGCAACACTCTGCAATATTTACACTAAAAAAACTCCAAACATAATAATGGCACTGACTTCTGCAGAATAGTCTCCAGTGGACCTCAGGAGTGTGTCAATTTGCACAAGATAAAACAGTGGGAGGTGAAATATATTCTAACAAAATGCTAGGTGTGCTCTATGTTTTTAATTGACCGTGCCTACCTTGCCTTAAATGAAGTGGTTTAAACATAGCAGGCTGAAAACATGCATCCTCTTTTTCCCAACAGCTAGAGTCATTGCTGAAGGAGCAACATATTGGAATCAGTCTGATTTTACATCAAACTACAGTTTCAGATTCAACTGTTAAAGCACCCAAAATAGAAATAGAACATAACCTCCAATTTGAAACACAAAAGGCTGTCTTCACCATCATATGACACTGACCACTAAAAAGGCTTTGAAATTAATAAAAATAAATTTGACACAGATTTCTGGGATGAATAATGAGGAAAATAAAATGTTCTAGTTTAGATTCTCTGTAGAAACAGTAGTAACACAGAAAAGAAGCAAAGTAAGAAGAACACCAACAAACATACAAAAATATCATTCTCTATCTTTGGAGATTGCAGGTGTTGCCACCACTCACCATATGCTCAGAGGCACATGTTACCAAATTCTTCCAAGCTACACAGGAAGTGGATTGGATTGTGAAAGACCAACCCAAATCGTGTTTGCATTTTGACCAATTTGTAGGGCAGTACAATATCTCAGAGAGGAGTTCAGGTCTCCTGCCCCCCTGGTGCATTCACTATAGCTGCCCAATTTCCCTGCTTTTTAAAGTTTGATAGAAATAGCTGTGGGCTATAGGTACATTCTTAAACCGCAAGGTTTTTTGCCAATTAGTGAATTAAATATTAACCATGTGGGTTACTTTTTCTATAACTATAAAACTGCGCGTGCTGTGGTCACCTTTAGGAATGAGAGCCATGTTAGAGTGCTCTATGACAACAGAGATGCCCTTATTGTGCATGGGATCTCAGTCTCAAGATTTTTTGAGAATACAGCTCCTCCAATGCCTCTAGGCCCTTTCCATCCTCCGCTAAAAAACAGCGGGGGCAGAATTGCTCTTAATGCTACCATCCAATTGATAGATCTTGACTCCTCTCCAGGTCTTGCTCCCCTTGCTTCCCTTCCCCAGGATGGAGCAGGCACCCCACCGGTCTCCTCGTCCAGGAAGTTTGGAGCAGAAGAGATGCAACTAATAGAATCTTTTCAAGGTTTACCCACAGAAGAGCAAAACAAAATCATGACAAAGTTGGACCGGCTCAAAATTCTGTTGGAAAAATTACAAGTAGAACAACACAGCTCAGCTTGTAATAGAGAAACCATGTGGGAACAGAATCTGGCGGATTCTATTATCCGATCATCTGGAAAGAGCTCTTGCTCCATGGTCTCTTAGCACACTAAACAACAGACTGTGGCAGAAATTAATCTAATTCCTTCTAAAAATGTTCTCAGCTGCGAGGAGAGTATCCCCACCACTAGATACTCTAAAAACAATCCCGAGCCACCCTATGGCCCTTCTTGGACTGACATGTGCTATCTGGAGAATGACGAACTGGGCTCCCCCAGAAAGAACGTGTCCCCACCTGGCCCTTCTGACACTCAGGTCGGCCCAATTATTTCAAATGTCAGTACTCGAAGCTCTGCCTTCGAGATAATTTCAGCTCTGGGGCACACCACAAAATGATGTACTACCTCCATATCGCCTCAACTATGCCCCCACGAGGGCAATAGTGTAATTCCCCTAAAGAGGAATCCTTATTTAGGAAACGCTTCAAGGACAAAACATCCTCCCCCGGTGACATCTGATGTCTGAGCTTTATCTCTGAGGTCACTGATAAACCTCCAGCTGGCAGGAAGGCCCCTCATAATTTCCCTCCTGTGCTGAGCGAACCAAGTGAAGACCTCCTTCAAGCTGGAATTGCTGAGTCCTTGCCTCCCTCCAGGGAGTCCCATGTACTGACCAAAACCTCTGCGGGTTACCCCACAAATCTACTCTCCTGGAATATATCCAGATGGAAAAATAAACTGGTTGACCTGGAGTTCATCTCCTTTTTACAGTCATTTGACATTGTCTATCTCCAGGAGACTTGGCTTCTGGAAAACAACCCTCTTCTCTTACAAGGATTTAAAGTCTGGGCACAACCAGCAAGGAGAACATCCCTTTTTGGATGTGCTAGTGGAGGTCTGGCTATATTGATTGCTACATCATTAGATGTACAAATTGTTGAGATCCTCGGTCCGCTTCCTAACATCTGCCAGGCCTTAATTATACAAGGCCATATGGCTCATCCCCTTATATGCGTTAATGTCTATCTTCCACCTCAAACTTCTAGACTAATGTCACCCATTTGGAACAACCTGGAGAACTTCATGGACAGCCTTCTGTGTGACTATCCTTCCCACTTACTTCTTATTTGCGGTGATTTTAATGCCAGGATGGGAAGTAGCTACCCCCGGTGGGAAAAAGAGCTCTGGTCTGACTTTGGAGAAGCTACTACTCTTCCTCGGTCGTCACGGGATAAGACAATCAATAACTATGGGAAAGCCCTTTCCCAGTTAATCTTTAAACTTCAACTGACATGTTTAAATGGGACTTATCTCGACGCTTCCAAGGGATACTACACCTACTTTTCAGAGAAAGGAGCCAGTGTTATAGACTATATACTAGGGACTCTCTCCATTGTCCCCTTCGTAAAAGAACTGACTGTAGAAGACAGACCGGAAAGTGACCATCTTCCGCTTAGTCTCTCCCTTCATCTTCAGCATTTTCATCCTAATGTAATGGTAAACTCTGTGATGCCAGGTTGTCTGCAGGGAGCGAAGCAATTTAAATGGTCACTGGAAATTAGTGCTGATGTAGGACAGATGTTAGAGTCGGACACCCTCCTGGAGCTTCGGCAGATGACCATAGAAAGCCCGGAGGCTATACCCCGGATTTATCAGGATATAATTAGCGCACTTAGACCCTTAGTGTCCACGACCATAGTTGATAAAATCCCAATCAGCTCCAGGTCGTGGTTTGACAGAGATTGTAAAGCTACGAAACAAGAGCTGCGTAATCTAATCAGAACCACAAGGCATGCCAGCTCAGAGGAGGCTATTCACCGACTGCAAATATACAGGAGAGAGTATAAGGTTTTACTTAAGGAGAAAAAAAAGGCCTTCTTTGTTAACAATTGGAGGGCCTTGGGTTTGGCCCTAATTGAAGGGAAAGACCCAGAGTTCTGGAAGCTGATTCAGGGGGGCGGTGCTCAGAATTATTTTGTGACAGTCCCCCCTATCCTCCCGGAATCCTGGGTTTCACATTTCCATTCCATTTTAGCAAGTATGTTACCCTCACTTCCAACTTCTCCTGGAGACACCTTTTCCATTCCATCTTGGCCCCCCATTACTAGCGCGGACATAGGAGACTTAATTTCGACCCTCTGTCCCAGCAAGGCCCCAGGAGAAGATATGATCCCCCCTGAGGATTTCCTTTTAGATGTTAACTGGTGGGCCCCTCTCCTAGCTATTTTATTTACACACATTAACTCCACTGGTGATAGCCCACCTGGTTGGTGCTCTAGCATTGTGGTCCCCGTTTTTAAGAAAGGAGACCCACTGGACCCTCGCAACTATAGACACATAAGCCTCCTGGATGTCACATCCAAGCTGTATGGGCGCTATCTCCTGAATAAACTCCTGATATGGGAATCCAATCATTCCATCCTCCATGAGGAACAAGCCAGGTTCAGGAAGGGTAGGAGCACCGTTGACCACGCTTTCATCCTTCAGCACTTAATATATAAAACCACTAAGGGCCCAAACAAGATCCTCTACGCGGCATTTGTAGACTTCACCTCGGCCTTTGATTTAATTGATAGGGATTTGTTATGGCACAAGTTGGGCCAGACAAACATTGATAAAAGGTTGCTTTGGCTAATTCAGTCCCTCCACCAAGCCAATATGCTGCAGGTTCGACTGGGTCTGCATGGCACCCTTTCCCGAGCTATCCATGCCGAGAGAGGAGTCAAGCAAGGCTGTATTCTGGCACCTTTTTTATTCAATTTTTACATCAATGAAATCATCCCCGAGATGGCCTCCCCCTCTTTCTTCCCGCCTTCGTCTGGGAATTGAAAGATTTCATCTCTGCTTTATGCTGATGACCTGGTTCTACTCTCCTTGAATAAAATCGGCCTTAAAAGGATGCTAGTTCACCTGGGAACATTTTGTAATGAGAAGCACTTGACTGTAAATCACCCCCTATCAGCACATAATACCTCTGCTCTGAAATCTGCATTGGTTGCTGATTTGCTACCAGGCCAAGTTCAAGCTCTGCTTTCCATGTTATGGGTGCCACATAGTACTTTTTCTGTTCTTGTAAGAAATCAGTCCTGTAAAGTTGCAGCATTTTGGATACTCTGTTCATAGGGTTTTCGTGGTAAGAGGTATTCAGAGGTGGTTTACCATTGCCTTCCTCTGACTTTGGACACATACCATACTTTGGACACATAATGAGAATACATGATTCACTAGAAAAGACAATACAGAAAAACAGAAGGGAGTAGAAAAAGCGGAAGACCAAACAAGAGATGGATTGATTCCATAAAGAAAGCTACAGACCTGAACTTATAAGATCTGAGCAGGGTGGTTCATGACAGATGCTATTGCAGGTCACTGATTCATAGGGTCACCATAAGTCAAAATTGACTTGAAGGCACATAACAACAACAATGAAGTGGCAGCACCTATGCTTTGGAACTCCTTGCCTAGTGACATTAGGCAGACGCCTCTTTTCAGCACCTGCTAAAATCATTTTTGTTTAGGCAAGCCTATCCATGCGTGTAGAAGCTATTGTGTTTTTAAATCTGTTTTTAACTCATTGTTGGTTTTATTAATTTGAATGTTTTTCAATACATGTCTTTAACTGTTTTTGCCAATAATTTTATTGTTTTAATTCTTTCTGTAAACCGCTTTGAGATTTTTTTATAATAAAGCAGTCTATAACTGTTGTAAATAAAATCATAAATAAATTTTGGAGTCACAGCTTTTAAAAATGTTTTTAAAGATGTTTTGTTTTAATATATTTTAAAGTCTGTTTTTATGATTTTTAAAGTGTTTTTAGTGCTTTTGTTTGCCATCCTGGGATCCTACTGAGAGGAAGGGCGGGATATAAATCAAATAATAAATAAAAATAAATAAATAAACTTCATTCACCCAACCCAAAATTCAGTATCATGCCACTTTAAGCTGTTTTGCAACTATTTATACTTGTTTTATGGTTATTGGTTTTTAAAGGGATTTATTTCTTATTGTGGGCTGCCTTGTTTGCCAATCACCAACTCTACCTCACAGGGTTGTTGGAAAGACTCCATACACACACACACTTGTAAAAATACACCCCATATAATAGTTTATTGTCAAACCAGTTGGTCATTGCAGAACATTTCTTTAAAAAATCAGTATTAGTTTCCTACATAATAAAAAATGTGATACCTAGGTAAACCCTGCCTAATTGCTTTAAAATAGGATTGGAGATGGGAGGGAAAGATTTACAACACAAACACAATTCTTTGTTATTTTTACTCAAAAGTCCCATTAATTTACAGCACAATCCTAACCATGTCTACTCAAACGTTAGTCCTAATGAATTCAGTGGGGTTTACTCCAGGTACATGGGATTAGCATTGCTTTACTTCCGGAAAATTATTGGATTAAATACTTTCATATTGCCAAGGTTTTCAAAGCACTGCCCTCTCCAACAGCCCAGGGTCTGACTCTTGCACACAAGAGGAAAAAAACTTTAAGCCATATTATTACTTACTCAAACTGAAGATTTCAAAGCCACCATTTCCTGACATTGCAATTAAGTGTAGGCACTGCCTGGGTCAACAAATCGCAACCCTGGCTTCACTTATTGGCTACAATCCTGAAAGGGCAGGGTTAGAGCCAGAGCTTGGGAAAGTTATTTTTTTGAACTACAACTCCCGTCAGCCCAATCCAGTGGCTATCCTGGCTGGGGCTGATGGGAGTTGTAGTTTTAAAAAAGTAACTTTTCCAAGCTCTGCTAGGAGCTGCTGTAACAGATCCGTTAAACAGATTTAACAGCCGTGGGGGTGGCTGCTGATGTTTTGGTGTATATCTCAGGAACCAGACCACCTAGAAACTTAATTTTTTTAAATTGAAGCTGAGAGTCTAGAGATTAAGGTGGGTCAGCTGGAGAGCCAGAGGGGCCCCCCAGAAACCAGAGTCTCAGGCCAAAAAACAGAGATCTGGCAACCCTACAGCAAATATAAGAGTTAAAAGCGTGAATGAAGTAAACACAAATCTTGATGGATAGGACAGGGAGTTGGCAACCTAAGGGTTTGCAATTGAAGGAAGGAAAAGTGGGAAGGACAGTCTTGTTATGCACTGCAGAGCATCTCTCTCTCTCCACCCCCTGTTAGTGCTCTGTAGGTGGTGTTATTAATGCATCTGGTGGGTGTGCCTAGGCTTTGGGGTCTAGACTATACTGCCGCCTAGCCTTGTCCAGAGCTGGACCTGAAAAGAAGCAGAGAGATGAGTAAACTGGCTCTCTAAGGCCCAGGAAGCCTAATGAGAACTTATTTACCAGTCCAGGCAATGGGGAGCTGGAATATTGTGTGTGTGCATGCGTGCGTGTGTGCATGCGTGTCTGGAGGAGGCATTTCTTCCCTAGTTTGTTAAAAACAGTTGAAAAATATATCCTTTCAATAGTTTCATTTCAAAATGGTTTTGAAGAGTATAATGTGGCTAGAGCCGTAGTTGCAAGTTTTAGACCTCCACCCAACTGTGCGAACGATCATTATAAATAATTCACCTTATTTAACTTTTCTTATGCGAACCTATGTACTGCCAAAATAAGGCATGTGAGATTTGCTGGTAGAGACATCAGAAGCCGTATTAGCTGGCTGGCCCAGGGCCTTTCTGTAAAATAGAGGTTAGGTGCTTGTACAGTTAATTCTAGCACTGTTGTTTGGAGAGACATATACTTCTGATGTGACATGCCATCAAACGTTTCCTTCTGATAAGTGATGCTTATAAGTATTAATTTAATTTTTAAAGTGAAAAGTTTCTTAATTGCTTTCCTGACATGACAAAAGAGACCAGGGTAGTTAGTTCTGAGAAGCAGCTGCCTCACGAGAACTGAATTCACCATTCACAAGCTTACTAAAACATTGTACCTGTACAAAGAAGCCATTGGCATGCATGTACACTTTGTAAACTGCAGGACTCACATTTGATGCAACTACAGCTGTGTGTGAAAATTTATTCTCAACTTTGAAACATGTGTTGACACCATACAGGCATTCAATGCTTCATCAGAGAAAAGCAAACTTAGTAAACTTGGCTTTTGAAAATAACATATTTGAAGGAATTTCAAGTGAGCAGTTCCTCTGCAAGTTTGCAGAGAAATAACAGCACATTAGACTTAATAAACTAGATTAATAAACAGTTCAGATTATTATGGTATGATGACTTGCACAATATACATTTACTTCCTAGTCACTGTTACTTAGTTTACACAACTATTTTGCATGTGGAAAATATTGCATTTTTAATTTTTTTTGTAAAATTCACAAGTCATAGTTCCTAATTAAAATGCATAAATTGGGGGGGTATTTTTATCATTACCTATGACAACTTTCCCCCCAGAAACCTCTTTTGTAGTGACTGATGCCCCAACGCTTCTGCCCCCCATTTTTGTCTCTATCCACCCAATGAAAATTGTTTCTCTACACTCCTGCTGCTAAGTACATCTATATAGAATCCCTATGGAAAATACTTATGTTTCCATTAACAGTACTCTCCTATTGTTTTCCAGCCATGTTATATTTTGTCCATTATCAACACCGAGATAATTTAAGTTCTATTTAAGTGTAGAACTTTGCCTTGTCATAAAATGTTAACATTTTTTATCCTGAAAAAAACAAGTTATCTATGTACACAAAATGTAGGATGTGTTGATTTACTGTTTGTTTTTACACCATCATACCTTGATAGCTGATTTACAGTAGTAAAATACTGATAGCTATTTCACAGTAGTAAACTATGAGCAGAAAATAAGACTAAGAGAAAATAATAGTTTTTGAGTGGAAATCTACACACAGAAACATTAGCAAGGGTCACCTTACATCACTGGTTTTTAAAAAAGTAATCAAATTTCACTCAGTTTTATTTTATTCCCTGTTTGGCCTACACAGAGGTTCATAATTTGTCTTTTGCTGGTTTTTATATCCAATCATTTTTATTAATATTATTTACTTTCTTCAGTTGCCTGTCAGCATTTCCATTATAAACCTGTAGTTTTACTCCTTCTGAATTCTGCCATAATAATTTGCTCGGGATGGATTTTGGCATGCAAGATACACATTTATTTTCACCACATGTGCTCCACTTTGGCATTCACATTTTAATTTTCATGAGGAAATAACATAGAGCTGCTTATGCCTTAATATGCCACTTTCCATTTTTAACATTATTTGAAATCACTAATCACCACCTTCATTACAGGAATTGCTTTTAGCAATAAAAAACATAAATAAAACGACAATGAAATGTTAGTCTTATATTCCGTGAGGTGATTCTCAGATGTAGGACTCCGTGAACTTTGACCCACCATGTCCAGCATGTGTGGTTGTGTAGTTGACATAATCAGTCCTCCTTGATATCTTTTCCCCCCCAGCTTTCTGTGACTCACATCCATCGTTAACTGGTATTATAGAACAGGTCTGGAAAACCTTAAGTCCCCCAGATATTGTTGGACTTCAGTTCCTATCAACCTCAGCCAGCATGACCAATGGTTAGAGATTATGGAAGTTGGAGTCCAACAACATGGAGGGTCTCTAGTTCCCCATCCCTGCTTTAGAGCTTTTACTTTTCGATAATGCTCATTAAGGCTCAGGTCTGGAACTTGATTTTATTGTCACCACTCATTCCAGGATTTTGTGATATAAAATGCCAGTGGGTATATATAGATTGATTTTCCTCTCTTGTAAGTAATCTTAGCTCACTCATCACCTTTCTGTTTAGAGGCTAGGGCACCTAGATTAGAGAAAAAGCTTTGCAGAGGCCTGGTACTTACTGTGTTAGAAATGGCTGACTGATTGCCACCAGGTAGGTCTGAGGCATTGGTAAATGCTTCACTGCATGAGGGAGTGGTAGGACACCACCTTAAAGGAGGTGGTACTGTGGCATCTCCTGAAAAAGCTGGCCCTGGACTCAATGGATTGTAACAACTATAGTCTGTTCTCCAAATAATCCCTTTTGGGGAAAGGTGATTGAGAGGGATGTGGTGCATCAGCCAGGATAAAGCCGGGAGCCAGCTTCCTTTGATCCTGTCTTATCCAGCCAGCTTAACAGAAGAATGGAATTGCACTGAGAATTTCTTCAAACAGATTGAAAATTTAAATCTCGTGACTTAATGTTATGGCAAGATAAAGACTAACACAATTTTGCCCTTTATTTATTTCTTTATTTATTTATTTATTTTAAAAATCTCTAAGTGATGTACAAGAGAAAAACAATCAATAGCATTAAAACAAAAAGGCAACATAAAACCAGTAAAAAAACAGTAGTAGATATTAAAGCATATAAAAATAACTGGGCCAGTTATTTTTTATGGGCCAGGAAAAGCCTGGACAAAAAGATATGTCTTTACAAGATGTCTGAAGCAAGTAATGGTTCCTGCTTCATGTATGGCAGAGTAAAGGGCATGCCACAAAACAGGTGCAATAATGAAAAATGTCCATTATTCTATTCTATGATATTCTGTAGAGTGTGGTACCACAAGTAGCATTTCCCCAGTTGGTCTAACTGATCTTACAGATCTATACAGGGGCAGGCAGTCCTCCAGGTAATCTGGTCTCAAGTTATTAGTAGCAAGGTAATCTTACTCTCACATGGTCTTGTATATATTTGCCAACTGGTTTATAAAAGGAGCCTAGTTTCTTTTTAATAATGTCAGAACTTTGAAAGTGAAAAGTCAAACATTTAAAAGAGCCATGATGTTGCTGAAATGTCTGCACAAACCTAACATAGTCTGTGATCTTGCATTTTCAGATTTTATATCATTTTTCTTATCCCTTCATCAGATGACTGGAGCTTGATTTTGACTGCTTAAGGGTATGCGAAGTGGCTGGCATTAGTGAATGGAATGTTTAGACTCTGAGGCTGAATTTAGATGTGAATTGTTAGACTCCCTATTTGCTTGGATCTCTGATACTATTTTGACATGCCGAGGAAAACAATTCCATTACTGCATGGCTTATTATTATTATTATTTATTAGATTTATATCCCGCCTTTCCTCCCAGTAGGAGTTTGGTGCTGGTTAGTTTAGTGCCTACTGGTCCCTGCTTGACCTGCATATGCCAATTATGGTAAGTGAATGTGGAGAACAGAGCAGCCATGATGAACATAAGATGGAAAACATTTTGGCCTTGTTTGTGTCATCTTTGCAAGCTGCTTGGACTTCTGAAAGCATTGTCATTGCTGCCAGCCAGAAGAATGTGCATCTCTGATAAGAAGCTGAGGTACACAACATGTACCTTATGTTACACGAGTGATGTAACAAAAGTGAAAGCATAACATGTGTTTGCTAGAACAGTGTTGAATTGGGTAAAAGGCTCCTGCATGGAAAATCACTGATGCAGAGGTCTCGTCTTTGTCCCTCTCCCTGACAGATTATTGTAATTCATGATCTACCTATGATTTCAAATTGTGGGGATCCATCCACGCTTAAATTTACAGAATCCAGTATGTTGATTGGTATAAAAGACATATTCAAAATTTGGGTTAGTTAGATCTTCTTGGCGTGGGATGGGAGAATTGCCTTTGGATTATTTTTTCTTCTTTCTTGCTGCTATCCACGTTGCCCTGCTTTCTTGTGCTTTGCTCAGTTGAAGGCTTCAGGCCTATCCACTCATAGTAACTATTAGGGTTGCCAGTCAGAAGAATCCCAAACCCTAAGATTTCAGGGACGGGCCCCAGTGATGTCATGGGGTGGGTCTTAGTGATGTCATTAAACACGATACATTAAGAACCACAGCTCCTTGGAGCATACAATTCAAACAATAGCATTGTTCTCACTGGAAATTAAGATAGAAATCTTAGCTAAAAGATGGTGTTCCCAGGTCTCACCTGCTTAGGGAGCCTGGGTAGGGAACATTTAATCTAGCCTACTTGCTTCTGGCAAGAAGGGTTTAAGTACCATCAGGCCAGGTCAGACATCAGAAGGCCATTGTGGGAAGAAGGGAGCCTAGCCTAGAGTTGTGGAGATGTTAGATGGGAGCACTCAGAAGTAAAGATGGATGCCCCTGAAGGCTGCAATTCTAAATACACTTACTAAGGGACCAAGCCCTTTAGAACTCAATAGGACTTCTGAGTAGATATAGTTTGGATTGTGATGTTGGCAAAGCTTCACAAGAGATCCTCTGCAAAGATATCCATATCCAAGCAGGGTTGGTAACCCCTTGCCCCTGCCTTTTAACATGGCTGCTCCAAATGTCTTCACAGACTTGAGCCTTCACTTAGAAAGAGGTTTGAGAAATGAGTAAGAGTAACAAGATTCTCTACCCTTTTCTGCCTACCCTGTGGGCTGCTACAAACTCACTTTGACAGCCAACTCAATTCCAGTGAGTAATAGACAGAGAGAAAACACACATGGTCTGGTCTACCTTCATAGGCAGTAGCTTGGGAACAACAGCAATTGCAGCCACACTTCTCAAAATGTGAATTCTATTTTACCACAATTGGGTAAGAAACAAACGGTCATGCAACCAGAAGGGGCATCATCAGTAGGTTTAAGGAGGTTGAGCTGAGCACACTGAACCACTGTTGTTGCTTCTATGGATGTAAGGGAGGAGGTTAAAAGCAAATAGAAAAAGGAAAACAGTGATGATTTCCTAAATGCAATACTGTACCAACCACAATAAGATTCCTATGAGTAAGGCAGAAAATTAAACATGCCACAACTAGTCAGGATTCTTAACCAAAAAACAAACTGGAAAAAAAATATTCTGGCAGCCAGTCGGCCAAGCTCACAGAAACCTCCATGCAGCACAATCTGACTCGGGCTGCAGCTAGTGCAGGAATCTGTGGCACAATTGCTGACATAAGTGAGACCCTTTCAGCACATAATACCTCTGCTCTGAAATCTGTACTGGTTGCCTATGTGCTACCAGGCCAAATTCAAGGTGTGCTTTCCATGTTATGGGTGCCACATAGTACTTGTTCTGCTCTTGTAAGAAATCAGTCCTTTAGTGTGGCAGCAACTATGCTTTGGAACTTCCTCCCTATTTATATTAGGCAGACACGTTCATTGTACTCTTTTCAGCACATGCTAAAAACATTTTTTGTTTAAGCAAGCCTACCCAGGCACAAATAAGCTGTTTTTAATTCATTGTTGGTTTTATTATTTTGAATATTTTAAATACCTGTCTTTAACTGTTTTTGCCAATAATTTTATTGTTTTAATTCCTTCTGTAAACCACTTTGAGGTTTTTTTACAACAAAATGGCATATAAATATTGTAAATAAAATACAACAATAAATGTTAGAATCACTGTGGCCTTTGGGTCTTTTCCCACTTTTAGGAACAAAGGAGTCTGCCGTATACCAGTTCAGGCCATTTGGTACCATCTAACTCAGTACTGATGACATGGATTAGTATTGGCTCTCTAGAATTCCAGGCAATAGTCTTTTCCAGAAATTGAATTTTAGACCTTTGCATGCAAAGCATGTTCCCTACCACTGAGCTATAGCCCTTGCCCTGTTTAAAAAAGTATATTTTAAAATTGTTATTTTCAATTCACTAATGAATGGACAGCAATACCTAGGGCAAATCCATACCATTCATTTAAAGCACATTCAACACACATTTGAAGCACATGAATCCCACCACAGAATCATGGGAACTGTAGTTTGTTAAGGGTGATGGGAAATATAATTGTGAGGGGGAAACGACACTTCCCAGGATTTTTGGGGGGAAGTCAAGCACTTTAAATGTGAGTTGGATGTGCTTTAAAAGTATTATGTGGATCTACTTCATAAATTTTACCTGCATACAAATCATTTTAATTAATTTTCTAAAAATGAAAATGAGCTATAAAGTTTACTGGGTGACCATGGGCTTCTCACCATCTCTCAGCTTAATCTGCCCCTCAGGATGAAAACAACAGAGGAGAACCATGGCCATTTCAAGGAAGAAGAACACACTTAAAATGTAGAAGAAATAATAATGTACAACCATGATGTGAAATCAGTTACTTATCAGGACATAGTATGAAGAAATATTTATATAAGCATGACTGTCAGTGATGTTTATTATTAACACAACCTGTAAAGATATTTATAGTGCATGCATGTTTACTGAGAAGCAAGTCCCAATGTATTCAAAGGGGCTTACTCAAACAGGCATGCACATAACTGGAACCTCAAGTGATAAAGAATTTCATTCACCCAACCCAAAATTCAGAATCATGCCACTAAGCTGTTTTGCTACTGTTTTATGCTTGTTTTATGGTTATTTGATTTTAAAAGGGATTTATTTCTTCTTGTGAGCTGTGCTGGTTTCCAATCAGCAACCCTACACAGGGATGTTGGAAAGACTCCATATACACATACACTGGTGATGTAACCCTATATTATAGTTTATTTTCAAAACCAGTTGGTCATTGCAGAACATTTTTTTTAAAAATAAAATCAATATTATTTTCCTACAAAATAAAAGTGGTGACACATAAGTCCCTGCCTAATTGCTTTTAAAAAACTGGATTGGAGAGGGTGACAAAGATTTATAACACAAACACAATCCTTTGCAATGTTCACTCAAAAGTCCCATTAATTTGCAGCACAATCCTAACCATATCTACTGAAAAGTAAGTTCTATTGAATTCAGTAGGGTTTACTCCCATTGTGTGTGGGATTAGAATTGTAGCTTTACTCCCAGAAAAGCGAGTATAGGATGAAAGCTTCATATTGGGAAGGTTTTCAAAACATTGCCTTCTTCAAAAGCCCAGGAAAATATAAACTTGCATGACTCCTTGAAATTAGAAAATCATAACACATTGTAATGGCATTTAGCTCTCCTGCACACAAGAGAGAAAGAGACTTTAGCTTACTAAATTTATGGGATTTTCAGACAAGCAGGAAAACAAATTTTTTTTTTGTGGCCTTGCAATGGGTTCTAGCTATTGTCCGGAGGTCAACAAACCCTTTGTCAATCACAACCTGACATCACTTATTGGCTATAAACCTGAAAGGGTGGGGTTAGAGCAGCCAGATATGATCTCATTTAACAGAAGTTGTGGGGGAGCGGCTGATATTTTGGTGTGTATATTTCTCAAACCAGACCACCTAGAAACTTAATTCTTTTTAAAATGAAAGCTGAGAGTCTGGAGAGTCAGAGACCCAGAGAGGACCCCAAAAATCCAGAGTCTCCAGGTGAGAAACTGAGATCTGGCAACCCTAGTAACTATGTTTAGTATTCCAGGAAACTCAGAGCTAATATACAAGTAGACGGGCAGGAGGGAGTTAAGTGGACAATATAAGCATTTATAATTTTTTCTAGAATATTTGCTTTGTCAATGCTATCTTTAATTGGACTTCTAATGTTACTGGTTCATATTTCCATTATTGTATTGTTGTTCGTCTCATTTTTAACCATTAGGTGGCTTATGCACATATAGTACTTTAAATTATTGTCTAAATTGTTTCATATATGTTACCATTCCTATAACACCATTAAGCTTATGCAAAAACATACCTTAGTTCTTTAAGATACTGTTTAAACTACTTTCATATTATCTTTATTTTATATTCTATTCTATCAGTTCCATAATAATATTTTTATTACATTTCTGAGCTTTGTGTAATAAACTAGTGCATTCATTTCAATTACAGTTTTGAGTTTGTGCTTTTTCTGTGGTCTTTATTCTCCTGGGTTACTACTGAGCAAATTGAACCTGGATTGAAAGGGTCCAGTGAAGGTTGATACAGGCCAGAATTTGGCATAGTACACATGGGCCTTGATTAGATCCACTGATTAACAATTAACAAAAGATAACCCTTATGTATTAGTGCCTGCCTGTTGCCTTCCCGATTATTGAAATTTAGATGGTAATCTCTTTGGGGTAGAAACCTTTCCTTTTTGCTTATGAGAAGCTATAATGCACCATATAGATTGAAAGAACTGTAGAAATAAATTAATTAATATTAATATTAATAATATTAACAACAACAACAACAACAACTACAACTTGTTTTACTATTAAGCCCTCAAGAGCTTGGGACCAGCTTACTTGAACGATCATCTTACCCCAAACAGGCCTACTCGACCCCTCTGCAGAACTTGCACTTTTACAAAGACTATATAATGTTTGTTCTGCATTTTCTAGGAGTCAGTCTTTCACTGTGGCAGCACCTATGTTGTGGCACTCCCTGCCTATTAGCATTAGACAGGCACCCTTGCAATGCTGTTTTAAATGCTTTTTTAATTTCAGAAAGCCTATCCAGACACATAGTTTATTTATGTATACTTGTTTTTATAATTGTCGAGGTAATCTGTGTATACTTTAGCATTGTTTTGTATTGTTTTATGTAGACATAAATATGTGTATACATGTATTTTGTGTTGTTTTATGCATGCTGTTTTTTATTAAATGCCTTATATTTTTTCTAAATAAAATAATAAAAATAATAAGTAGTAATAATGGTTCAGCTCACATAACAACTTGCTTAATAGACTGTTGTTTGTATGCCAACATTCCATCAACATTCTATTACATGACAGTCTTGCAGACCTCTATTTTCAGGACTGTCATAAGGCATAAATTCACGGTGAGCGACAGATTCCATACTGTTCAGACTCTTAAGTATATTGAAAGGGAATTCTTTCATCACAAACATATTGAACTGTTTCTCTGACAGTGAAATCTATCTGTCAGCATCTGGAGAAAAGAAAGTGTGGATTATTTGCAGGGAAGCCCACTGTCGGGATGCCCGACTGCAGCAGTAGTACCTAGCAGAAGAGAAATTGTGCTAGATGCTGCTGCAGATTAATAGATAAGTCACGACAGTGCTTTAAGAGGGAGGCAAAAGGTGGAGAAGCTCATGAACTACAGGGAGTGATTCATTCATGGAGCATGGGAAACTCTGAATCATTGTTCAGCTTTGCGATTACCACATAAGCAAGCTAAATGCTCCCATCCTGGGCCAGCCTTCCAAACCAGAAGCCAGTAAGTGGCATGACCAATCTGCTGAGCATGACAGAATTAAATCAAATGCATCCCCCTTCTTTTAATCATGCCCATGAAAGTCAGCCCAGTGAAGCCATTTAAGATCAATTACACATTACATTTGATAACACAGGAGGAATACCTGTCTGTCATCTGTCTTGCCAATCTATCATGGAGAAATAATGTGTGAATGAATTTCAGAACTATGCCTGACATCTTTCCCTGCGTCTATCCCCTCCCTTATACAGAGGCAATCATTACTGAAATACAGGTTGTCCAAAATAACACCTTTCTCTTTCAACAGTAACATAAGAAGCAGCTCTGATGTCACAGGAAATATTCAAGAAAGTAATTAAGGCTGAAATGCTGTGCACACTTTCCTGGGAGAAATTAATAATGGCTGAATCCTACACACAGTCTCTTGGGAGTAAGCTCCATTCAGCACAGTGCATGCATAGGTTTTCAAATAATACCGTCTTAAATTTGCAGCCTGCTACAACTGCCAACGTTAGACCAGTAATGATTTGTTATACTGACCTGTTGTACTAGGTATCAAATCTTATCCTTAAAAAAACCACAGTGTTGTATAGTGGATAGAGTGTTAGATTTGGACGCTATGCATTGATTGTTTTAAAGAAATAGTTCTAGGTGATATCCAACTAAGTCATACTCAGAACAGATCAAGTGAAATCAATTGACTTAAGTTGATAAACTTCAGTGGGTCTACTCAAGGCATGGTTTAGCTGAATATCACCCTATGTGTCCTAGATATTATTTAATTAATTATTTATTTTGATGAAGTGAAGATTACACTTCATCACATGCAGTGATCTCAGGGTGGTTTCCAACATAATGTAGTACAACACACAACATAAAGCAACAATAAAATAGAATAGTTGAAAGCAACCATTAATAAACACAGCAACCAGAAGAAACCTAAACCCTTGGCCACAGCAATTAATTTTCCCCAAAGCCAGGAGAATATATGTTTTCACTTGGCTGCAGGAGCCCAAGATGGTTCTTGTCATCCATGCCTCCAACAGGAGGAAATTCCACAGCTGAGGTGCCACAAAAGAAAAGGCCCTATCCCATGTCACTGCACACTGGTGGGACAACAGGTAGAGTCCCCCCAGGAGACTGCAGGCTCCATGTCAGTTAGTATGAGAGAAGGTATATACACTACAAGCACAGATCTCTTTCCTTAAAGCAATTATGGTGAGCCTTGGACTTGTGGACCAAATTATGCCCTCCAGATCTCTCTGTTTGGCCCTCGAAACTCTGCCCAAGGCATCTCCCCAGATCACACACTTCACTGTCCCTGTTCTGTGCTCTCCTCTATTTATTTTATTTGTTTGTTTGTTTGTTTATTTAAAATATTTCTATCCTGCCCTTCTACTCTATAATAGGCCACTCAGGGCGGCTTATGAAAATAAAATCAAACATGTACATAATAAAATTGTAAACAGTAAAATCAGAAAAACATTAAAATAAATTTAAAATACATAAAATACAATTAAAATACATAAAATACAATTAAAATACATAAAATACAATTAAAATACATAAAATACAATTAAAATACATAAAATACAATATATATATACACACGCATATACTAAAGGGACTACAAAGGTAACATTTAATGCAGAAGGCATAAAATCAGTGTCTACTGATTTTACCTAGCTGGAATGTATCCTTGAACTGTGATAAAACATTTTGCTTGTCTGGATGGAGGATGGAGAGTGTTGTCTCTGGCCACACCCACTTTTGCCACACCCAACACTGGCATGTGGCCCCAGAAGGTTGCCCAGAAGGGAATGTGGCCCTTGGGCTGAAAAGAGTCCCCGACCCCTGTCCTAAAAAGAAGGGACAACTGTTTTGCTTGCATTTATATCATTGGAAAGTCAATGGAAATTTTCATGGAAATATTACCACAGTATGGCTGCAGGCCTATACCTAATTACAGGGACTCCAGTAGATATGTATAGGGTTTGATTGTCAATGTTTTTAAAATGCAGTTGCTTTTTGCAGTTTGCTTTCAAGTATATCCCCAAACAGGCCATGCTACAAATCTTCCCGTAGACACTGAAATCTCTCTGGATCCCTGCTTGCTTCACTTGTCTAGCATACAATGATAATGGTGCTATGCTGATAATCCCTGTTGGCTGTGGTTGACCCAGGTTATTTCCAGGTCAGCCAGAGGCAAGGAATAGCAAGAACATTCTGGACTGTAAATTATAGCGAGAGAGAAAAAAGGAAAAGGAAAAGAAAAGAGAGACAAAAGATAAACACTTTCAGGCTTCTGGGCAGAATGTCTGGTGTTAGAAAGAAAGTATCCCAAAGGAAAATTATGGAGCTGAGCTATAAGAAGCACCAGTTGTATATTTGTGCCTTTCCCTGAGGCACGTGGCCTTGACCACTAGCTGGTAAAAGATAATATATCAGACAGATTTTTTTCATTAATCCAACATGGCGATTAAATCCCTGTATTGCAAACGAACAAATGGTGTTGTAGTATACTAGGTGCTATGACAAACCACAGTCAGGAGTGTAGCGCCAAATTCAAAGTGCAGAGTCCTTTCATGATAGTCAGGCCACACATCCTTTTCCCATTTCCCCTCATCTCCCTTGCTCTCTTTGTCATCTCAGGAGTCCACACTCCACTACAATAGACATCCCTAGGAGCCAATCAGGATGAAAGGGAAGGCTGTATGTTAGCTACTGAGAAGAGTCTTCTCAGTGGCTGACTCACTTCCTTTCACTCTGATTTGTTCCAATCAGCATGAAAGGACAAGGACATTTCTCAGTGGCTAGCATGCTCCTTTTTCATCTTGATTGGCTTATGCATAGGACCTGGTTGAGACCCTGCTCCCCAAAATGTAAGGGGTCTATGACCCCCACCCACAACCCTGGACTACACCCCAACCATAGTCAGTCCTACAGCATAACAAGCCAATATAATACATCCCATGATGAAATCTTGAGGATTATGATGATGATGTGATTTCATGATTTGGTACCAACAAACATGTGCATTTGCCTACCCTCACACCAAAATGAAGACATGAAGCAATAAATTGGGATTAAGAGTCACATCTTTAATAAATATAACAACTAGATCTGCAATGGACAACAGATCTAACATACAAAAATCAAATGTGGGCACCATATAATTGCAGTAGACAGTTGGAGAGCCTTCCATTATCTGTGGTTGGGCAATGCCACCCTGGCTATAAGTACCAGATCAAAAAACTAGCTGATCTAAGCCTTTCATTGCCTGCCCACCATTAACATGACCTGAGGGCCCCTCTGAATGCTTCATTCAATCCTCACTGGCCAGTGTACAAGGGGTTAAAGCTTCTCAGGGCCCAAGAACTGCTCACACTTCCCACACTCCCTTGGGCTGGCCAGCAATGAGAGGTAAGTTGGTAAGCAACCTTTCACCCTCCATGGGTGCCCATACAATCTCTTATGCTAAAAAATACAATCAAATCCAGTATGCCATATTAGAAAACATCACATGGCTAGTGTTTTTTTTTAATTGGCTTGAGGATATTAGCGATGTTTTATCTATCATTTTGATTTGTACACTGCTTGGAGAACTTTGCAATCAAGAGACTTGCACATTTTCTAGATCAGTAAAATAAATGAATAGTGTCCAGAAGCAGCTTGCCGGATGGGGAGGAGCTGCTAAGCTAACTTCCTAGCAGGTGGATCACTGTTGCTTACTGGGATGGAGAAGGGGAAGAGCAAGGCGGTGAGAAGGTCGGTGCAAATGCACTAGCAGGAGCACCATATTGGTTATTCCAGTGCACTTGCAGTGTGCAAACCTACCTGCAACCTTCCCCTCCCCCTCTCCATCTTGGTAAGCAATAGCGACCATCTGACGGGAAGGTAGCCTAATGTCTCTGCCCCTAACTGGCAAGGTACTTCTGATAGTGTCAAGGTCAACATAGTAAAAAGTAGGCGAAAAATAAAAAGGTGCATCCAACAGCCAATTAGGGAAATTCTTAGTCCCCCCCCCGAGGGTGACTAACTAAGCTCTTACTGGTTTGCAGCCATGGTCAGAAGAGGCCAAATGGGGAGGGTTACCACCACCTTATAAAGGTATGCATTCTGCCTCACCACTGGCCAAATAATGCCTTTCATCAGCTGACAAATATCCATCACAGCCTAATAGCGCAAATATGTCCCTAGCAGAGAGAGGACTTGCTTTTGGTTTGCCTCATTACATTCATTTCAGCAGATGTGCTGCAAAGGCTTTCTAAAAGCTCTAGTTAAGTCTAAATTAAATGTTACACTCCTGTTTCCCTAAACATATAACTAATGTTAAGCCTATTTACTATTTGGGCTTGAAATCTTACCTCTTGTTACCCATGAGAATGTAAAGGACGTCTTTTAAATCAATTGTCCCAGAAATGAATGACCCACAAAACAAAATTGTATAATATACCCCTTAACATTTCCAAACTAAAGGGCCAGCTTTCAAATATATCCATCTTGAATGATACGCTTAGTGAATGGCATTTTATTCATCATATTCAGAGGAGTATTCTATAAGTTGTTGGAAGCCATAGGAGGCTACATATATTAAACATTGGCTACTGGGAGGAAATTGCCCATGCCACACAGCTAATGGCCACTGGAAAGCTACAATGACAGCCTTACCTTTAACATACCATCACATTTTAAACAAAGGTTTTTATTGTTCATACTTCCCAAAGGAGGGGGGGACTGAATAATATTGCTATTAAATAGCAAGCGGAAAGAAAGAAGAATGGCCCATAGAAAAGAAAGTTATCAAAATGATGAAAATCTAGACAGGCCACAGATATAGAAATGGGTTTTGCATTTTTGTTAAACAAAATAATATGTTATTGTAGAGTCTTAAAAAAACCAAGAAGGCATCTTAATGGTACTTAGCATTATGTTTCCAGTGTAGCTATGCACAATGGGCCAATCCACCCTGTCCTGACCAGGGTACCACCTGACCCACCCTGGGTCTCCCCCCAGAGCAATTTGGGGAGCAAGGATAAGCATTTTTAAAACCTATTATAGATTAAATTTGAGTTTAATAATATGGTGGGGAGGAGAAGACACTTCATCTCCTTCTCCCTGACAGCAGGAGTTAACCAGGACTATGCAGGATGGAATCCTCCCACTTACCAGGTGGTAAGTAGGGAGGATTCTATCCTGCGGGATGCTGCTCCTTCATTTTATTATTTATTTATTTATTTATTAGATTTCTATCCTGGCCTTCCTCCCGGTAGGAGCCCAGGGTGCAATGAGTGCACACAGGGAAGTTGCTTGTGAAGAAGCACCAACTGGGATCACACAGGATGAATCCTCTTGCTTACCAGCTGGTACACAGGAAGATCCCATCCTGTGTGGTGCAGCTTTGGAAGGAAGAAACTAAAGCCTGGTGAGAAGAAGATATAAGGTAGAAAGGGAACCAACCTTCTCCAGCACAGAGGTGCATACTTTTCCCATTTTCTCCTTCCTCCTGTGCATGCTACCCACTCCTTTCTGACTGATGCCTACCCCCTGACAGCCCCAGATTGTGAGCCATCCAATCTAACCTATAATGTTCTGGGGCTGTCTCAGCTGAGGCCTGGATCCCTCCAATATCACTCGGGCCTTGGCCGAATCTGGTTGATAGCACTAGTTTTTAGGAGTCATCCTATTATTTTGATTATATTTGTTTTAAACTGAATGTTAATTAGGGTTGCCAGGTCAGAAGAATCCCAAACCCTGAGATTTCAGGGGTGTGTCCTAGTGATGTTATGGAAATGAGCCCTAGTGATGTCATGGGGCAGGCCCTACTGATGTCATTAAGCATGATACATTAGGCATCAACCACAGTTGCTTGGAGCATACCATTCAAACGAAAATATTTTTGTGATTGGAAATTAAGACAGAAATCTTAATTAAAAGATGGCATTTCCAGGTCCAGCTGAAGTGACGGAATTATTCCTTCTCACCTGCTTCCTTCTACTTGCTTCTGGCAAGAAGTGTTTAAGTGCCCTCAGGCCAGGCCAGTTACCAGAAGCTGTTGTAGGAAGAAAGGAGCCTAGTATTGTGGAGATGTTAGAGAGGAACACTCAGGAGTAAATATGGATGCTATTGAAGGCTGCAATTCTAAACACACTTACTAAGGAACTAAGCCTCATAGAACTCAATAAAACTTACTTCTAAGTAGATATGGTTAGGATTGTGCTGTTGGTAAGGCTTGACTAGGGATTGTGTTGCCAACAGGCAAGAAAAATTCCAGAATTTCAGAAGGCAATAAAAATTGAATTGGAGGGGGAGAGAAAGTTTACAAGACAAACAATCCTTTCCTATGTTCACTCAAAAGTCCCACTGATTTACAGCACCTTCCTAACCATGTCAACTCAAAAAGTAAGTCCTATTGAATTCACTGGGGTTTACTCCCAGTATGTGGGATTAGCATTGCAGCTTTACTCCCTAAAAAGCAAGCACAGAATTAAAGCTTCATAATGGGAAGGTTTCAGAACAGTCTATTAATCAGACAAATAAACTGCCCTCTTCAACATCCCAGGAAAATTTAAACTTGTTTGACTCCTCATAATTAGAAAAGTATAACACATTGTAATGGCATCATAAGCTGCTTGTACACTTCTTTTAAATTTCTGTTCAAAAATTATTTGAAAGATAAAATGTATAATATGCTATTGTTGCAAGTAATTTAAAAGACCCTGCATGTACATTTTTATTATAACCATCACTGAAATTGTTTACTGTGCATGCCTACCAATATCTTGCTGTGATCTTTTGTTCTAGATCTCCTGCACACAGGGAGAAAGGGACTTTTGCTACTGCTGAAAGCTATATACTCAATTTATGAGATTTTCAGACAAGCAGGAAAGGCAACAGTTTTCTGGACTTGCAATGGGTTCTAACTTTTGCCTGGACATCAACAAACCCTGATGTCACTTATTGACTACAAACCTGAAAGGGCAGGGTTAAAACACCCAGTTATCAGCTCATTTAACAGAAGTTGCAGGGGGGGGACCTGATATTTTGATGTTTTGGTGTTGGGGGTAGGGATGGAATCTCTTGAATCAGACCACCTAGAAATTTAGTCCAGAGATTGGGGTGACTTACCTGGAGACCCAGAGAAGACCCAAAAATCCGGAGTCTCCGGGCAAAATCTGGAGTCTCCGGGCAAAACCCGGAGATCTGGCAACCCTAATTTTAATATTGTATTTTTAAATTGCTGTAATCTGCCCTGGGATCTTATGATGAACGGAAAGTAAGAAATTATCATCATCTGCAACTGTTAATTTTCTGCCTGGATGCATTCCATCCACCAACCCTCAGCCCACATTGAGGAAAAGACCAGGGCAATGTGTGCATGGCCAGAGTCTAATTTGTAACTGAGCATAATATGTAGGATTGTACAAATATTTAATTTCTTCGATGGCATGGAATTTAAAGCATAAGCCTCGACTTTCTATTTCCATTGATTTGGGGGCCTAAGTAAAAAAATGTAAGTGTCTTTATTATTAATAACAGTTAGTTTTATCCAATGCTGTTGTTCAGACACGTAACAGACTGCCACTTGCACAGCAGAACTTCCCCTCCTCTCCTCTTGCCTTTAGCTGTCTGCACACCCTTAAAATCTACTCCAGAGGATTGGGGGTAGGGATGGGATCTGTTGGCCAGTACCAGTTGAAAAGCATTATGTTGACTTAACAGGCTGATATTGATTCAAGTCTGTACTTTGTCTGCTAGCTCCTGCTTTTACTGATCCATTTTTCCCCTTCACAAAAATATTAATATTGGTATTTTTAAAGAAAATATTGATAGTTTAAAAAGAAATATTAATATTTTGTAATGAAATATCCATATTTTGTAAGGGAATATTAATGAATGGAAGGAATATCAATAAAATTATTCTTAATATCAATATCTTAGAAGCAGATTTTTTTTAAAAAAAATCACCCATTTTTGAAAATAGCCATGGAAATTTGCTACATAAATATCCAATCTGCAACAATAGAGAATAAGAGAATTAATGGAAAATTCAGTACCAAATCCAAACTAGGCAGAATTCTACCACATCCCTAGTTGGGGAACCCTCTGGAGCAGATGCCACAGGGAACAAGGAGAGAAGAGGAAGGGGAAGTCCCACTGTGCAAATAAAATGTTGCTCACACAGCATTGGATAGAACTCTTAATTATTTGAAGAATCGTTGGAGAGGAATAGATAAAATACAAATGTTGCTTTCTCTGTGAATTATGTCAATATATATGCAAATTATGCACAATCCTCCATAAGCAGTCTCCCTGTCTTAACCCTGCTTGCACCCATCCCAGCCCTCCTGCACCTGCTTCCCCTACTCTTCCTCTAAACACATAAAAGACTCACCTTGGCTCCAGCTGTGTCATTAGACATCCCATCTAGTGAGAAACTATGCTTTCTGAGCTAGAGTTCCCTACAAATGGCCTCTCCAGACTTCCCATCCTCCTTGTGAGGAGATAGACTGGGGTACCATTTCATCAAATTTCTTCAGTGAGAGGAGAAATTCTCCAATCATTTCTTGGGGGCGGGGATCATTATTAGGCATGACAAGTTTCTCCAAGTTTTTTTTTGCTTCCTCCCCCAAATACTGATGCAGCAACCATTAGAAACAATTGAACAAATATTAAAACCAGTTGCTCTATAAACTGCTAATTAGCAAGCACTTTAGCCCTAATGTCAAAAACAATGCTTAAAAAATTGGCAACATTTAAAATGACATAGGGACTATTGCAGTTTAAACATATTTTCAAAAGAACTCCATCAGCTCGACCAGGAAATCGTTCCAAATGGGATTCAGCAGTCTGTCCCTCGCATCCTTATAAAAATTATAATACAAAAGTATGTGTACTATGGACTCCACAGCATCAGAACCACATGGACACATTGGCAACTGCAGCAACTGTTATGGCAGCCTGACAACCCTTTAGCATCCTCCACAATGCCACAGACCTAGTGTTCCAGAGCACTGAGGAGGGTGGCAGGAAATGGCATCTGCCACAAAAAATGGTGAACATTTGGTGAAAATTCTACCAAGTGGCCTTTTTATAGACTGAATTAAAGTGTGAGGGAGGGGGATCTCAGACATTTTCTAAAAAATCTTCTGAGAAATGTTTGTTCTGTCCTTAACCTTCCCCCCCCCCACACACACAGGCAATAATGGGCCTAGATTGCAAGTTCAGCACACGTAAGAAATGACATACAGAACATCATTTCCAGGCAAGGAGATGTCAGCTAAGTGAACCAAAGGGAGACTTTTGAGAGAACCAATGAGATGCCTCAGAGAGAGTAATTTCCTGATGGATGCTGTGCCCAATAGGCTTCTCAAGTCACTGCTGTAACTACCTGCCATCCCCTCTTCCTTTTCCTACCAGGGACTCCAAGCATTTAATGCTCAATGGACAGAACACATTTTCAGGGAGAACACAGGGCTGCTTTACCCATCCCTAATGCACATTCCTTTTGTCTCGCTGTTAGATCTGATTAGTCAGTTTTGATAGGTTTTTGAAACATTTTAATAACCCGCATAGCCTGTTTACCAGTGGCAACCATGGGATCTGTATGCACCCTGATTCAAGACAGTAAACAATTCCCCCATCCTAAAATAGTTTTCTAAAGCAAATAAATGAAGCCAGCAGTTTTTCTCATATACCATTTTAACAGTATGATATCATTCAACATTACAAAGATCTATCAAGCACTCTTATATTATTTAACACAAAAGAACAAAGGGGTCTTCCAGATTCTCTGAAGCAAAATTCCAGAGGCATATGTCACTAGCTTTAACAGCTCTCAGATAATGAGTCCTAGCTATGGAAACCTTTAGTCTAATCCAATTGAAGTAGGCTGTGTAATGCATTTATGATTCTGTAATGCATCGTAAGTTTTCTTGCTGCTTTTAAATCTTACGCATATGCTCTGTTAATCCCATCTGTCCCTCAGTGGTTGTAGTCTGGCACCAGCAGAATTATCTCTGAAAAGAATGTAAATTCCATACCGCAGCTGCAAGCACAAAACTCCACAGCGACTGTCAGACAAAATGACAAATGTTCCTATTTTATGGGTGTAAGTTCTGCTTTGGAATATCTTACCCTTCACTTCTTTTTTTCTTTTTGTGGCCTGAAGAGCAGGGGCCGTGTTGTTGTTACGTGCCTTCCAACAGATTACGATTTATGGCGACCCTATGAATCAGCAACCTCCAATAGCATCTGTCATGAACCACCCTGTTCAGATCTTGTAAGCTCAGGTCTGTGGCTTCCTTTATGGAATCAATCCATCTCTTCTTTGGCCTTCCTCTTTTTCTACTCCCTTCTGTTTTTCCCAGCATTATTGTCTTTTCTAGTGAAGCATGTCTTCTCATGATGTGTCCAAAGTATGATAACCTCAGTTTCATCATTTTAGCTTCTAGTGACAGTTCTACTTTAATTTGTTCTGACACCCAATTATTTGTCTTTTTCGCAGACCATGGTATGCACAAAGCTCTCCTCCAACACCACATTTCAAATGTGTTGATTTTTCTCTTATCAGCTTTTTTCACTGTCCAACTTTCACATCCATGCATAGAGATCGGGAAGCCCATGGTCTGAATGATCCTGACTTAAGTGTTCAGTGATACATCTTTGCATTTGAGGACCTTTTCTAGTTCTGTCATAGCTGCCCTCACCTGTTCTAGGCTTTGTGGTGAGTCAGGCAGAAAGGAGGCGTCGTCGAAGATGAGTCAGATGATGAGGACTTGGACTGGAAACTGACAGCAGAGTAGACTCACAGGGTGCTCCAACCCCCATCTCTGATAGATGCCCTCCCCAGTCCTAGCCTTCTTCTTTCTTGACTATTGTCTCCATTTTGGTTAATTACTGTGCCAAGTATTGATAATCCTTCAATGTCCTCATTGTCAACTGTAAAATTACATAAATCTTCTGTTGTCATTACTTTAGTCTTTTTGACGTTCAGCTGTAGTCCTGTTTTTATGTTTTCCTCTTTAACTTTCATCAGCATTCGTTTCAAATCATTACTGGTTTCTGCTAGTAGAATGGTATTGTCTGCATATCTTAAATTGTTGATATTTCTCCCTCCAATTTTCACACCTCCTTCATCTTGGTCCAATCCCGCTTTCCATATGATATGTTCTAAGTATAGATTAAACCAATAGGGTGATAAAATACACCCCTGTCTCACACCCTTTCCGATGGGGAACCAATTGGTTTCTCCATATTCTGTCCTTACAGTAGCCTTTTGGTTGCACATCAGGACAATCAGATGCTCTGGCAACCCCATTGCTTTTAAAGCATTCCATAGATTTTCATGATCTACACAGTCAAAGGCTTTGCTGTAATCTATAAAGCACAGGGTGATTTTCTTCTGAAATTTCTTGGTCCGTTCCATGATCCAACATATGTTTGTGATATGATCTCTGGTGCCTCTTCCTTTTCTAAATCCAGCTTGGATGTCTGGCATTTCTCGCTCCATGTATGGTAAGAGCCTTTGTTGTAGAATCTTGAGCATTACTTTACTTGCATGGGATATTAAGGCAATAGTTTGATAATTACTGTGTTCCCTGGGATCCCCTTTCTTTGGAATTGGGATGTATATTGAATGCTTCCAGGCTGTGGGCCATTGTTTAGTTTTCTATATTTCTTGACAAATTTTTGTCAAAATTTGGGCAGATTCAGTCTCAGTAGCTTGTAGCAACTCTACTGGTATGCCATCCGTTCTTGGTGATTTGTTTCTTTCAAGTATTTTAAGAGCAGCTTTCACCTCACATTCTAAAATTTCTGGTTCTTCATCATATGATACCTCCATGAATGAATCTGTCATCCTGGCATCTCTTTTATAGAGTTTTTCAGTGTATTGCTTCCATCTTCCTTTTATTTCATCTTGGTCAGTCAGTGTGTTCTCCTGTTGATTATTCAACATCCCTACTCTTGCCTTAAATTTCCCTTTCATTTCTCTAATCTTTTAGAATAGGGCTCTTGTTCTACCCTTTTTGTTGTCCTCTTCTATTTCTATACAATAACTATTGTAATAGTTCTCTTTGTCCCTACGTACTAGTCGCTGTATTGTTGCATTTAGGGTTCTGACTGTTTCTATCTCCTTTTGCTTTCCTTCTCTCTAACCATTTTAACAGTTTCTTCAGTCATCCACTGAGGTCTTTCTCTCTTTTTAACTAGAGGTATTGTCTTTTTGCATTCTTCCCTGCTAATGTCTCTGGCTTCACTTCATAGTTCTTCTGGTTCTCTGTCAACAAAGTCGCTCAGATTCGTTCTGACCTGGATGCTAAAATTGATACAGTCTCTGAGGATGTAACTTTGGCGCCTGTTTGTCCAATTAAAATGGATTCTTTTCAACTTGTTTTGCCCGAGGATGTGGACCCTTGCCCTTCCTGGCTCATTAGAAGTACCAGAGGGGGACTGGTCGATTGGGTCAGGGGAGTAGTTAATGCCTCTCTACAACAAGGCAGAATTCCATCATGCTTAAAGGAGGCAGTTATAAGACCACTGCTGAAAAAGCCCTCCCTGGATCCCTCTTTACTGGGTAACTACCGGCCAGTCTCCAATATTCCATTTCTAAGCAAGATAATAGAGAGTGTGGTGGTCGCTCAACTCCAGAGATTCTTGGATGATACGGATTATCTGGATCCATTTCAATCTGTTTTCAGGCCTGGCTATGGGACAGAGACGGCTTTGGTCACCTTGGTGGATGACCTACACAGAGAACTGGACAGGGGGAGTGTGTCCCTGTTGGTTCTACTGGACCTCTAAGCGGCTTTCGATACCATCGATCATGGTATCCTTCTGGGCTGCCTTGCTGAGATGGGACTTGGGGGCACTGTGTTACAGTGGCTTCAGTCCTTCCTGGAGGACCGAACCCAGAAGGTGGTACTGGGGGACTCCTGCTCGACCCCTTGGCCATTGACCTATGGGGTCCCTCGGGGTTCAGTTTTGTCCCCCATGTTATTTAACATCTACATGAAACCACTGGGAGAGGTTGTCCGGGGTTTTGGGGTTCAGTTCCATCAGTATGCTGATGACACTCAACTCTATTTCTCTTTTCCACCTGAAGCCAAGGAAGTTGTACAGGTCCTAAACCAGTGATGGACTGGATGGACTGGATGAGGGCAAACAAGCTGAGATTAAATCCTGATAAAACAGAGGTACTCCTGATCAGTCGGAGGGCAGATCAGGGAATAGGGATTCAACCTGTGCTGGATGGGGTCGCACTCCCCCTGAAGTCTCAGGTTCGCAGTTTAGGTGTGCTGTTGGACTCAGCTTTGAATTTGGAGGCCCAGATTACTGCTGTGTCCAGGAGCGCATTTGCCCAATTAAAACTGGTGCGCCAGCTGCGCTCATTCCTGGACCTGCCTGATCTGACTAGGGTGATGCATGCCTTGGTTACATCCCACTTAGACTACTGTAACACACTCTACGTGGGGCTGCCTTTGAAGACTGTTCGGAAACTTAAATTGCTACAAAGGGCTGCAGCCAGAGTGCTAACCAGGGCTGGTTACAGGGACCATACAACTCCCCTGTTGCAACAGCTCCACTGGCTGCCAATTTGTTTCCGGTCACAATTCAAAGTGCTGGTTTTGACCTACAAAGCCCTATATGGCTGCATGATTTGGGGATGAGATTGTGCTTATGGGACTTTGTACTGATTTGCTGTAGGAATCCTTTCTGATTGTTTTAGTATTGCCTTTTGGAATGCTTTTGATTTGTGTTTTTTGCATGTTTGTGGGAATATGAACTGTTTAATTATTTTTTTTAGGAATTATATTGATAGGTTTTTGCAGTAAGGTTTTAATGTTTAAGATTTACTATACTATGCCTGTTAGATTTTGTGTGTGTGCAACTGCTTGGGGGAGCAAGGGGAAAATATGTGTGTGTTTGAGGGCTGCTATGCTATAGCGGCACAAGGCAGGAAAAAGAACTCCAGTGCTGAGGATATAATCTGGTTTAAACATGTTGGAAACTCACTATCTTGGGCACTGCCAAGTATGAGGACAGGGTAAGCAGTTTGGATGATGGGGAGCTCCAAGAAAGAAGAGGAAGCCTAAGAGAGAGTAATTAATTGAAAACTTCCTGTAAAGGAATGCATTGTTTTTGTACTTGTGTTGTGTGGAAATGTGACTGTATTATGACTATGCTTTTGATGATGTATATTTCAATGTCTTATTAACCTGTGTTTGTTATTTCTTTATAGGAAAAGCTGTTGTTCTGTTTGTTTGCAGGTCTGGAACAGACCTTTGTCAGGTAAGGGGGCAGTTATGGGTTTGTGGGTTGAGATAGATGATTTCTATGAGTCCCCTTCCAGCATCTGATTTGGAACCCTGCACCTGGAGGTGGGCTCTGCAGCTGAGAAACCTGCTCCATTGGTCAGATGAGTCTCCTTTGTTAATCTAATTGAGTGGCCGGGTGGGCTAATGGGTCTGTCAAGTGTCCATTAATTGGCAAATGGGCCAGGGAGATCCTATTGTTATTGAAATTCTTCAGGAGACCCCCCCCTCCTAGGGCCAAAAGTGAGGCTTGTGTTTTTAGTTGAGTCAAAGGAAAAGCTGGGAACTGAAAATATGCCATACTTTAGGATGCCTCCTGAAAGCTTGATGGAAAAGCGAGATCTATTGGACTCCATTTTATGCTCAGGCTGTGAATGTGTGTAAATAAACCATATTTCATAAAGACTCCGCTAACCTTCTTTTCAAGGAAACCAAACCCCGGGCAAGTGCAGGAACCCCTGGAAGTCTCGCACAACTTGGAGATTGGGGTGGAGCGCAACAATATATTATGATCTTAGTCCTGTGGTTTATCAGCCCTGGAAAAAAGCTGGCTTTACCTCAGGATCTAATCCTAATTTTATATCCTGGTTTGGTGAGAAACTTAAACCACAGTTTCTGGATTTAGGCATCATGTGAAGCTATGGCTTTAAGAAACTAATAGCACAATCCTGTCCATGCTCAGAAGCAAATCCCATTGAGTTCAGTGGCACTTATTCCCATGGTAGTATGTATACGACTGTAGTCTAAAAGAACAATTCGTAACTCCCATCTAGCTCTAGAAGCTCCCTGTTTGGGAGGTTTCAACTGGCTACTGCCAGTGGTAGCTTTCACTGACCTGCACTTTTGATGGGGGCAACTGGGATCTCCACAGAGCTAAGCAGAGCTGGGCAGAAAAACATCTCTGCTGCATCCATGCCCCCTCCAAGCAGATCAGTGGTTTGAATTGCTCTGTAAGATAGTTTCAATGGGGTCAGGCATGTAAATAGGGAAGAGAAGGGGAAGAGAGAGAGGAGGGTGTGGGTACATGGCTTATTCCCAGCTTGATCATGGTTGATCCAACTGTTCATTACATCTGAATGAAGCCTTAGGATGGTCACATTTTTGTCACCTAAGGACCACTTCACTTCTTAAGGCCTAACCCTATTTAAGTGTGCTAAAAAATGCAAAGCACTAATATGGTTGTAAACATGTGTTATTATACAAATATACTGATCAGCAAGTTCTCCAGTTGCTGGTAACTACAAGAGTGGAGAGTGCTCTTGTGTTCAGGCCCCACTTGCCAGCTTCCCATGGGCATCTGGTTGGCGATTGTGAGAACAGGATGCAGGACTTAGATGGGCTATCGGCAGGCTCTTCTTATGTTCTTATCAGGATTGGCCTCAGCTCCTTGTGGAGCATTCATGACAAATTCAGGTTTGTGGGTGTGTAAATAAAAGTGAAACAGCCCTAGTGCAACCAGAATGCAACCCAGGTGACTTTGCCAAAAAGTTATCGTGCGTGTGTGCGTGCATGCACGTGCGCGCTTTGGCAGCTCTCTCTTATTCAGTGGAGCTTGCCTCACAGGGTTGTTATAAGGGTACAACGAAAGGTCACCACCATCACCCAGCGCATAGGGAGGAATGCAAATGTGACAAAAGGTAAGTTTTGTTCCTGGTGTCTCCTGGTAGGACTTAGAAAGGCCTAAAACCCTGGAAAGCCACTGCCGGTCAGTGTCAACAATACTGAGATAGATGGACCATTGGCATAAGGCAGCTCCCTATGTTCCTATGAGTTCAGTGCCTCAGTGAGAGGATAACAGCTGCTGCTCCCCTCAAACTCCCCAACTAATTTAAAAGAACACCAGACTCTGATGTACTTTGAACTACAAAGTACATGTGTGTGCAGATTTGATCCAGTCATTTAATGATATCAATGTCTAACAAAAAAACCAACAAGTGAAAACTATGGAGGTTTGAGGAGGCCAGTAGCTATTTTGTCAAGCTGGATTCATTCAGGTCTACAACACACATTACATTTACCACAGGAATGCTACTTAAAAGAAAAAGAAAAAAAATCTTTGTGGTGAGTGATTTCTATCCCAGTCTTCTCCCATGGCCTCCTGGACTGCTTCCATCACCTAGTGAGTCCCCCCCCCTTTGCATATCCCAAGCAGCTGCTGTCCAGGGCAAGGGGAGTCAATTGCAAAATGTCTGTGCCCATATGGTATGTCCAAACATAATCTCTAAATTGGGGGATCTACATCAGGAGGAGGCCTTTCTTGCAGCATCTCCATGGTGAAGGTAATGTGCATTCTGGCCCTCAGTCAATTTGGCAACCCCTGAACATACTTGTGCACGTGGCGCTAATCACAACGTCTGTCTCTGAAGACCAAAGGCTAGTTCCTTGACCCTGCCGCAAAAGAAACACAACATGTATCCCTTTCATTTAAGACATTTCTGATACCAAAAAGAAAGAAAAAAGTACCTCCAAACTTTCATCTTCCCGTGCCATGGCAAGTAGTTTCAGATGGTGTTTTTGACTCACCACCCATTAAACAAGCCACAGTACCAAAGGCACTGAAAATAGCTTGCAGCTGCTGTCTGATCCAAGCTCAGAGAGCAAGCTTCTGTCTCGTATCAAACCAAACACACTCAGAAACATTTGTGGCATTATTGCAGAATGAATGTCTGGGTTTGTAAGGTTCTCTGTGTGTATATCATGTGTATCCAGTTATCATAAAACAGATATATGGTAGTATTCTGGATGCAAGATTGATCTGGTTAAAAAATCTGGGAAACCTGATATCATAGAGACTTGATGATCTGTTACTTAGAAGCCTACGTGACTCAGAGTCCATTCCAAGTTCTGAGGATGTGATTTATTAAATGCACAGCAGTAATGATTATCTGCTTGAACATGTCTGAGCCCATGCTTGAAGTGAGGATGATGGGATGGGTTGAGATGTCATCCCACTTCATTTCTGACAGACAAAAAAACCTATTTCATTTTGTTACATAAAGTATAAGGTCATGCAAGTATTAAGTCTGGCCCGACGTGAAATGAAACAGTTCCACATTGCTTCCTTCCCCCCACCCCTCTGCAACCCTATTTTGAAGAACTGGATTCATTCTTTCATGCTGGAAGATAAGGCTTGTTCACACATTACACTGAACACAGGTACAAGTTGCCTTTACACATGGAGAAGTGTTTGTGTGAAAGAGTGATATGTGCAGCTCAGCCACTGGGTACACAACTGTACACCCATTGAATGTCATGTGTTGATACCCCTGATGAGATAACTGAGTGCTGATCCAGAGACATGCCAGGACTATGATGTATATTCGCAGCACTGGTACCCACATTTCAAGAACCAGATGCTCTCAGTGTGCCCCCCTCCCTGGGTGGATCCATCCTTTCTTCCTTGCCACTGCTATCACTGCTCATTCACTTGCTTCTCCCTCTGGGCCTAATTTGCACCATCTCCCAGAGGTAAAGGACAAGTTGTAATGGAGGTCACTCCCCTCCATGACCCTCTCCCATATTCTTCACGCAGCAAGAGCAGGTGAAGAGAATGAGACCGGAAAGAGGAGGAGCAGAAGGCTCAGAAAACACCAAGGATTGGCATTGGAGCCCCTATTAGAGTGTGGACCACAGCAGCTACCCCAGAATGCTGACCCCTGCATAGAAATGGGATTTTATATAGGTATACGTAAACCTCACCATGGGCCAGGATTATGATGCGTATCATGGCATGCTGACCACTACACTAAAGAACTGCTTCCTACCAACAAGATGGTGTCAACTGGCAGCTGCAGGAGCACCTCCGCAAGATCCACAAGCTGTGTGACCTGTGCTGCTTCCTGACGAGGACCGGCTCAAGGCCAAGTGCCTGGTGCGCCACTGGCAGCTCTTCAGGTACCATGCGGCACAGGTGCTGCGTGATGAGGTGGCCACCTGCCTCCGCAAGCTGGCTGGCCTGGAGGGCCTCCAGGAACGCCTGGCCAAGGACAACCTGGAGCTGAAGGAGCTCTGCCTGGCCCTCGAGGAGGAATGCACCTCTGCATGGCCCGATGCCAGCCCAGCCCCAGCAGCTCTTTGGAAGTTAGCCTGCCCTGCGGGCCTCACAACCTGGGTGATGGCAGTGCCGGCAGCGTCAGCAGTCCAGACCAGCTTCACTCCACCTGCACTAAACTCATGGGGAGGACACCTCACTTCCTTTGCCCCCACACAGGAAGATGGGCACGCCCTGCCCTAGCCCCCAGACTCTCTGTCCTTTGCTCTGTGCTCCTAGCATCAGAGAACCTGGGTGGGGCACTATGTTTGCCTCTTCCTATTTCTCCCACCCGGCTGAAGATGTCATGCCCGGGGAAACCCGTACCTGTCTCAGTCCCAATGCAGGGTAGCAATGGATGTATGTAATTTATTCTGAGTTTCTTTCCTGGACATTTTTTTTTCTTAATAATGTTATTTGTTATTTAGTTTAATTTTTGTAAATTGTATTGCTTTCATGATGTATTTTTATACTATCCAGGCCACAACTCAAGTAGCTCACAATACTTCTAAAGCCTTAATTAGGTTCTTCTACACAAAAGGTGGCTGTTTTATCCCTGCTGCCTCAAAATTTTTTAAAATTAAAATAATATCACAGCTCCTCTATGGCATCCCGATTTGGGTTACTCATTTTAATAAAAAAATTGAATCAATACTCTCAAGCTTTCTTTTGTCCATTTTTGGTCTGCCAAATTGTGCCTCTTCAGCTGGTCTCCGTTTAGAGACAGGACTCCATTCCTTAGAATGTACAGACTGGTTGCAAGCATTCAATTTCTGGCTCAAGATAGCCTACTCATAAGAACATAAGAACATAAGAAGAGCCTGCTGGATCAGGCCAGTGGCCCATCTAGTCCAGCATCCTGTTCTCACAGTGGCCAACCAGGTGCCTGGGGGAAGCCCGCAAGCAGGACCTGAGTGCAAGAACACTCTCCCCTCCTGAGGCTTCCAGCAACTGGTTTTCAGAGGCATGCTGCCTCTGACTAGGGTGGCAGAGCACAGCCATCACGGCTAGTAGGGGCCCTCATTAGGGCTCGTACATCTTATATGGAAAGACCCATTCAAAAGCTCCTGGACTAAAATCTTTAACGGGAAGCTAAATCACCTAGGCTTGTCTTTAGAACTCCTGTCATCCTGGGGCTCTGAAATGGCCAAATCAGTTATTAGTCAACGAATAAAAGATCTTGATCGGCAGTACCTGTTCTCTAAGGCACTAACATCTTGCTCCCCCCTTCATTTCGGTTTGAATTTCTGTTTCCCATTTCATATGACCTATCTAGAACAGCTAACTTTCTCAAAATATAGGTTCTTGTTCTCTAGAGCAAGATTTAATTGTCTACCCTCAGCTCTTTTAACGGGCCGCTATCAAGGCACCCCTCATGTAAATCGTTATTGTATCTGTAATGTTAATACCCCTGAAACCATAGATCATGTTCTTCTCAAATGTGAGCTATATAAAGATCCAAGAGCTAAAATTATCTCACCACTTATTTTAGGATTCTCTGATAAACATCCAGAACGGATAGTTCTTTACCTCTTGTCTGATAAAAATAAATCCACAACCGAATTAGTTGCTAAATTCCTTTATATAGCCCAATCTTTGTGGAAAAGACAAGTTCAACTTCTCCAATGCTGTTGATATTATCTCATTTTAAACTATATCTTAATCATGTATTTGTATTTGTATTTGTATGCACAGTATGTATAGTAATGGTTTTTTTATACTTTATGGTTGATTGGGTCTATGACTGTAACTAAATAAAATGAAATGAAATTTTTATACCTGTGTTTATTTTTCTTTGTAAGCCACCTTGAGGGCCTTTGGCCGAAAGACGGGGTATAAATAAATTTATAATAATAATAATAATATACGTAAGCTGTAAGGATGGGTGATTCTGTCAAGTTTGATTTCTCTCAGTTTCTCATTTTTCCAGTTTTAAGTTCAGTTCCCCACATTTCCACATCAGTTTGTGTTGTTGTTTTTAAAAAAGTCCTCAAGAAAATTCATGAGCATTCTAGTGTGAATGTCTCCTAACTAGGGGGAAAGCCTTTGCCCCCCCCTTACAGGTCACCAAGCCACCTCCTCATCCCCCTCTACAGGTTGCCAAGCCACCACCTTGCCCCATTTAGACCTTTTCTTGCAAGGAGGAGGGAAGCAAAGTGTGTGGTGGCAGGCGAGGAAGGTGGTGGGTGAGGCGGGCAGTGCTGGCGGGCAAGACAGGCAGTGTGAGAGGTAGGATTTTGAAGGATGGCTGTTTTTTTATTCTGATATTGTTTTGGAAAGTATGAATTAGGTAGATTTGCCTTTAAATGTGAACTGAATCAAATTTCTCCCCCATCCCTTCCCCTTACACTGGACCTGTTTAAACTGGCATTATGGTAAACACATTTCATCACAAGAATAGTCTGATGTGTACTTCCTGTTAAAATGAAAGGATCAGATGCATGGTATGCAGGAGGCCCTTCTATCAGTGGCGCTCCTATGTTCACAATAAACTATTGGAAAATAGCTATAATCTTCCAGCTACATTACTGGAAATGACAATGGCTGGATCATATAAAAATTGAAAATATGTATGTATTTATTTTTATCTATGGATTTGCACACAGTTTAATGATGCACTATGTGGATTAAAAAATCACCAAATGGAAGACAGACTATGAAGACTTTAATTGTATTTTCATCCAAAATGATTTTAACAAAAATGATTCCCCTCACTCCATCCCCAAAGTTTAATCTTACAACAGCATAGAGTGTATAATATCAATTATGGTGGAAGTTAATCTGTAAAGATTAGATGGCATGATAGCATCACACCACAAGCTCTCAGACAGATCTGAGAGATAGCTAATGGACTGAGTCAAAATGTGAATCCAAGCTTTCAAAGAGAGGCTGACATGAAAAGAAAAAAAAGTCAGCCAAGAAAAACAAAGATTTCCTATTATCCTCAGCTGCACCAAGGAGATTGCTCACATTTTGACATAAGTACACACTTAATAAAGGGAAACCCACTGCAAATATTGATTTCATTTTTATACCAAACAATTGTCTGTAAAAAGCTTATAATACTTTTTACAATACTCTTGAGATTCTTTTCTTTGTCTTTAAACAAAAGATGTTTGTTTCTATGTGTGAGTAAGATGTCGGACCACGGTACAGTGAACAATCTGAAATTGCTGGTGCTGGAAGACGGCATATCCCCCTATTGATTAGTGTCTGGAAGAAGGCTCATAAATTGCCATACAGGCAAGAAAACAAAATTGCACTTTAGCTTGCACAAGCACAATTCAGTGCATCTAAATCAGGGCCTGAATTATATTGCCCATGATCTATCTACCTATATGTTCCCTTCCATATGGTCTACAGTCTGACAAACAGAAAGCAGAAGACAAGTTTTCACCTTATTGAATATCTTTGCAATTTGTATCAGAGGCACCAAATTCTGACCTCCTGTGTAGCATAGCAACACAATGTACCACAGAGGAATGGGGCTGAAATGTCAGATACACTTGCTTCTGGGGAGGGGGAGACTTCAGGCTTGTGGGATCTACCTGGTTTTGTTTACTAGAACCCTGAGATCCACCAACCAGAACCAGGTACAAATGACATGCACTTAGAATGCACATATTCTGAGCCCAGGAATTTGAGAATTTTGAGAACCAGAACTGAATTGAACTGACCCCACAGTTCTTCCACACCCCTCGCTATCCTCTCCACAGCTTAGGGATGTTGGAGAATTTCAAAGAAAATGGGAAAAGGAGCAGAAATTGCCAGTGTTCACTTAATTGTCCCATATCTGGAACAGAAATCAACCAGCAAATACAAAGAGTATTTGCTGTTGTTGTTACTTTCAGTCCACAAATGGTATTAATTGATTACATCTCCTCCCCCCCCCCACATTTGCATTGTGTTTCCTTTGCACTGAAATGAATGGGGTGGAATAACATAATGACAATGTACTTGACACAATTAATTACATAAATTACATAAGTTATGTAATTTTGCCAGAGAAGACAGTAAGATGAATAAGGTAGTTTTTTTTTTTTTTTGTAGATGATGAACTGCAGTGGAATGGAAACAGTGCTGCATCAGATGAAAACAGGGCAGAATGGAATATGATGCCTTCTTATATCTCTACTCCAGTTTTCTTAATGTCGGCAATATAATGCAGGGCAAGGGAGTCGCTTCATTGTTTAACAACTGGGAGACAGAAATCCTTGATGATCTTCAGATCTAACCAATAAATCCTGAAGTAGTTTGCCCAACCATGAACCTACATATAGTTTAAAGCCGGTTAAATGAAAACCAGTTCACATGGTAAAATTGTTCCAAGACTGCAGCAATTCAGATGAAGAAGAAAAAAACCCAGCTCATAGAAAATTGAAGTGGCTGGAAGAAGGTGAGGCAAGAACTTCTATTTCTTTCTTACATCTAGTATTCTATGTGCTGAGAGCTTTATATATATATGAGTACTGAATCATGCAACTACCATTTAATCTCTGTGTGCAGGACTGTCCCAAAATATTGATGGTACCACATCACAAAACTCCAGGTGAGGTTTCCCAGACTTTTCATGCAGATGTAAATTTCATGAGAACATGGTGGATTCCTAAGCCTAAGGTCATGGGGATGATCTGCTATTCTCCTACATCACTTTCTGAAACTTATTCTCCAGGAATAATCAGAGACACAATGAAGGGCCCATTAAGATGGTCCACCCCAGGCGTCTGATGGAGCCAGATGGATTCTTGAATGCGCTTGGGGATACTTTGGAGCAAGCAAACAGCCACTCGGCTGAGGCCCTGGTGGAGGGCTGGAATGCCGCGATCACCGGGGCACTGAACCGAGTGGCTCCAAAACGCCGTCTCCCCCTGAACAGAACTCAGATGGCACCGTGGTTTACCCCACGGTTGCGAACTCTGAGGCGGGAGGTGAGACGGCTAGAGCGCCGGTGGCGAAAGTCTCATTCTCAGGATGATCAAACACTGGTTAGAGCCGCTGCTGCAGCCTATCATGTGGCAATAAGGGCAACAAAAAAGGAATTTTACGCTGCCTCTATTGCATCTGCAGAGTGCTGTCCCAGGAGACTGTTCCAAGTGGTCCGGAGCCTGGTCGGTCCAGTTGCTCCGGTACTGCTGGAACATGATAAGGTCTCCTGTGATGAGTTTGCTAAACACTTTGCGGATAAAATCAATCGTATTAAAAGCGATATTCCGTACACTGTGGATACAGGGAGTGAGCCAGAGGTGATCAATGTTGCTTCGGTGGCGTGGGATCGATTTCAGCTTCTTCCCTCTGAGGAAGTGGACAAGGTGCTTTCAACGTTAAAGCCGACCACCTGCCTACTTGATCCTTGCCCTTCGTGGCTCATCATGAGCTGCAAAGATAGACTGGGAGAGAGAATCAAGCTGATGGTAAATGCATCGCTTGAAGAGGGAGTAATGCCATCAGTGCTCAAGGAGGCAGTAATAAAACCAATCTTAAAAAAGCCCTCCTTGAACCCTCAAGATCTGAACAACTTTCGCCAAGTCTCAAATGTGCCATTCTTAGGCAAGGCAGTTGAGCGGGTGGTGGCTAAACAGCTGCAAGCACACTTGGAAGAAACGGATTATCTAGATCCATTTCAATCGGGCTTCAGACCAGGACATGGGACTGAAACAGCCTTGGTCGCCTTGGTAGATGATATGAGAAGGGCGTGGGATAGAGGCGAATGCACCTTCCTTGTCCTTCTCGATCTCTCAGCGGCTTTTGATACCATTGACCACGGTATCCTCTTGGACCGCCTGCAGAGGTTAGGTATTGGGGGCACTGTATTGCAGTGGTTCCATTCCTTCCTCTCTGGGAGGTACCAAAGAGTAGCACTGGAGGAGGAGGTCTCAGATCCCTGGCCCCTCATTTGTGGGGTACCACAGGGGTCTATCCTTTCTCCAATGCTTTTTAACATCTATATAAAGCCGCTGGGAGCAATCATCAGGAGATTTGGGCTGCAGTGTCATCAGTATGCGGATGACACACAGCTCTATCTCTCATTTAAATCTTCACCAAGGTTGGCTGTGGAAACCCTGTCCAAATGTCTGGAGTCGGTGAGTGGCTGGATGGGAAGGAATAAGCTGAAGCTGAATCCTGACAAAACTGAGGTGCTGTTTGTGGGAGACAAGGGAAGGTTGGGAGATATAGACCTGGTGCTTAACAGGGTACGACTGCCCCTGAAAGACCAGGTCCATAGCCTGGGGGTCATTCTTGACTCCCAGCTGTCCATGGAGGCTCAAGTTTTGGCTGTGAGTCAGGCAGCTCTGTATCAACTCCATCTGATATGGAGGCTACGCCCCTACCTTCCCAATCATCTGCTCCCACCGGTGGTACATGCCCTGATCACCACTCGCCTAGACTACTGTAATGCGCTCTATGTGGGGTTACCCCTGAAAACGGTTCGGAAGTTACAGCTGGTACAAAATGCAGCGGTGCGTCTGATTACAGGCGGCCACCGTAGAGATCACATCACTCCTGTGTTGAAGGAGTTGCATTGGTTACTGGTTGTGTACCGAGCCCAATTCAAGGTGTTGGTCTTAACCTTTAAAACCCTATACGGTTGTGGCCCAGCTTATTTGAAGGAGCGCCTCCAGCATCGACAGGGATGCCGGTCAACAAGTTCAGCCTCAGAAGACCTTCTCTGGATCCCACCTGTCAAAACAGCTAGACTGGTGAGGACTCAAGAGAGGGCCTTCTCAATTGTGGCCCCCACCCTATGGAACTCTCTCCCAAATGATCTATGCCATGCCCCGTCTATAATGAACTTCCGCCGGACCCTGAAGACCTGTTTTTTTAGGCAGGCTTTTGGAATGGGCTAGTTCTCCTGTGTTTTTAAATTTTTAACTGTTTTATATACTGTTTTATCGTGTACGTCGCACAAAGTGACTGGTTGTCCAGCCAGATGGGCGACTAACAAATCTCATAATAAATAAATAAATAAATAAATGCCTTCATACCCATTGCTCCAGGATATCAGATACCAGAGATGATGGTGTTGAAAGCCACTGAGGGGTCCAGCAGAGCCAACAGGAATACACTTCCTCTGTCTAGTCCTGGTTTAGATTGTTCACCAGGGCAACTCATACAGTTTCCATCTCCAAAGCAGGCCAATGCTTTCTTCAGGCATTCTGTATTATAAATGCACAATGGGGCCAGAAGAGACAAATGCACAACCTCCACCCCCATCACAGTTTCATTTGTCCTCCATGGGTTGGAAGGTAGATGCATGAAGTGGGGAGCCTCCTGTATTAGTGAAGGCTTCCCACATATTTTAGAACCCTCCAACTCATTGAGGGTGATCAGTGATGGGGGTATAGCTAGCATTCTTTTCCTTGCTCCTTTTTTTAATCTACTTCATTGAAAGCTGGAGCTCCCTCAGTTCTGGTCTGGAAGCTCCACATGAATGGAAGCTTATTCCTAATGTAAAACACTTGAAGAAGGCTGCAGTTGTGAGGCCACCACATGTTCCAATACCTGTAATATGTCCCTATTCTGACACACAGATATATTTATATATATATATATCTCCCCCTCTCTCCTTTCCATCTGATTTCAGAAAAATTGTAAAAGTCCTGAATCCTAAATAGTCAGGTGACAGATGTGGCTGTGAGTGCTTTGATTCAGCCACAGCTGGGGTGCCAGCTATGTCCTTATATGGGCAGGCTAATCTTGCAACAGTTACACATGCTTAGCTGCCAGATGAGACTACTATCATACATTCTATATGGGGCAGTCTTTGAAAAGTATTCAGAATCCTCAGTCAGTGCAAAATACATCTAGAATATTTATGGGAGTCTGGTTATTTGACACCAATATTATATCAGTTGCATTAGTGTCAGATTTGTTTTGGTGCTCAATTCAAGGTGCTGGTTCTTTCCTTTAAATCCCTGAAAGGTTTTGAAACCAGATACCTGAAGGACTATTTCTTCCAACATGAATTGATCCACAATATGAGGTCAACAGGGGAGGTCCTTCTCTTCCCTGACCCTCTGCCTTGTGAAGTACAGAGAGTGGGGATGTGGCATCGGGCATTCTCATCAGTGGTACTTAGACTATGGAATTCTCTAACCGAGGTCATCCAGCTGGTGTGTGAGGGTGGCAGGTCAAGACAACCTTTTCATAGGGATGCAAGAATAGCCCAGTGTTTCTTCCTCAGAAAGGTTGTGTCTGCCCACTTTGAGCAAGCCTCCAATGGAACTGAGAGAGACAAGGATGAAGACAGGTCAGGGGAAATGGAGCTGAGAGTTCAGAAAGCTGCTCTGGGTAACATTTATTTTATTGGGTTACTACATTGGTAATGGTGTTATTTATTTACATTGAGTTGTATCCAATCTTGGTCATGCTCAGAATAGATCCATTGAAATTAATAAACATGACTAACTCATTAATTTCAGTGAGACTACTCTGACTAAAATGTGATTGGATACAACTCAGTATACTGGGAGCCACTGTTTTTCTGATAAATGCACTTAGCTGAATGGATGGAGAACCTGTGGTCTTGCAGATACTGTTGAACTGAAGTTCCCATCATTCCCTGCCATTATGGCCAATAGTGAGGGATGATGGGAACTGGAGTCCAACATCAGGAGGGTCATAGGTCTCCCATTCCTAATATAAAGGATATACTTTTTATTTAAGTAACTCTTTTAAGATTCATTGCAGTCGTAAAAAAACTTTTTAAGCAGCAGTTTGTGCTCCCTGTGGGACAGCCAAACCAGCAAATATGCACTGAACATGGAACCCTACCTACATTAGTTGTTGTATTTTAATACACCACTGGTAATGAATACACGTACGAGCCACAGTACACACAAAACAAAAAAAACCAGAATTACAGTGGACAACTCTCCAGTGACTAGACTGTTTGACAGCATTACATTGAATTCCCTGGGTCATCCTGCTCTAGAATGATGTGAGCATTTTCTAAGTGCAAGCTGTTTTGGAAAATCACAGTTCTGTTTGTTTACCAATACAAAATCAGTTTTGCTTTCCAAGCATTAAACAGAAGAATCCAAAAGCAAGTTGGAAAAATCCAGTGTGAATAATTAATCTAACTTAATGGAGGAACCTTATGTTTTAGCTACTTAATTGAAAACAGTGTTAAATTAGATTTCTGTAGACTCTTTCTTCCTTAATTTGTCAAGTATCATCAAATTTAACATACTTAAGCTAAAATATCCATCCTCATGAATGTTTGTTTATTTATTTGTTATTTATTTATTACATTTATATCCCACCCTTCTTCCTGGAAGGAGCCCATGGCAGCAAAGAAAAACACTAAAAACACTCTAAAACATCTTTAAAACAAAAGAGTTTTAAACGTATTTAAACAAAACACTTTAAAAACTGACTTCAGCAGGACTTCCTCCATAATAAGCATGCTTTGGATTGCAGAGTTGGGCTGAGTAACCACGGTAAGGTTAAATAAAATAAATAAATATTGGAATATAATTGTGACATGTGATTATAAAAATCTGGATGTTTATGTGAGCAATAACTGTTTTAGCCAACTGTTTAAAAAAAACACTTTCACAGAAACTGACATGATTGTATTTGAATTACATTTAATATTCAGACTAATAGCATCATATATCTATATCTATATCTGAACAGGATAACAGCACAGTCCTATTTGTGTCTACTCAGAAGTAAGTCCCATTGAGTTCAATGGGGATTACTTCCAGGTAAATATGTATAGGATTGCATTCTTATACCTGCTAAATTAAAACCATGAATGATTTGTTGTTGTTATGTGCCTTCAATTACGATTACGACTTATGGCGACCCTATGAATCAGTGACCTCCAAGAGCATCTGTCATGAACCACCCTGTTCAGATCTTGTAAGTTCAGGTCTGTGCCTTTCTTCATGGAATCAATCCATCTCTTGTTTAGCCTTCCTCTTTTTCTACTCCCTTCTGTTTTTCCCAGCATATAATGATTACTTGCTGAAATTGCTTGTGGCATGATGATCCAATCAAAGTTCAGTAATTTTAAATTTCATTGGTTGTGATGGCAAAGAAAGATTTTAGCATGATATTTTTCTCCCATAGAAGACAATGGAATTTAGAAATGCTCAGTTCTGGCGGGAGCATATCCTTGATTTCCAATAATATTTCTGTTAAAAATGTACTTTTATCAGGCCAGCTGGCATCTTTTGCCCAAATACACATTTTTAATGGACATTGATGCAACTAGATATAGGACCAGAATCTCCTTTCTCTTTATGCTGGACCTTATGCCATTATTTAAATTGCTTTTCACCATGAGCCACACAATGTATTGTGAAGAATCCTTGACATGCACTTTCAAACAGTAAGTCTACTCCAGTAACAGCCAACTTGTTCATTGGCCATACGAGACTGATCTAATTAGCTAAACTAAGTACCTTTTGTATTTTTAACAAATGGAGTCATTTTTCTATGTCACTGCTTACTTTGCTGCCTGTGACAGAGATTACCAGCACCGTGGGCCTTCTCAATTATCAGGGAGGTAAATGTTTCACAAAGTACATTCATGCTGCTTTCGACAAAGTCCTTGACGCATTTGTGAACAATGTTATATATTTCCTTGGGAGTAAGCCATATTGAAATCAGTGGGACTTCCTTCTGAGCAGCCTGATCCAAGAAATATGTTTTTTCTCTCTCCCTCCCCCACCCCTCTGTTTCACTATTGATTTTATGGCTATGCAAATATATGGAAATTTTACCAGTTACTTAACTGACTAAAGCTCATACAATCAACTGATTAAGATTTCTTTAACTGAGTGAGTGCCCTGGTTAGAACATCAATTACAAACATTCAGTAACAAATCCATGAAATCCCAAAGCATATATACATAGCAAAAAAAATAAAATACATAGAAGTATATGTGTTTATCATATATGATGACCTGACCATCATTGCCTTCTTTCCGTGTAATCAAGTCATAATGATTGAAGTTTATTTACTTGTTTAATACTGTATATTTTACTGTTTTTGTGATTTTATTGTATTTTATCCATGTTGTGTACCGCCCTGAGAGCCCTTGGGCTGTGGGCGGTATATAAATTGAACAAAAATAAAATAAAATAAATAAATAAATAAATAAGTCTCTCTCAGGCACAAACATTGGAGATGACTGCCAAAGTTCATATACATGTTTAGTTGCAAGTAAGAACTGCACCTGTCTTATAGCAATGCTCTAGGATTTCATTTAGCTGGGATTTTTAAGGAAACTGGCCTGATTTGCATGCCTTGGACAGATCGGAACACATTTGTCCTTCAATTTTCACACATCTTGAACTTTTGCAATAAATTTCTTAGCTCAAAATAATGGACCAAAATGTGAATAAACATGAATATTTTAGGATGAAATGCATTCAAAAATGTGTACTTTGTGGAAAACACAGTGGCCAACCAGATGCCAAAGGCTGCATTCAGACAGTAGTTTATTCTATTTTCCTGATGTTTCCTTTCCTGATAATTTCCACATTTTATTTGATCTTTCACATAACATAAAAACCACTTCTGGAAATCTAGCAGAATCTAGTGGAAGTTTAGTGCTCATTTCTATGTTAATTGCTTCCAGAAAAAATCCATTTGCAACCCCATTAACCCAGAAAATCACAGGAGTAAAGTGATCAAATTTGGGGTGATATACAGGCATACAGTTCTTTCATGCTGTTTTCATGGGGGAACAGAAGTGCACATGTGCGGAAAGGGGGGTACTGACATGTGCAATGATGTTCATTTTTGTGTCACGCCACACTAGTGATGGAAGGACCTCTCAATTTTGGTTCTGTCAGTTTCTCATTTTTCCAAACTTAAATTCAGTTCACATTTCTGCAGCAATTGTGATTTAAAAAAATAATAAATCTTGCAGACGTTCCCCAGCATTTTAGTGAGAATTTCTCCTACTAAGCACTTTCTAGTATGCAGTTTTGACTAACATACACATGTTTGCAAGCAATTTCTTCTAAAGTAATGCATTTTTGTATGTTATTTTCACTACTATGTTCGTTTTTATGCACACTTCCCCCTAATATAGGCATTTTTGCAAACATTGCTTAGTTGGAGAACTGCATCATAAAAGTCAGATGAGTGTGAGTTTTGAAGGACAGCTGTGTTTCAGTTTTCATGTTGTTTCAGAAAGTGTGGATATGATAAATTTGGATTTAAATGCAATTTTGTGATTATGTATTTATACAGCTGTATATTCTGTATATAATGGTTGGTTGACTGCAAAAAATGTTGTTGATTTAAATACAAACTGAATCAAATTTCTTGCCCATCCCTACACCACACTCACTGGTTTGAATGGGATGTAGGGTGACATTTAGATATATCAGCCAAAAAGCCATCAGTCAAACATATCAGTCAAATAATGCAAGAGGTACTGCAGTACGGAGGGAATGTTAGAAATCGGGACAGAAGCACTACCATTATAATTAGTGAAACTAACATAATAAACCCCACGTCTCCATGCAGCCTAAGAGAAGCCAACAAGCATTAGGACATGACCCTCTCTTATTCATATCATGTTCCTCAGCAACTCATATTCATATACATGCTTCCTCTGATCCTGGAGGATGTATGGGTATATCAATGTGAGTTGAGCCATTAATAATGAGGCATTTTGCACAGTCATCACACCTCCTGGAGAATGTGCACATAATCTGTCCATGAAGATGGAACTGTACGCATTTCTTAGTCAATATAAATACTCTCCAACAGGCCTTTAGTAATGTACTCATCCTGACAACATTTTGTTCAGGCTCAGAGATTGTATATATTGTTTTGGGTTTATGGGTGGGATTGTTGTTTATTGTTTTAAATGTATTGTGTTTTTATATGTTGCAACCCACCCTGGGACCTTCTGGTGAAGGGCAGTTAAGAAACACAAATTATGACGATACTGATATTGACTGCATTTTGTACATTCTCTGGGCAATATGCATACTCTCCAACAGGCCTTGGGAATGTGCATATCTGAGATAGCTACTCCACACAACTGTGCCCTGGAAAAGTCTACGATAGTGCCAAGAACACTAGGAACAATTTCATGCATCCCAATGCTCTTGGTACCCTCTGCTATCCAGTTGAAGTTGAGAGGAATGAGTGGTGAGGCTAGGCAGCAGCAGGGAGGAAATGGGTGCAGAATACAATTCCCCCTGCCACCACGCATACAAAACAAAATAGCCTTTGTTAGAATGAATTGCTGACCAGAGCTCTACAGAGTTGTAGGCCTACATTTTCTACAGAGTTAAATGTTCTTTGAATATAAATTGTGAGATCAGGAGCCCTGAAAGTTTCTTTGTGTTAGCCATAAATCTGCTAAACAAACAACTTCAGGGAGGATAGTTAATGCAAATTATAAATTTAAGCATGCATGGTTTGGCTTTTTTCATATCTTAAGTATTATTTCACCTATGATGTAGTGTTCCTGTCATATGCAATTACTGCCCCATAGCATGTTTCAGTTCTTAATTATTTATGAATCTCTGAATCACTGGCCTTTAGAAATTAGGGATCAGAGCCACAATTATTGCAAATCTGACCTTAAAGATGTAAAATAACCCTCCAGGACACTAATCACACATTCCTTCCATTTTTGAGAAGCTCCTGGCCCCCTGTAATAAATGCTACTTACATTCATTCAGAACTCTCTCTTTTTTCCCCTCTGTAAATTTCACCCCTTTCACTGAAAACGTATCCTTTGGGCGAATCATTCTCACTTCATTTTGGCATGTATGATTTATGTCACCCCTCATCTTACATATATTCAGGGCTTCTATAAACCTTTAAGTAGGGGAATGAGTTCCTCTCTGCAAATCACTGGGAGGCAGTGACTCACAGGATTCAGTGTAAAGACTGAGAACTAAAGTCTTCTGGTCTTTCTTGTCTGCGAGTCTACAGGGCTATCAAAACTTAAAACTGGTGCTATTCTGTCAAAGCTGGTGGTACTAGAAATGTTTTCAGTGTTCATAGCTCATAAAAAAATTGAAGGTATTTATGCCTCTACTGTATTTCTTCCTGTAGCAAAAGTAATACTTTACTTTGACTGCTAAGAGAGTTCACAATTTCAAAATAAATCTTTATTGTTCTGTTTCAGTACAGCGGGAATTGTTATGGCTCTGATCATATTAAAAAGTGTTGTGCACCACCCCAATCTCCGAGCGGTGAGATTTCCAGGGGTCGCTGCGCTCACCCTGGGTTTGGTTTCCTTGGGAAGAAGGTCGGCGGACACTGTGGTGTCTTTTTGAAATACGGTTTGTTTGTTTACACACATTCCAACCTGAGCTCAGGATGGAGGGGTTCAAGGCATCAGCAATCCAATATCTAGTTTTTCCATCAGGGTTACGGGAGGTATCCTAAAGCCACGGTGCAGAGAGCCAGTCTCTCTGCCTACCTCCAGTTCCCAGCCTTTCTCAGACACAACTCAAAACACAAGCCTCTCTTCAGCCCCAGGAAGGGGGAGGGAAGACTCTCCTGAAGAATTTCAATGATGAAATGATCCCCCTGGCACATTCACCAGCTGATGGGCACCTGATAGACCCATTAACCCACCTGGCCACTCTATTAGCTTAACAAAAAAACCAATCTCACCAGCAGAGCGAGTTTCTCACCCCAAGGCCAAGGATTCCAAATCAGAGGCTGGAAGGGGACTCATAGAAATTATCCATTTCAACCCCCAAATTGACAACAATCACCTGATCTGGGACTGATCCCATGTAAAACACTTAGAATGGATATTTGAAGATGCAGGAAGGTGATCTCTCCCAAGTGATGCCAGTTTCAGACATCTATCTTATGATTTAATTAATTTAGGAATGGTCAGAAAAGAAATTGGACAGTCAGTGAGATTGGACAGTCTGGAGTTATCCTCAGCATATTCAGCTTGTTTTATCCATGTACCTTATAAAACAATTATTGGCCCCAAAGGAGTTTGGGAGTGCTGCCATCCCAAATGTCCTACTAGTTGCTCATAAGGGTAGAACTTTGAGAAATGCCACAACTTTTGCAACATATCTGCATAGCTAAAACTGTTGTACTTTGTGATGCAAATATTTTGACACAGGCTTTTCGACTAAGAGTCTTAGAGAAGACCTACTTTTAAAGGAATCCATATACTTACATTCTATCAGTATAAGATGGTGTGGGAGGCGCTGCACTCACCTGACCACCCAACAGCTGAGTTGGCTACTGAGAAGGATGGGGGAGGGGCGAACCAGCAGGGAAGTCACTGCAGTGCAAACACACTGGTAAGAGCACTGGATTGGCCAGTGGTATTATCTAGTAAGGGAATTCTTGTGTACTTCTGTACTAACAAGCTACATCTTTTGAACATTTTTTGAAAACATTTAGTGCTTAATCTAACCCTCTGAATCAATGCTCTGAAGGATGGATGACAACTCTATATGCTAATTGCACTCTTGGTTGGATAAATGTGGCAACCTCACCCCCTCTGCAAACTCCCCCCACCCTCAGTCATATAAGGAGACAATGAAAAATTAGTTGCTTTGTTTAAATGCTTCCAGTTGTTGACAAACACTCACTGTTTAGTCTCTCTGATTCTTTTCCCTGGTCCATGCAGCTGTGAGGACAGTTCCCTCCACCCACCCACCCGGTGCCTAGCTGTGACTGATGTTTTGACTGCCTGCCTGATAATCACCAGTTCCTTCCCTCCTGGCTGCTTCTGTTTTAAATAAAGCAAAGTGTCCCCTCAGCTTTTCTTTTCTCTCTCTCTCTCTCTCTAGTGCAGTGATTTCATCCAGGAAATGCAGTTTTCTCTGTTCTCCCCCCCCCCAAAGAAGGGGGTCTTTTGTGATTGAGGTGGCAATAGAAAAGCCCTTTCAAAAAAACTGCTGGGAGTTTTCCTTACTTAGGCCAGAAATAATAAGGTCAACATCTGACAGAGTTCCATCTGAGCTTAAACTCCCACAGTGCACGCATGCATGCACACACACATATACACAAGCGGCTCTTTAAGTAGCAACAAAAACCTAAAGACACATTTGCTCTGAGGTAATTGCTGACATAATTTTGGGGAGAGGGCTGGGGTGGGGAAATAGTTCTCAGTTATTTTAACCTTTTCCCCTGGCGTATGGCTTTTGAGACAACACTGTGAATAGAAAATAGATATAAACTTTACATGGCGACAGTGAGTCTCCCAATCATGTTACAGTTCCAGCACAGAAACGTTCTTTAACTTTGATAATAAAGGCAGGCTTGGTTCTTTTTTCCCCTTTTTCTTCTTTATTCCTACAATGAGCCCATTGAAAAATCATCATTTTTATTCTGCTTCAATGCCTTATAGAGCTTCTGTCCCTTAGAAAGGAAATAAAGTTACAGAGACTTAGTTGGAGACTGTGAATGGGATCTTGTTTTTAACTTTCATAATGATTACATGTATTTATTCTGTGCTTCAAATTACACTCGATTGCTAACATGAGACTTCAAGGTTTTTATTAGGGTGTCTGTGGTTCAAGGACTGGACAAATTTACTTTAGCTGCTATTCAACCACCAGTAATACTCTTTATTTATGAAGAGTAATTAGAATATTGGCTTTGCTGGTCCTGGTGTCCTTGTCTTTTTTTCTTTTTTCTTTTTCTTTTTGGCTGAAAAACAAATTCATTAGACCACCCCATGTCTTTGAAACATAGGAAGCTGCTTTATATTGACCAATGGTCCAACTTGCCCAATTTGCCTACAGAGATTGGCAGTGGCTCCCAGGGTTTCAGATACAGGTCTTTACCAACCCTACCTAGAAATGCCAGGAATTGAACATTGGACTCTTTGAATGCAAAGTACTTGCTTGATCACTGAATTATGGAGCCTTGGGAGCATTTGTGGGTTGAATCTAATGAAGTTGTCCAGTTAGCACAAGGACTTCCACCTGGGCAACACAACTTCCTCTCCCTCTCCTTTCCCCACTTGTCCCCCACTTCCTTACTAATCTACTCCAGAGGGTGGGGGGACCGCCTGAACAGATTTGGGGGAGGTGCAGGGCACACAAAGAGAAAGCAAGAAAGAGGAAGCCCCATAATAATAATAATAATACAATTTTATTTCTAAGCTGCCTATCTGGCCGAATTAACGGCCACTCTAGGCGGCGTACATAAAAGGATAGGATAAATACAATACTATACATTGCATAGGTAGAAGTCATAAGAGCATGGAAAGCTGCCTTATACTGAGTCAGACAATTGGTCCATCTGCCTCAGTATTGTTTACACTGGCTTGGAGAGGCTCTCCAGGATTTCAGACAGGTTTCTCTCCCACCCTACCTGGAGATGCGGGGATTGAACATGGAGCCTTCTGTATGCAAAGCAGATGTCTCACCGCTAGGGATGTCAGAAAATTTGTTATCTTAGAACTTGCTATCAAATTTATCCATATTTCGCTGCTGTGATGCCTAAACTAACCATCTGTGTCTGTGTTGGAACTGCTTTTAAAGATATTTTTAAAACTTTTTTGTTTTAAAGATGCTTTTAAAGATTTTTTAAAAATATATTTTAAAGTCTGTTTTTGAGTTGTTGTTTTTTTGCCACCCCGGGCCCCTTCTGGGAGGAAGGGTGGGTAAAGTTGCACCTCCGTAGCAAACTTGATGCCCCATCCACATCTATTATAGTCCCTAGTGAGGTGTCCAGTGCAATTCCACTGCAACTTATTAGGATCTGATGACATGGACAAGATGCTTGTGACGATGCAGCCAGCAATGTGTCCTCTCGACCTTTGCCTTTCTTGGCTTATTAAACCTTGCTGAGGGGGTTTAACTGAGTGGATCCAGGTGTAGTTAATGCATCATTGCAGGAGGGAGTGGTTCCAGCCACCTTGAAAGAGGCGGTGACCCGACCGCTCCTGAAAAAGCCCACCCTGGACCCACTGGTTTGTGACAACTACTGCCCAGTTGCAAATAACCCCTTTTTAGGGAAGGTGAATGAGAGAGTTGTGGCACAGCAATTGCAAGTACTCATGGATGAAACAGGTCATCTTGTCCCATTCCAGTCTGGGTTCAGGCCTGGTTATGGGGCTGAATCAGCCTTGGTCACCCTAATGGATGCCCTTTATTGGGAAAAGGACAGGGAGAGTGTGACCCTGTTATTCTTACTTGATCTCTCGGCAGCTTTTGATACCATTGACTATGGTATCCTTCTGGGCCAACTTGGTGAGATGGGTATCGGAGGCACTTCTTTACAGTAGTTCTGATCCTGTCTCCAGGGTCATTTTCAGAGAATTTTCAGACCCCTGGCAGCAGGGCCAGCCCCAGACATGCTGGGGCCCTTGGGCACAAGCCTGCCCCAGGTGTTGGGCTCTCAGGTTATGTGTGTGTTCCTCACAGAGAGGAAAGCAACGGACAAACCTGCTGTTATGGGGTTAAGTCGGTTGGGAAGAGTGCCAAGGCCGTCGATGGCAGCTGTGCCATCACAAGGGCACTCTTATCTACATAAGGCTGGAGAGAAACCAAAAGGACGTGGGGGTGTAGCGTGATGTGGAAGAAGCTGATTGTAATTCTGAATGTCTCAGTAAAAGGACTCTTAACGAAACCATTGCCTGTGACTGGAACTTTTCCTATACCGAACCTGCTTTTGGTGTTGTATTGGACCACACGCACTATAGCAACGCAACACCAGGCCCCAGCGCTTCCCTTCCGCGATTCGCAGGAGGATTGCTGCCGCGGATCACACAGCGACAGCTTCGAAGCTCTGCCATTCCCTTGCTTAACCTACCTTGTTCTACAGTTGGGCATGCAGCAGTGCCCTTAATAAAGATGGTGGCTGAGGTTTCCCTAAGGAGCTGAAGCCTCTGCCGCCATCTTGGTTCATGGCAGGGATGTTGGCAAAAACCTAATTTAATTGTGAAACAGATGAGCCTGATGGCTACTTGAAGATAAGTAAAGTAGCATAAACAAAGAAAACTGATCAGTTATGTAAGAGGCATTCGTGTCCTCCATAAGGTGAAACGAAAACAATTACAAACTCTTCACAAGCCACAGCAAGACATAAAATTGCAAAACACAAATAGCTACAGACCTGGATCAACTGAAAATCAAACGAACAGTGAACGTAAAGTGACACAAGAGCAAATCACATCCCTATCCACCATTTGCACTAACAGAATGACTTTGTTGGATACAACCGGTTGCCTGGAATTCTTTGCCTGGTGATATCTGCTGACCAAATGCTGCACCAAGTTCTGCAGTACACCATAATACACCATCATTACCAATGTCCTTCCATCCAGATTGATGGGAATGACCCATGTCTTTGTCCTGACATGCAAACAGAGCCCCCACACTGCTAAAGTGAAGTGTTAATTGGAACTAATAATATCATACTGACTCTTCTACTGCTGCAGGCTCTACTACTTACCCTTACAAGATCCAGGTGAATGAAAGCTTGGGGTTTTCTTATATATATATATATATGTATAACAACAGCAAGCCAGACTAGTAACTCTCATCACAATCCATGACAGAAGATAGGAAAAAAGTTACTGTTTTATTTTATGACTAATGAATACCGAAGATGCTTAAATTCCTCAGAAATGTACATTTGCATACTCTCATAATCAAACCACTCTAAAAGTCTAAACCAGTGTTTCTCAACTAGTGGGCCACCAGATGTTGTTGGACCACAATTCCCTTCTTTCCTGACCATTGGCAATGCTGGCTGAGGCTGATGGGAGTTGTGGTCCAAAAACATCTGGTGGCCACTAGCTGGGAAACGCTGGTCTAAACCAACCACAGGAAGGAGGGATTTCCCCAATGTCAAGGACAACTACTTACGCATAACCCCATGGCATTCAATCTGCAATAGCAGGATTTAGCCTTAACCGAACCATTCTCATCCAGATTTCTATTCCCTCAGCTCTACTTGTTGTTGCCCATTTGCAGCCCAACTGCCTGTTGGGCGTATTTAGAAAGTCTCCTAGGAAGTGGTCCTGACTGGTTGTATTTGGTGATGTTGTGCTGTGGTCTTTGCTATCTAGGTTGGTCCTGTCACCTACTGTCTTAATATTAGAATCACCTACCCACAAATCCAGAATTCTCTACCTGACTCCTGAACTCCAGAATCTTGGTTCATATTAGTCCTGGAAACCAGTTTCCTTCTTTTGGTCCTTCACCCATTTGTTCCTTTCTAATTCTACCTGTAGACGGAAGATATGGACCTCCATAGCCACTCCACCATACCTATAACATATGACATGACTGGATGCATGGACAATTTTTGTGATCATCCTTCCCCCTACCCCCAATGATACGTGAGGGAATGTGTGGAGACACTACCAGGCTTGGTCCCGATGTCATTCCACTGGAAGACAATTCCAGAAAAGGGTTTAGGTGAGACACCAAACCACAGCAGCTGCTATATAAAGGAAGGACAGACCATGAGATGGCAATGAAGAGCAAAAGCAGTCTGCTTGGTGACGAGTGAATTGAAGACCAGCTTTCTTTTCTAAGATTTCCAGGGAAGAAGGGAGGTTATGGAGCTAGAAGGCAGATGTGTTGAGCAGAGAAGAGGCACAGTGGAAGTTTTGACCTCTATGATGAATTAACTCTCCCAAAACAAAAGTCTCTGTGGGAGATAATTAGGTCTCCAAGGGATTAGAGATGCTAAATAGTCTCTGAGGAGACACCAGCAAGATTTTCACACAGGAGATTAGCACTATTTGCCATGAAAATAAATATATGAGGGGGGTGCCCTTTCTGATTGCCCTCCAGAGTTTGGTGAACTTGTAAAGCAGGGAACTTCCTGTATTTACTGAGATTCCCTGCACATTTTAAAACCCTGGAGAAATCATGGCTCTAACAGGGGTGGAGAACCTGTGGCCCTCTAGAAGTTTTTGGACTCTGACTCCCATTTGCCCCCGTCACCATGGCCAATGGCCAGGGACTGCAGTCCAGAAACATCTGGAGATCCACAGGTTTCTCACCCATGTTCTAAAACACGCAGGGACCCTGCACAAGCATAGAAGGCTCCCCACTTCACAAGTTCATCTTGCAATACACAGAAAGTGATGAAAACAGCAATGGGGCAGAGCTAGCATGCTCATTCCCACAGCCCACCCCCCATATTTGCTTGCACTGAAAGAAAAATCCCTGAAGAGGGCTATACAGATTATATTGTAGGTCCAGTCTAATGTGGGAACATTCATATGTTACCACACATAAGAAGGAGTCACTTCAGGTGTGTGCATGAATCAGGCCATTGTGTTCTTAATGAGTCAGGGCTAGACTCTGAGCATACACATAAACTATTCCAGATCTGGGATTTGGAGTGGCTTGTTAAGTCATAGGACCACCAGCTCCACTGATGTCTTTAGAGCAAGCCCTTGACAACCAGTGAATTAGAGAGTCTGTGCTTATGGGGTTGGTCCCATAACATCTTTGGGTTGATCTGGAAAATATGAAAATTCCTTGCAATTTAGAACAAAAATATTTTAAAATAATATATCATGACTGAGGGTCTGTTTAACAGTCCAATTCTCTGCATATTCACTCAGAAATAAGTCCCACTGTACTGATTGTGACTTACTCCCCAGAAAGTGTGTTTAGGGTTGCAACCTAAGTTACTTTGATGGTGGTGGTGGAGGAGCAACTTGTTTCTATTTCTTTCTAATGATACTGACTCTAAATTAATGAGATAGTAACTTCTGTAGTAATTTTTAAGTTATGTCCTTTCAGTCATTGTATATGTATCCATTATTATTAGCAACCTCTTTCTCTCTGCTGTTTATTTCACACTACAGTGACAACAGTTATTACCATCACTGTAATTATTGTTACAGAATACCATACTAGTTAACGGTTTCCATTAACATAAACGTCAATATTTGTGGAATGATTCAAAATAAACTCTTCTATTTCAGTCAAATTATTTGCATCCTTCATTCACTGCACTTCACTTGCTCAGCAAACGCCTCCTACGCACATCATTCACTGATTAATGTAACTAGAGATTCCATTGGCTTATGGCTTACTAGCCAGGGAATTGTTATGTGTTCATGTTTAACAAATGGGTTTAGTTACTGAAGATGTGCAGTTAGAAATCTATAGAATGAGAGCAGAAATGCACATAGACCTATGTGTTACAGAAGTGTAGGCTCCCTTCATGTTAGTCACAGCCAGGCCCTCTCCCCTCCTTTTTTTGCTGCCGAGTTGGGAATGAGATCCTTGGTAATGCCTTCTCCCACAATAACAGAATCCCTAGGAGCCAATAAGCATGAAAGGGGACAGTGTTAGCTATTGAGAAGAGTCTTCTCAGTGGCTGACTCACCTCCTTTCACTCTGATTGGCTCCAATCAGCAGGAAATGACAAGGAAGCATGTTAGAAGACTCTTCTCACACTCCCCTTTATGCTGGAGACATAAAGACCCTGCTGATACCCTGCTCCCCCCAAAAGTAAGGGGTCTAAGACCATCCGAGACCTTGGACAACTACAGCCTTACATTTCCCCCACCAAATAAATTACTTACTTTGGATTGGAAGCTGTTTGTTTGGCATCACTTTCTGGACAGCTGGTTTTATGTCTCCGTGGTTAGCTATTACATCCATGAAAGATCACATAGGCCTACCACCAACACCTAGTATGGAATAGTATGATATTACTAATTACATATGATGCCATAACATCTCCCTATTTAAGGAAGTCAATGTTAGAACGGATGGCAAATCTGTCTATTCTCAGTCTGTGTCACTTTTGCAAATTTCTCCTATAATTCCATTCCATTTCTGTATTAATCTGCAATCTGTATTTGAATGTGTATTCCTGTCAAAATTTGTACTTTGATACATTCAAACTACAAAGAACAGTGTTGCAACATGATAGCTAAGTTTCAATCAGCATATTAGTCTGAGAGATGCAGATCACGTCATTCTATATATGAATTCAGAAAGATTCAAGTCTTCAGGCATCTGAAAGCTTCGGGTCAATGCAGACACTAAGACATCATGGCGAACACATAATGATATCACCTTCTGCAGCTGTCTCCTGGCTGCTACCATTTTATTTAACCAACGTGCCCTAGGCTTTGCATCATTCTGGGCCATTGTGGGAAAATGGAGGCCACAATTTTTTCATAGCAGTCAGTTTTTTAAAAACATAGTTCAAGGATAGCCAATGTGGTATCCTTCAGATGTTGTGGTTTGCAATTCTCATTAGCTCCAGCTAGCATGGCCAGTGGTCATAGATGATGAGAGTTGTAACCCAAAGCATCTGGAAAGCACCACATTGGCTATCCCTGTCATAACTGAAGAACAATATCATGTAAACAATGTTATCATTTACAAGGTGTAAAGATTACAGTTCCCTTTATTATTTGGCATTAAAGGGGGAGAGGGGAGAGGGAGGGAAAAGGCAGGTTTGGGGAGAGGAGTGGGGAGGAGGAGGGGAAGAGAAGGGAAGGGGAGATGGGATGAGGAAGGGAGGCAAGAGGGAAGGGAAGGGGAGACGGAGAAAGGAGGGGGAGGGGAAGACTTCTCTCAGGGTGCCGTGTGCTACTGTCTTGACGGTGTTATGTGGGCAGGTGAGGAGGTGGAAGGCATGGGTGACTACTGCAACATCACTGAAGTCACCCAGTTTGGGGATTCCTGCTCCTCCTTGTCACTGAGGGATGTGGAGGATGTCGTTGGTGGCCTGCTTTGGGAGACTGAGCCATTTATTGAGCAGGGTTCCGGGTGCTCATTCGGCTCTGTTTAGGACAGTTTTCTGGACAGCTGATCGTTGAAGTGCAAAGCTATTCTAGGGGAAATGAATGCTTTAAGTGCATTGATCTTCTGCCAGGGGGCCAGTAGTGAGGAGTCACTCTTGCCAGCATCTGTCACAATGGTGTGGATAGTTACTTCGGGGGTCTGATAGGTTTGGAATCCAGTGAGGGTTCCTAAGTGTTGGTAGGCCTCCCCATCTGCAAGATGTGCCATGGATTCTCCTTGAATGGTGAAAGCAGTTGGCAGGACCTGGTTTTTCTGGCTCCCACTGATGTGAAGTGATGCACACTTTTTTGCATTGAAGCAGAGACCCATCCATCCAGCAGCAGTTGTGATGCTGGTCAACATTCCTTGTAGTTCCTCTGGTTTTTTGGCAACTATAACCAAGTCATTGGCATAGGTGAGGATGCTGATTTTTTTCTCATGCAGGCCAAAACCTCCTGGTCCATTGGCAATGCATCGGAGAGGTTCCATGGACAGGTTGAAGATGATGGGGCTGAGCGGGCAGTCCTGTTTCACTCCGCAGCAGATCTGAATCTTGGTGGATTCTCCATCCATAGCTCGCACGGTGGTGCTGCAACAATCATAGAGCTCCCTGATCAGGTCAAGGATCTCTCCCAACATGCCAAATTCAGCCAAGTTGTCAAAGATATGGCGGTGTGGGACAGAGCAGAAAACATTCCTGAGATCGAGCCAGGAGAGGGCACATTCTCTCCTTTTTAAAAGTTTGTTAGAAATATCTATTGGCTGTAGGTATGTTCTTAAACCACAAGTGTTTTTTTTCCCTAATAATGAATTTATCTGCTTTTTAATTAGGGAGGTAAGAAATGGGATCCTGTACAACTTTGCTGAGAAAGGATTGATCATTTGCATGCATATTGAGTTCAGTGGGATTTACTCCTCTGCAGTCATGCTTAGCATAGGTAAAACTGACCACAGGGAAAAAGGAGAAGAGGGAGGGAGGGCTGGAGTGGGCAGAGGAGGAGGAAGAAGGGGGGAGGAAGAAGGGAGGAGGAGGGGAAGGGGAGAAGGGAAGGAGAGAGAGGGAAGGAGTGGAGAGGGGGGAGGGGAAAGGCAGGTCTGGGCATTTGCATGCTTATTGAGTTCATTGGGATTTACTCCTGTGCAGTCATGCTTAGGACAGGTGAAACTGACCTGGGAGAGGGACGGGGGGGAGAAGGGGAGGAAAGGGGAGGAGGAGGGGAGGAAGGGGAGGGTTAGGGAGGAAGGGGAGCAGAAAGGGGGAGTAATAGGGGAGGCGGAGGGGGAAAAGGAGGAGATTGGGTGGGTGGGCACTGGGCAGAAGGAAAAACCCCTTTCTTTTGCAAAAGTAAAATACTGTTAACAGTATCATTATTTTTTGGTGTTTTCCACACCTTTTTATACTATAGCAGATACATGAAGTCTCCAACCCAAATTTAAACCATAGCTGTCCCTGGCTACATCCAGACCAGACATTTATTCCACTTTAAACAATCATGGTTTTCCCCAAAGAATCCTGGAAAGTGTAGTTTGTGACGGGTGGTGAGAGCTGATAGCAGATGCTCTATTCCCCTCACAGAGCTACAATCACAAGAAGAGGGGCTAACTGTTAAACCCACTCTGGCCACTGGTCAGTCAAAAGGGAAATGTGGAAAAGGCTTGAGTTATTTTACACAGTTACCCCTAGTGAACTTAGATAACATCAAAATATAAGGTGTTTCTGGTTTGTTTTTGTTTTCTCTGGTTGTTCACTTAATTCCCAACATTCCTAGGCAAGTAATATACAGCCACAAGAGTGGCTGTATACTATAACCAGCAGAGCTTGGAAAAGTTACTTTTTTGAACTACAACTCCCATCAGCCCAATCCAGTTGCCATGCTGGCTGGGGCTGATGGGAGTTGTAGTTCAAAAAAAGTAACTTTTCCAAGCTCTGACAAACCAGCATGGATTTTTCTTATTCAACAATGTTAAATTAAAAATACCCCCATGCCATTCTGCTGCTTCCCATAAGCTCATTTCAAAACAAAACCTTATAAAACTTATAGTCCTGAACTCAGAAACAGTTGCTTAACCACCCTCTATGTTGTCATGGTAATACACAAAACAATCAGAGAGAATCATGAGTTCAAAGTGTAAAACAAGAGGAAAAAATCTAGACCCCTGTTGGACTTCCTTCTGTCAGTGGTCTCATAATTTGTTGAAATTAATTAAAAATCAGCCATGTTCACAGAGTACCTGTAATCCTATTACTGACCTTGCCCCATACGCTGACCTTCATCTGCTGCAGTTTAAAAGTTAAAAAAAATGCATGGCTGATTTTTAATTAATTTAAGAAATGTAATATTGAAGTCTATTATAGTGTCGGGCATGCTCAGCAAGACCCATCAGTGTTCTAAAAGCCACACTTACAGCTGTTGGCTTGCATAATCAGGTGGCCACACCCATGCCAGACATTTACTTCACTTTAGACAGTCATGGCTTCCCATAAAGAATCTTGGGAAATGTAGTTTGTAAAGGGTGCTGAGAGTTGTTAGGAGACTCCTATTCCCCTGACAGAGCTCCAGTGGCCAAAGTGGTTGAACAGTCAGCCCCTCTTCTGGGGATTGTATCTCTGTGAGGTGAATAGGGCTTCTGCTAGCAATTCTCAGCACCCTTCACAAACTACACTTCCCAGGATTCTTTAGGGGAAGCCATGACCATTTAAAGAGAAATAAACATCTGGTGTGGCTGTGGCCAGGGACAGCTTTGGTTTAAATATGGGTGGGAGACTACACGTGCTTGCTGTAGAATAAAAAGGTGGGGGAACCTTAAAAACAATGATATTGTTCACAATGTTTTCATTTTGGAAAAGGGCTTTCCCTCTGCCCAGTGCCCACCCATCCAAACTCCTCCCCTCCCTCCCCAGGTCAGTTTCATCTTTCCTAAGCATGATTGTACAGGAGTAAATCCTGCTGAACTCAAAAAGCATGTAAATGATCAAACAAGTCCTCCCCTCCTCCTCCCTCCTATCCTCTCCCTTTTGCCCCTTCTCTCTCTCTCTCTCTCTCTCTCTCTCTCAAAATATCCAACATTGATTCCCACTCCACCCCTAGGAGGATGATACACATGTAAAATATGAATATGTGCACAGCAAAGAGACATATAAAAAAGAAAACCAGAAATAATTCTTAGCCACCTGTACTGATTGCCTTCCGTTATCCAATAACTAAAATTCATGAAGATCAGAGGGCAAACCAAGAGACAGGACCAGAAAACAAGCCAAAAGTCAGGAGCAAACAGCAATCAGGATCAGAGGACAGACCAGGAGACAGAGACAGAGAAGAAGTCAAAGGAAACACCGGAAACACAAATGCACACTAGAGCTAATGTTAGATTTTGTTGCTCAAGAAAAAATCCACTGGTACAGGAACGCCCTCAAATATTTTGTCTTTCCCAGGAGGAACCGGAAGCTTCTTTGCAGAAAATCTGTAGTGACATTGCCCACCACGTGGGCCAGTGGTCAGTCCCTGACAGTTCATGAGGAGCTGCAAAGATGTGGCTTATCACTGGAGGCAGTGATCAGCAATTCCTGACCACAGCCTCCTGAAATTTGTCTAATTCTTTTTAAATAAAGCCAGACCCATAGGTCCTCCTTACCTTTGCAGACCAATGATTTGGCAAAGAAATGAGGAGCCAGTTTTCAGAGGATACAAATGAAAACCGTTACAATTTACATGGTACAATTTTCATGGTAAGAAAGGGGCTGTTGTTTTGGCAAGCTGCAACATAACACTTAGAGGAGTCTGGTGACTATTTTCCCCCATAATGCCTCCACTGTCTCTCAATAACTTGGCACAGTCATTAACCAAAATGGAAACAATAATGAAGAAATCAGAAGAAGGCTAGGACTGGAGGACAGCTATGACAGAATTAGAGAAGGTCCTTAAATGCAAAGATGTATCACTGAACACTAATGTCAGGATCATTCAGACCATGGTATTCCCAATCTCTATGTATGGATGTGAAAGCTGGACAGTAAAAAAAAGTGGGTAAGAGTGAAATCAACTCCTTTGAAATGTGGTGGTGGAGAAGAGCTTTGCACACACCATGGTCTGCGAAAAAGACAACTAATTGAGTGTTAGAGCAAATTAAACCAGAACTATCATTAGAAGCTAAAATGATGAAACTGAGGTTATCATACTTTGGACACATCATGAGAAGACATGATTCACTAGAAAAGACAATAATGCTGGGAAAAACAGAAGGAGGTAGAAAAAGAGGAAGGCCAAACAAGAGATGGATTGATTTCATAAAGGAAGTCAAAGACCTGAACTTACAAGATCTGAACAGGGTGGTTTATAACAGATGCTATTGGAGGTTGCTGATTCATAAGGTTGCCATAAATCCAAATCGACTTGAAGGCACATAAAAACAACAATGCCTCCATAGAATACTACAGCAGTGAGGCAGCCATCCTCTCTCTCTGTCTCTCTCTCTCTCCCTCTCCCTTTCTCTTACTCACTCACTCACTCAATGCCCCTAGGAGGATGCTTAAAGATATTTTTTTTAAAATAGGATATACATCTTTACAATATTCTCTTGTGCAGAATGCATGGCTTGTGCAGCCACTACAGTGGAGAGCGGAAGTAACCCCTTTGGAATGAAGGTTTGGACACATAGGATTATATCGTATACTACTCATACTCAGGGTAGACCCATGAAAATTATTGGACATAACATTTGCTGCCCAGGGTTTCTTCTGGAAGGAAGGACACAATATAAATTTTAAAAATAAATAACTTTGATGATGATGATTTCCATTTATTCATTGCTTACTAAAAACAAAAGTCTCAATGCAACTTAAAATTGTAAAAGTATACGTGATATAACATGTAAAGTATACCAAAAATGCTCATCCTGCAATAACATAAAAAGGACAAATCCTACCCTGCCCTACTAAAAGATCAACATCAATAAAGGCTTGGGTATCCCCCAATTAGGAGCCGAATGTCTTTGCCTGGCCCCTAAACACTGATTACGATGACACCGGGTGCATCTCTCTGGGAAGAGCACTCCATAGTTGGGGAGCCATTAATGAAAAGACCCACTCTTGCGTTGCACCTCTCTCAGAGGGTGCACACAAAAAGGCCCTCAGACATTGAACAGAGGGTCCTGACAGGTTCATGCAGGCAAAGGCAGTCCCACTTTGAACTGAGCCCAGAAACCAGTGGCGGTCAGTGGGGCAGCAAGGGTGGGGTGGTATTTTGTACCTGGCTTCCAGACAGCAAGCATCAATGCCACTTACTGAGGGGGAGAGGGGGAGGAATGAGGCACAGGGAGTGAGGCGGGAGTGGGGAGTTTTAGATTAGCTCCACCAGTGTGCCCACAATGCACTCCCCATGTTGTGCCCATCCCCCTCTCTGTAAGTCACAGCCACTCTACCCCACCTTCACTGCCTCGCCACCCGCTACTGCTAGAAATTCATTGGGGCCCAGTGAAGTCAGGCCAGGATCAGTGTTATATGGTCTGACCTCCTACTCCCAGTCAACGATCTAGCCATTGAATTTCACACTAGCAGCAGTTTTTGAACTGTCTTCAAAGGCAGCCCCAAATATAACACATTACAGTAATCTAACCTAGAGGTCACCAGAGTATGGAAGACATCATGGAGAAGCTAGCTTTTAACTTGGGCTATAAATAGGCAATATTTGAAGGAAAGAATGCAGATGGCACTGTTGATCCCCACTGGAAGGGTGGGATATAAATCTAAATAAATAAATAAATAAAATTCGGAAATGAGCTGTAGGAGGAACCTATGTCTGCGTCTATGTAAATTCCCATTCGTTTCAGTGAACTAATTTTCGATCCTCTTAATAGGCCACATTATTAATGGTGCTGTTGCATGACGTTTTTACATTTCATAACCAGAGTTACTGAGTAATAATTAGAGCAGCTGTGAATTCTACGAAAAGAAAATCAAAGATTTCTTATGCACTAGTGGCCCCAGCATGTGCAAATGCTTTGAATCACTCCTTGAGCAGCCTTTGTGCTCGTACATACTTCCTATGCTGTACACAGCCATTTGCAATGGACATCTATTATATCAGCTTTAGAATTAATTTATTCCATAGTATGTCTTAATTGCAAGATGTTTCTCTTTTGTTACAGAGATAGAAAAATTACTATGGCAACGTGCTGTGAATGTGCTCCGAAAGTATTCCAAGAATGTCATACAAGCAAAAAGGTTTGCAAACTGGGATAGGGAAATATACATCACATTTCGTAAATTGCATTTAAAAAGACATAATAGGAACAAAATTAAATGTAAGGTTATACATCAGAAAGCACAATTGTTGGTGGATACTTTTATTCAAGTTATTGTTTTAAATGGCTCCCATGTGCAGAAAGAAGTAACTGAATTTGGAACCAAAGCTAAATAGATGTAGTAGTCAAAGCCGCAGAACCCTGCAAATGGTGAAATTATATAAATAGATTCAGCAAAAAAATTCTTGCAATCTTTTTAGGAAAGATGCAATATCTCTTTAAATTTCAGGTTTCTCAGAAGATGGAGTGGATGGTGGATTACAGGAAGAAACACCACACCTTTGTCCCTTTGGCTACAATCACTGAGATATTGAGAGGAGTCTCTGTTGGTGGTTCCCTATGGCTCAGATGCATAGCTTGGAACGACTACAAGGCTTGCATTCTCTGTAGTGGGCCCAAACCTGTGGAACTCTCTCCCAAATGAAATTAGACAGCTACCCCCCTTATAGAATCATAGAGCTGACTCAATGCAGGAATCAAAGTTAAAGCATACCCAGAAGGTGCCTGTCCAGCTGCCTCTTGAATGCCTCCAGTGTTGGAGAGCCTGCCACCTCCCTAGGCAATTTGTTCCATTGTCTTAAGTTACTGTGCTCCACCAATTCTCTAAAAGAATTATCTAGACAATTTTATGTTATGTTATTTATGTAGTATTACATTTATATCCAACCTTTCCTCCAAGGAGCTCAAGGGGGCGTACAGACATGGTTCTCTCCCTCCTGATTTTATCCTGTCAACAACCCTGTGAGGTACGTTAGGCTGAGAGACTGTGACTGGCCCAAGATCATCCAGTGAGCTTCATGGTCAAGCAGGGATTGGAATTCTGGTCTCCCAGGTCCCAGTCTCACCCTTTAACCACTATCCCACATTGGCTCTGAATGCATGCAAGATATATGCATGTATTTAAATATATGAAGCTCAATTTATTTATTTAGGCCTCATTCAGTACTTTTGTTTTTGCTTCTTTTGACCTTTTCAAAAGTGTTCATTTGGCAGTGTGTGCCTTCTCCACACAGAGCTCTTGAGTATAAATCCTTGAGTCAAAATAGAGGGGGGGGGGCTTTGCTGGTAAAGAATCCAAACAATTTAGAAATGCATGGATAACTTGTTGTTTCTTATTAGTGGCTTTATATACAGCAGCAAAAAGCAATTTAAACAATACTTTCTTTTTATGGCTTATACGTATGTAGGCTGTCTGGATCACATCCAGCATATTGGGATGAGAAGAATTTCTTTGCTACACTTGTAGCTTGAGGTTCCAATATCATTTTCTTGTAGACCAGGCCTACATTCTATGACCCATGAGGAAGAACACCATCCACCAGCTAGGATGGCACGGCAGCCTACCAGGAGACAAATTACCCTCCTGGGCTTGCTGCTTGCCTGGGACTGCATGAACAGGGGTGGATGAGTGTGGGTTGTCAAATATCTGACAGGCCACAATACATGGCTGGTGGGCTGTGTTCAGCTTGATGAGTCACAAGTCATGCAGGCCTGTTCTAAATATATGGTTGTGATGACAAGCAATTGAATCCCAGTCTTGAAAATAGAGCAAGTAGTACGTGAGCAATGGATCTAAGTGAGTTCACAGTGGATTACAAACAAGCAATAGTAGAGAAGATAACCTTTGTTCCAGGCATAGAATCAATATGGAGAGAATGAGAGAAGGTCTGTGCTGATACCTTCCCATGACCTCTGCATATTCAATGGAAGGTAAGCACAAGGTTTCTACCTGTACATAACAACGTTCCATGCATCCAGACAGGGCCGGCTCCAGGCATGCCGGGGCCCTTGGGCATCAGCTTGCCCTGGGCCCCGGCATGTGTGCGCATTTGCACACACACACACTCCCACCTACCTGTCTCCTGTCTTTTACTATTGCCATTAATCAAGATAGCGGCTGCGGTTTCCCTAAGGGGATGAAGCCTCCGCCGCCATCTTTGTTGATGGCATGTGTATGTGCTACATGCGCACATCTCTGCCATCAACTAAGATGGTGGTAGGGGCTTCAGTACTTTAGGGAAACCATGGCCACCATCTTCATTAAGGGCAATACTAAAAGGCAGGAGACAGGTAAGTAGGGGGTGTGGGGGGGGCGCAGATCACTGTGGATTGTGGAAGGGGAGCGGAGGGGCCACTCAGGGCCCCCTGTTACCCTGTAGCTCCAGGGGTCCTTGGGCCAGTGCCCCATCTGGCCGTCCTTTATCCAGAACCGGCCTTGTATCCAGAAATTCTTCACTATCAGGGTTGCTGATTGCATGGAAGGTTTTATAAGCATATAGTAGGGCCCTGCTTACCAGCATTCCATTTTCCAGCGTTCCGCTGATGCGGCAGCTTTCAATGAGGGGAAATTCCCCGTTTTAAGGCCATATTGTGCTTTTGCGACATTTTCGTGCAATGCACCCCATTATTTTCAGTGGGTTTCACTTTACGGTGATTTCCACTTTCAGCGGCAGTCCAGAACATAACCTGCTGTATAAGCGGGGCCCGCCTGTACATAGAACCCCCACTTACACCTACCACTGAACACGCAGAAATCATGATGGGACCAGCAGACACATGGAGGTTTGGGTGGGGCCATGATGTGATCTTCTGCCTCCATATATTCACTCACTTTTCACAACTGGAGAAGGTGAGAAAAGGGATCATGTTGACCAGCTAACTAAAAGTTCAAGTTCCTTGTGTCTTCCGTCCCTTAATAGAAGGTTCAAGAAAATCTTTGGTTCAGATCTCAGTTCAGTCATGATTATTTAAGTGAGCCACAGAAATGCTCCCATATGTATTTCAGAAACCATGTATGGAATTCTTGAAAGTCAACAGAAATGTACCATCTGGCCTTAATATACAGTGATTGCCATCACTGAAACTTGTATGTGTTTGTGTGCGCATTTATATGTACAGTAGGGCCCCGCTTACCGTTGTTCCATTTTCGGGCGTTCCGCTGATGCAGCAGCTTTCAATGAGGGGAATTTCCCCATTTTAAGGCCGTTTTTGCACTTTTGCGACATTTTGAGACATTTTCGTGTCATTTTCGTGCAACACGCCCCATTATTTTCAATGGGTTTCTCTTTACAGTGATTTCTGCTTTACGGCGGCAGTCCAGAACGGAACCTGCCATATAAGCGGGGCTCGCCTGTATATATCACTTTCTTGTTTGCTAAAATGCCTGACAGGCACCATTCTACGCAAGAGCAAATGTGTTCCAGTCACTTTTAGGCTATTCTGTATATCATCAAATGAAAATTATATTTCCAGAGGTGGCATACGCTGGGCAAATTTCTATTGCATACTTTTAACCAAATTAATTTTGTACAACAGTAATTGATTCCAAGCTGTGATGAAACATGAACACTTTGTTTTTATAGACTAGAAAGCACACTGGTAATTAACTTAATGGAATCCTGTGAAATTTTCAGCTCAGACTCAAAGAAGGTTCAGAAAAGCCTGCAGTAAGATTTATTTGGGGCTAAAGAAAGTGAACTGATGATTGTAAACTATCTGTCTTGCTCAGACTGTGTGCCTTTTTGAGGTGTGGATAGTGCCTTCTTAAAAACTTGCTTTCTGTGTGCTCGGGGAGTAGGTTTATACATATTTGAGATGAATAAATAGGGCCATTTCCATCTATTTGGGGTATTCAGTACTACTACTGAAAGCTACCTGATGATAATGTGCAAATATATAATTTTAGGACTTTATTTACCTAAATTGACTCTCATATCTACAATGTGGATATGAAGAGGCCATGTCCAAAAACCTATTGAAAAAAGCAAAGGTTATAACTGATAACTTTGGTAAAAACTAGCTTGGGGCCATGTGTCCAGCCGGTTTCCAGTACGCGCAGCAGCCGAGGATTGGTGGGCGGGGAGGGGGAGTGGCAGTTATCTATCGGGGGTCCTTGATTTTTGCCAGACCCCCTCTCCATGAGACCAAGTTTGTTGATTGCATGTACTGGAGGTTGGGCCCTAAGGGCAGTTTAGGGATTCTTCTTGTGTACCGCCCACCCCGCTGCACAGCTGAATCCCTGACCGAGGTGCTGGAGGTTATCTCAGCTGTGCGGGTTCTCTCCCCCAACCTTTTGGTTCTGGGGGATTTTAACCTGCATGCCGAGAAGGATCTCATAGGAGCCCCTTGGGATTTCATGGAAACCATGACTTCCTGGGAACTGCACCTTAGTAATTGTGGGCCCACCCATGTAGCTGGTCATGCTCTTGACCTTGTATTTGTCTCTGGAGGGGTGGTAGTGCTCTGAAAATGGGGGCTATTTCTTCGAACCCCGTGTCATGGTCAGATCACTATCTGGTGAAAATGGACCTCTTATTGCCACACACCCTCCGCAGGGGACAGGGACCAATTCGGATGGTCCGACCCAGATGCCTGATGGAGCCATCCTGAATGCGCTGGGAGATTTGGAGCTGTCTGAAGGCCGCCCGGTCGAAACCTTGGTGACAGAGTGGAATAGGGAGCTCACCGGGGCAATAGACCGGGTGGCTCTGAAACGTCCTCTCCCCCTGAATAGAACTCAGACCGCACCATGGTATACACCACGGTTGTGGGTTTTGAGGCAGGAGGTGAGACAGCTAGAACGCTGGTGGCGGAAATCTCGCTCCGAGGACGATCGGACACTGGTTAGAGCAGCAATAGCAGCCTACCAAGTGGCAACAAAGGCAGCAAAGAAGGGCTTCTTTGCTGCCTCTATTGCATCCACAGAATGTTGTCCCAGGAGGTTGTTCCAAGTGGTCCGAAGCCTGGTCGGTCCAGCTGCCCAGGAACCCATGGAGCACTGTAAAGCCTCCTGTGACGCATTTGCAAAACATTTTGCTGATAAAATTCATCGCCTGAAGAGCGTAATTCCACACGCCGTGGACACAGGAAGCGGGCCAGAGGCAATCAGTTGTGATCCGGTCCGGTGGGATCGGTTTCAGCCTCTTTCCTCTGAGGAAGTGGACAAGGTGCTCTCTACTGTGAGACCGACCACTTGTTTGTTTGACCCTTGCCCCACGTGGCTCATTGTGGGCTGCAAAGAGAGACTGAGCGAAGGGATCATGGCGGTGGTAAATGCTGCCTTGGAAGAGGGTGCATTGCCATCCGCCCTCAAGGAGGCGGTAATAAAGCCCATCTTGAAAAAACCCTCCTTGGATCCCCAAGATTTAAACAACTTTCGCCCAGTCTCCAATTTACCATTCTTGGGCAAGGTGATCGAACGTGTGGTGGCCAAACAGCTACAGACACACTTGGAGGAAACAGATTACTTAGATCCATTCCAATCGGGCTTCAGGACTGGATATGGAACTGAAACAGCCTTGGTCGCTCTGGTGGATGATTTAAGGAGGGCGTTGGATAGGGGAGAACACTCCTTCCTCATCCTCCTGGATCTCTCAGCGGCTTTTGATACCGTTGACCACGGTATCCTCCTGGATCGCCTGGAGGGAATGGGAATTGGGGGCACTGTTTTACGGTGGTTCCGTTCCTATCTCTCTGACAGGCACCAAAGGGTGGCATTGGGAGAGGAGGTTTCAGACCCTTGGCCTCTCAATTGTGGTGTGCCACAGGGTTCTATCCTCTCTCCCATGCTGTTTAACATCTATGTAAAGCCGCTGGGAGCTATCATCAGGAGATTTGGGTTGCAGTGTCACCAATATGCGGATGACACTCAGCTCTATCTCTCATTTAAGTTCTCACCGGAGTTGGCTGTGGAGACTATTTCCAAGCGCCTGGAGTCTGTAAGTGAATGGATGGGAGGAAACAGGCTGAAACTGAACCCTGACAAGACCGAGGTACTGCTTGTGGGAGATAAGAGAAGGATAGGAGATATTGACCTGACGCTGAACGGGGTTAGATTGCCCCTGAAGGACAAGGTTCGCAGCCTCGGGGTCATTCTTGACTCCCAGCTGTCCATGGAGGCTCAGGTGTCAGCGGTGAGCCCGGCAGCTTGGTATCAATTACGTATGATACAGAGGCTGCGACCCTACCTTCCGGTCCATCTGCTCCCACGGGTGGTGCATGCCCTGGTCTCCTCTCGCTTAGACTACTGTAATGCACTCTACGTGGGGCTACCCTTGAAGACGGTCCGGAAATTACAACTGGTACAGAATGCAGCGGCACGGTTGATTAAAAACAGCCGCCAGCGGGATCATATCGCCCCAGTGCTGGAAGATCTGCACTGGCTACCAGTTGTGTACCGAGCCCAGTTCAAGGTGTTGGTGTTAACCTTTAAAGCCCTATACAGTGTCGGTCCAGTTTATCTAAAGGAGCGCCTCCAGCATCACCAAATATGCCACCTGACGAGATCTGCCTCACAAGACCTTCTCTCGGTCCCACCAGTTAAGACAGCTAGGCTGGTGCGGACCAGAGAGAGGGCATTCTCAGTTGTGGCCCCCACCCTCTGGAACTCTCTGCCATACGACCTTCGCCATGCCCCCTCTCTGGTAGGTTTCCGCCAAGGATTGAAAACTTGGTTGTTTCAGCGGGCATACAAGTCTCCTAGATAATTTTAGTTTACAGTGTATAGATGTAGGTTGGTGGATTATAATTGTTTTATATGTTAAAACTGTATTATATGTTGTATTTTTAATTATGTACGCCGCCTAGAGTGGCCGTTCATTCGGCCAGATAGGCGGCCTAAAAATAAAAATTTATTATTATTATTATTATATTCCCAGACCTATAGAAGGGTATCAGACAGAATTAGTCTCAGTCAGACCTCCTCATAAATGAACATCTGTCCCTAAAGTCTGCCGCCATACCAGAGGGCTTAAAAGTAGCCAGTGTAACACTGATTTATAAAAATAGATCAGCAGAAGGGGGGATACAGGTTAGTATCAGGGTAAATTATGGGAAAGCATGATTAAAGACCAAAATATTAAGCATGTAGAAGAACTATTTATTTATTTAAAGCCATTTATACCCCACTCTTCAGCCAAAATGGCTCCCAGAGTGGCTTACAAATATTAATACAAACAACAAAGACACTCCCTGCCCATGGGCTTACAGTCTAAAGGACATGATAAGGAAAAAAAATATTGTCTACTCCAGCCTTTCTCCAACCTGGTACCCTCCAGATGCCTTGCTGGCTAGAGGCTGATGGGAATGGAAGTCCAAAACATCCGGAGACCTGCTGAACAAAACATGACTTCTGCAAAAGAAAAAAAACTTGGCTCGCCAGCTTTTTAGAGTTCTTTGAGAGTGTCAAAAGCATGTGTGGATCGGGGTGAACTGGTAGACCAGGGGCAAGTAATATTTGACCCTCCAGATGTTGCTGAACTACAACTCCCATAAGTCTCAGCAAGGATAGCCAACGGCCAAGTATGATAGAAGATGTAGTTCATCAACATCTGGGGGTCAAAGGTTCCCCACACCTGTAGTAGACTATAGCCCTCTTCAAGTGTTACTAATGTTGGGAAGGAAATGGGGGGGATTGGGATTAGTGTGTTAGTTCAACCTTCTCCCCACCATTTTTGCCACCTTTCAACATGTGGAATGTGCCTGTCTGATGCGGGGAATGCTTTGTTTCCGTGGAAGCTCCCCACTTATTTTCGAACCCTGATTTTCCAGGGTTCCAATTTTAAGGTAAGTACCCAGACTACTTTTTGGGAAGGTCATCTGACGAACCACCTTGCACTGCGGGCCAGCTCAAATGGGTTGCTTAGTCTAATGGTCTTGGGACCTGGGGACCATCCTGCTAAATACTGGACAGTGGGGGCAGAGTGGAGAAACAGGCTCCCCCTCAGCTCACCTTTGTTGTGAGTGGTGATGAGAACCTCTCCTTGTTGTAAAGATGGGGTTTGGGTTCAAGCTGGGGTGGTGTTGCCCAAACATTGAAAGCAGGTATTTTGGCATTTCCTTGCTCCTGCTGAAATTCAGGCTACAGGTGTTTAGTTCTCTGCTGCAGATCCTTCTGTTCTCTTAATAAAGTTAGGGCCATTTACTCCAACTTTCTTGTGTGAAAGTCTTCATTCCAGGGCACCTATCACCACAGGCCTCTAAGTAAACTTAACAGACATGGGATAAAAGGACATATATTCTTGTTAAACAACAGGAAGTAGAGAATTGGAGTAAATGAGCAGGTCTCACAGTGGAATGAACTAGGAAGTGACATCTCCCAAGGATCTGTATTGGGATTAGGGATGGAGAGATCTGTCAGTTTCAGTTCTCTCGGTTTCTTTTTTTCCCAATCCTATATTTACTTCAGATTTCTGCAGCAATTTGGTTTGTTTGTTTTTTAAATCCTCATGAAAATTCTCCAGCATTTTATTGCAAATTTCTCCTAATAAACACATTTCATAGGCAGTTTTGACTAATGTACACATTTTTACAAGCCATTTCTCATCATATAATGCATTTTGCATGTTATTTTCACTCAGATATTCATATTTATGCACACTCTTTCCACTAATGTATGCACTTTTGTAAACACTGGATGGTGAACTGCATCACAAGATTTGAATAAGTGTGAATTTCAAAGGATGGCTGTGTTTCGGTTCCCATATTGTTTCAGAAAGTGCAAATTTGATAAATTTGGCTTGAAATGCAAACTAAATCAAAATTCTTGCTCATCCCTAATTGAGAACAGTGCTGTTTAACTTGTTCATAAAATATCTGGAATTAGGGCTGAGCAGTAAAGTGGCCAAGTTTGCAGATCATACCAAATTATTCAAGATGTTGAAATCTCAAGTGTTTTGTGAAGTGCTCCAACATAATGTCCCCAAATTGTGTTAATGTGCAACAAACTAGCAAATAGGGTTCGTTGTAAATAAGTCTAAAATAATGAACAGTGGGGCAAAAAAAACTAGCTTCAAATATACCATGATGGTGTCTGAACTGATAGTTACTAATCAGGAAAGAGACATTTGGGTCATGGTGGATAGCTCAATGAAAATATCAGCAATGTGACGGAGAGAGAGAGAGAGAGAGAGAGAGGGAATGTAAATTGTTTTTGAGTTTATGTACAAATCTACAGTTAATATATCATAACCCATCCATCCCAAAAAAGACAATGTTCCATAATTACTGGAACCATCTTCCACGACTCGCAGGGAGGAAAGTTTTATTTATTTTGAAACACAAAAGAGATCTGACTATTCAACATCCAATCACTGTTTACTTCCAAAACATTAATGTAGCCAATACATTTAGAATTCAGAATCAGCTCTGTTAACTTACACAGAGATCAGCAAAGATCTTATGGCAAAAGTTTTATGTGTGTTTTGATCTGGCTCAAGTGGCATATAGAGAGTTCCTAAGTGGTGGTGCATTGGGCCCCTTCAGATCACATGCCAGAATGATATGATGACATAATCAACTGAAGACCTGAACAAACATTAAGTGAAGTGTTGATGGGCAACATATGTTCTCTGCAGACCTTCTACCATCTGGACATTATTTTCTTAATTCACCTGCAAAACCCTTCTGTTCTTGAAAGTTTCAAGGTGGTGAAGTTCAGGAGCATTTATGTAGGACTCAGGAGAGGTGTAGTCTGATTTTGCACTGCACACTTATTTGGCAATAACTAGTTTCTTTGGAATTTGATGGATTGATTATTAGGCCATTGAACATGAGAAACCTTTATGGTACAGAGCTGACATAAAACTAACTGGGGGGTGGGGAGAGAATAAAGGCTCACAAGATGTTTAAGGTCCCAGATTGGCTTAGAAAACAAACCTTTTTTACATAGAACTCAAATAATTTCCAAGTTAATCTGAGAGGAGTTTTTGAAAGCTCATCCATAGGGATGGGAGATAAATTTGATTCAGTTCACATTTAAAGCCGAACCTATCAAATTCACACTTTCTGAAACCATATGAGAATCAAAACACAGTTATCCTTCAAACTTTGCACCTATCCAAATTTTGCGATGCAGTTCATCAACGAATGTTTACAAAAATGCATATATTAAGAGAAAGTATGCATAAAAATGAACATATTAGTGAAAATAACATACAAAATACATATTAGGAGAAATTGCATGCAAACTGTGTATATTAGTCAAAACTGAATACAAAAATGTGTTTATTAGGAGAAATTCACACTAAAATGCTAAATAATTTTTATGTTTTGTTGTCCTTATGTGCCTCCAAGTCGACTACGACTTATGGCGACCCTATGAATCAGCGACCTCCAAGAGCATCTGTCATGAACCACACTGTTCAGATCTTGTACGTTCAGGTCTGTGGCTTCCTTTATGGAATCAATCCATCTCTTGTTTGTCCTTCCTCTTTTTCTACTCCCTTCTGTTTTGCCCAGCATTATTATCTTTTCTAATGAATCATGTCTTCTCATTATGTGTCCAAAGTATGATAACCTCAGTTTCATCATTTTAGCTTCTAGTGATAGTTCTGGTTTAATTTGTTCTAAAACCCAATTATTTGTCTTTTTCGCAGTCCATGGTATGCGCAAAGGTCTCCTCCAACACCACATTTCAAATGAGTTGATTTTTCTCTTATCCGCCTTTTTCACTGTCCAACTTTCACATCCGTACATAGAAATCGGGAATACCATGGTCTGAATGATCCTGACTTTAGTGTTCAGTGATACATCTTTGCATTTGAGGACCATTTCTAGTTCTGTCATAGCTGCCCTCCCCAGTCCTAGCCTTCTTCTGATTTCTTGACTATTGTCTCCATTTTGGTTAATGACTGTGCCGAGGTATTGATAATCCTTGACAAGTTCAATGTCCTCATTGTCAACTGTAAAGTTACATAAATCTTCTGTTGTCATTACTTTAGTCTTTTTGACGTTCAGCTGTAGTCCTGCTTTTGTGCTTTCCACTTTAACTTTCATCAGCATTCGTTTCAAATCATTACTGGTTTCTGCTAGTAGTATGGTATCGTCTGCCTTATTAAATTAAATTTTAAATTAAATTTTTATGAGGAACTATTTTTTTACGGAAATTGCTGCAGAAACCTGAAGAAGTGAATTTAGGATTGGAAAAATGAGAAACTGACAGAACCAAAACTGATGGACAATTCCATCCCTACTCATTTATCTCTTTAGCTAAAAGTTCAACATATAAAGTCATAATAACATGTGTTTCACAAGCATACAAAAAACAGGAGCCAAGTTTAAATGTAATACATGACATGATGTTGTTTTGCTATTTTGGCAATTTATGTGAATGCTCTAATAAGGTGGCAGGAGGTATACTCAATTGGCTACTGGTGCTTCTAACTATGCTACCTAGAAAGTGATGTCGCACTTCTACCAGATTGGTATTATTGCTTTTTTAAAAGTCTGCCTGCAGGTATCCCCTAAATAAACCAATGTATCAGTGTATAGATACAGTTCAAACCTGGGGCTGCCATATATTTAGACTGCTCATAGGCAAAGTCTCATGGGAACAGTATGTTTGATAGCTTACAGCACAATACATTTGGCAGAAAAGGGAGTAATAAAGCACTTCAGACTCTTCCAGTGTCTGACATTTTATGCCATATGCAACTTGCAACACTACAATGAAATGATAAGCATGATTTGAAAATGATGTGGATTCCACTGTGCTTTCTAGCAAACTTGCTCTAGGATATCAGCAACTGAGGACGAATTCATGTTTTGAAATGGCAAAAGTTCTCATACGGCAAATTCCTCTGGAAAATGAGTGCTTCCATGAGCCCTTGCTCTGACTAACTTTCCATTTTCCTACACAAATATACCTTACTGTTTTGACAAGAGGTGCTTTTTGTCACATGCCTCTCATATACAGTAGGTCCCCACTTTTCGGCATTCCGCTAATACGGTGGTTTTCAATTAGAGTAAGGCCCCACTCATACAGCACTTGTTCCGCCTTTAACAGCGTTTTTCAGGCATCGGGCGCCATTTTATTGATGGAGTTCCACTTTTTGGCGGGTTTCACATTTAGGCGGGGGTCTGGAATGGAACCCGATGTATGAGTGGGGCCCTACAGTAGTAGCTGTGCCCTTTCCTAGTGCATCATGATATCACTATCATCATGCATGCCTCTGTAATCTTCTGGGACAGGCTACTGCAAAGCTCTCTAACCTTGAAATCATTCTGGAAGTTTCAACTCACACTGCAACATGTTTATTGGCAGGTGTGAGGAGGTAGGAGCATATCTAACCAGTTTTTGAAATAATCACATGGCCTACTGTTTAGCTGCTGAGCTCAATTCAAGGTACTAATCTTTACTATTAAAGCCCTTCACAACTTGGCACCAAATATTTTAGAGAGTATCTCTTCCAATACTCTTTATCTCTGCTCTGGTGGATTTGCTAAATTGGTAAACAAGAGGTTGTTGAAATCTTTTTATTTGAGCTGCTCCATTTTTACTGCTACTACTATTATTATTTCAAGTTCTTATGCACCCTTTACCATGAGGTTCCAGGGTGAGTTACAACAATGTCTTGTAGGTTGTTGTCACCTGTATTGGTGGCTGGGGTCCTGTGCTTGCTGGGCACTTTGATGACAAAGTTGTTTGTCTCCAGAGTGAGCTAGATGCTACGACTTATGCAGCTCCAAGTGAAGTTTCCATCAATCCATGTTTTGTGTGATCAGTTTCAGTTTTTGCAGCCTGATGATGTTGACAGGATGCATGTGAGTATGTATTCAATGAAGTGTCCTCTTGACTTGTGCCCTTCATAGCTGATTAAATCTAGCTGGCGGGGGGCATGACTGAGAGGGTTCAGGATGTGCTGAATGTGTCTTTGCATGAGAGGGGAGTGCCAACTGCCTTGAAGGAGGTAATAATGTGGCCACTATTGGAAAAACCCACCCTGGACCCAATGGTATTTAACAACTACTGCCCCATTGCAAAGACCCCCTTGGGGGTTAATGTACTTGAGAGGGTCATGGTGACATAGCTGTAGGCATTCCTGGAGGAAATTAATTATCTAGACCCATTCCATTCTGGGTTTATACATAGGTATGGGACTGAATCTATTTTGGTTGCCCTGATGGATGACCACTGTCAGAAAAAGTATGGGGTGAGTTGCTCGACCCTGTTGTTCTTATTAGATCTCTCATCAGCTTTTGATATGGTATGCTCCTTGACCATCTGCAGGAGATGGGTATGAGGGGCACTGTTCTAAAGTGGTTTGGTCTTGTCTTCAGGTATGGTTCCAGAAGGTAGCATTGGATGAGTAATTCTTGGCCCCCAGCTCTTGAGATATGGGGTTCCCACAGGGCACTGCACTGTTTCTGATGCTATTTAACATCTACATGAAGCCATTGGGAGTGGTCATTAGGAGAGTTGGAGCAAGGTGTCATCAGTACACTGATGAAACCCAACTCTATTTCTCTGTAACATCTGAATCAGGATGGTTGAGAAAGCCCTGAACTAGTGTCTGGATGCAGTGGTGGGATGAATGAGACCCAATGAAGTCAGAGCCAATGAGTCTGAATCCTGACAAGATGGTGTCTCCATGGGTGAATGGATCTTGGGTCTTGAAGTTGGTATGTTTATCCTGGATAGGATTGCACTCTCCCTGAAAGAACAGTGTGTAGTTTGGGGGTGCTCCTCAATTTAGTTCTGTCACTGGAGGCACAAGTGTCCTCAGTGGCTAGGAGTGCCTTTTACCACTTTCATTGGTAAAATGAAACTATAGCTGTTCCTGGATGAGGATAGCTTGACCACAGTTGAACATGCATTGGTAACCTAATGGATGGATTACTGCAATGTGCTCTATGAAGAGCTATCCTGAAGGTTAGTCTGCAGGTTGCAGCTGGTGCAGAACATGGTGGCTACCGCCAACATATAACACAATGCTTGTAGGATTTGCATTGGCTGCCCATCAGCTACTAGGTCAAGTTCAAGTTGTTCATACTAACATATAAGTTCCTATACAGGTCAGGACCAGGCTACTTGAGAGACCACCTTATCCCTTCTATGCCCAGTAGGTTACTGTGGTCTGTGGGACAACTTCTCCTGCAAGTTCCAAAGACATTAGAAGCCTGCTCCACAGTAACTTGGAGCAGCACTTTCTGTGTGGCTGCCCCTGTTCTGTGGAACAGCATTCCTGTTGAGATATGACAGGTGAACAACTGAAGACATTTTTGTTCTGGTGGGCTTTCCCAGTTGGATGAATAGGTCTCTGCCATGGGTGTCTACTTTGTATTGTTTTTGTTTTTTTATTGTATATTGCCTTAAGACACTTGTGTAGAAGTTGGTTAATGAATTAATATTAACAACAATTTCAAAAGACAATATTAAAAACAGTTAAAACAGATTAGAATCAAGAGAATAGGGTGTGTCCTAATATACATATTGCAGGGATCAAAGGCCAGGCTAAAGAGATGTGTCTGCAGCATTTTTTACGGGTTTTCCTTATAGCTTTATATTTATTGTAATCCATCTAAAATGTGCAGAAAGGCAAGATATATATGTTTTATATAAATTTAAAAATAACATGTGAATTGATGCTTGTTTAAGCTAATATTGCCAGACAGCTTACTTGGTATGTCTTCTTTTGAATGTATTCCATAAGACAACTGGGCCTTCCTTTGAAACAGAACAGACTATTTTGGTAAACCAACAAACATATCAAAGATATCATATTTTGGGTAAGGGGTAGCTGGGAAAATTCTTCCTTCAGTTCAGTGTTTCTTCTTCAAGAAAGATATTCATGACTAGATGCAGCAAAGAAACTGGATATAGACACAAACAACCTGAAATACACATAGAACTCTGTGAAGTGAAGAGTGAAATGCAATTTGGTCAAGAGAAATCAGTAAAACCATTCTGTTGTCTGATGGCTTGCAGCAGGGATGGGGAACATGTGGCCCTCCAGAGATCCTGCTGGACTCCAATTTCCATCAGTCCCAGCCAGCATAGCCAAAAACCAGAGATGATGGGAACTCTAGTCCAAAAACAGGGTTTACCAAATCAACAGCTGGTGCCAGGGGCGTTACTACGCAGGTGCGGGGGTGCGGACAGCACCCAGGTGACACTGAGAGGGGGGTGACACCCAGAGCCACCCCTAGCTCTTCTTTTGCTGGCAGTGCCCACCACCAAGGCCAGTTTGAAAGGACAGCCAGGGCACTGGCCTGAGGGCCCCAGAGCTACAGGAGCCCCTGAGGGGCCCTCCACTCCCCTTCTGCGATCTGTGCACCCCCCTGCACCCCCACACCCCCACGCAGCTCCCCACCTCTCTACAGTAGTCTTTACCTTTGCCCTTAATTAAGATGGCGGCCGCAGTTTCCCTAAGGGGAATGAAGCTTCTGCCGCCATCTTTGTTGATGGCACACACACACACACACACACCGGGGGGGCCAGGGCAAGCTGATGCCCAAAGGCCCCCGCATGCCTGGAGCCGGCCCTGGGTGACACCATGAGTTATCGCACTGGGTGACACCAACCCTAGTGATGCCACTGGCTGGTGCCCACTGGCACTGGTGGGGCAGAAGGCAGGGAGCCCAAACAGTAATTGGAGCCAGGAGCAATGAAAGGTAGAGCCAACTAATTCTAGTTTCCCTCCTCCTCCCTGCTGAGTTCTACTACAACTCTGATGAGCAGTGCCACCCCCTGGACTGGTTGTAAGAAAAAAGACAGGCAGGTGTGGGTTATTTGTTTATATATTACTAATTGAATTTACGTCCTGTCATTCCTCCCAATGGAGCCCAGAGTGGGAAACATAAACAAAACAATTTAACAAGAAAAAGAAAAGCATACTAAAAGCAATTAGGACATTCCAAATCCCAATTACAATTAAAACCCTGGTTTGAAGGTTGTGTGAGTACAGACTGAGGCTGATGACAGTGCCCATTTGCCCTCATAGACCAGCTGATACTGTGACATGCTTTCTTTAGTTCTGTAATGAGCCTTGCATGAAATAAAATCTTGTTCCTACACGATAGATTTCATACGAAAGTAATTGAGCCTACTTAGTGCCCCTACATTCATAATGAGGGCATGCCTACAATTCCCACATTTTAAATGCCAGTGCCATGATGATTGGGCATATCATAAAAATGAAGTGTTAATTCAGACAATGGACATTCAAACACAGGCCTGCTCTACATGTTACCAGGAACAAAGATGGCCATCTTTAATAAGTGCCTTACACAGTATTTTATCAATATCCCTCCTAGTTAACAGTGTGTTAATCCATCATTTGGGCCCAATGGCATTTTTTGCAGGAGTGGAATGTAAGGGCTTATTGACATTTATTTGAGAAGGCTTGTTCAACACAATTTTGGGGCATGCCTAGGTTGAACAAGTGTTGGCAGTCACAGACAGTGGTGTTTAACAAAAGTGTTCACTTGTTAAAAAAATACTTTATGATTAATGAAAGCCATTTAGAAAATGCTGAGGTTTCTCTTCCTGAGCTGATGTATATGCATAACTGGCCAAGCAAACTCAAAACATTTATGACAAAGATGCCTTTTGTTAAGATAGAGGTTTGGTTTATGGATTATTCAATAGTTTGTATCTGGAATAACAATGTATAATTGCTTTAAAAGATTGCTTGTTGTCCCTTTTCACCCTACGCATAAAAATATCCACAAATCTGTACCTTGAAATAACTTGGTGGTTGCTCTTTATATTATATTCCCAGATGTGATTAATGTAAATACTGTAAGCTTTAAAAATTGCACCTCCACAGTTTCAAATATGCAGGGCTCTCTCTTCTCCCTATGGATAATCTTAAGTGCATGGTCTAATACATTTTGAGAAATGGAGGTGGACATTTCATAGGCTCTTCTTGCTCTTTAGTTTAATTTGGTTTTTTGGGTGGGGGAAAGGGTGACTGCCATCTGCTCCTTAAACCCTTTCTTCCAATCCCACAATGTTGTTCTGTTGCTAGAAACCTAGCAGTGTAACTAAACCTCAGATGCTCAGTGGAATATCTAAAAAATATCTAAAAAAGAATAGAAGGAAGCACTATTCTGGTTGCTTTACTTTTTTAAAAAAACCCCGATGACTTCCAAGGATGTTCAAACAGGTGCATGATTGAATGACATCAGTTTACAAATTGCAGTATTTCATTCTGACTAAAAGACTGTGTTACCAGTTCATTTATGCCAAGAGGAACCAGAAGTGTGAACTGCCGTGAGCCACAAAGGAGCTTTTCCGGACTATGCGAATAAGCAAACAAAGGGACCCTGGGGTACTGTAGCAAAGCATCAACAAATTTGTGGGAAATGACCTTCTCTAACAAACTGAAGGAGAAAAGGAAGTCGACAGTAGGGCTCTCCCTCGCAGTTAGCTAAAAAAGGGCAAACAGGAACCTAGCTGAAGATGTGCTAATACCCAATTGCTATTCTTTAATGTGCAGGGTGTGTGCTTGCAGCTAATCCCAGCTGCTCATGGGGTGCCTAAAAATACAGGATGTTTTCAAAAGGGGAAAGGGGCATTTTCCTTCCTCTAGTCCAGGTCATTATTTTGAAGAAGAAACCATGGTTACCAGTAATTAGAATATGTGATTAGCTTCCAAGGCTAAAGGTTAGCTGCCATACTGAGAGTGTAAGTGTGTGAATGCCATTCAATGCAAGCTTTGGGTCCATCTGCGTATATTCAGCCTTTATTAACAAGTGGAGCAATTTCCACACAAGTATTTTCCATTAAGTCATCTATGCGGTCCAGTCAGGCTCTCCCTGTTTGTATCAATTATTTTCCTATAATACCATGCGCTATAAAGTGGGGTGGGGGTAATCACATCTTCTTAGCCTTTGGCACAATGAGCAACTCTTAGTCGTAGGCAAGCCGGGGGGGGGGAGGAGAGACAATGACAGAAAATGATGCCTCCCCATCATCAAATAATGCACCAAGCACTGAAGAACCCTCACCTGGCTGCCCAGAATTCCTGATAATGCAAAATCATTGCCTGCCCCCTTTGCAATCCCATTTATTCATGAATATATAGCTCATCTCAACTTGAAGTCATGGGGTGGTTAGCAACAGAGTGTCAAAAATGTACAATATCTCATTAGAATGTCACTAAACTCCAATTCAACTGCTAAAATCAGAAACAAATGTTTAAACTCCCAGATGTATGTCAGTACTGAGAATGATGCAACCCATATGATGCAGGGGCTCCTGCAATTACAGTGTAGCCACTGACGCCAGCTTCTTATATATCCTCTTCTGTTCAAACCAAGCATTGCGCTTTGATGGTACTTTTAAGGTGGCAATGGCCTTAACTAATCTTGAGAGATCACAGTAGACCCTAAAGGTGACAAGAAACAGGGATTCCATAGAAATCAACAGAAACTGACTCAGTAATTTGAGGAGAAACAGGTTTGTGAGATGGTACACACATACACATCCTTGTCCCCACCTTGTTTCACCATATTGTTCATCAGCACATTTCATTGGGAGTAAGTCCCATTGAATTCAGTGGGCTCATTTCTGATGAGACATGACTAGGACTGCACTGTTAAGCTCTAATTTTCCCCTTCCCACACCCTTCCCCCCCCAAAAAAAAGAAAACATGGGAAACCTTTTAAACCTTTGGGTTTGAATAAAGCATCTTTGGGTTTTTGTAAGACATTCATATTTTTTAAAAAGATGTCCAAATATATATAAAACATCTCCCCTAATATTTCAGGTTTAAAAATATGGGTGCATAGAATGGCATCCTGGGACTTTATATTTTTAACAAAATCTGCTTTGGTCTCTGCCCTTTCTTTGAAGAAGTATAGTTAACATTGCACCTCTCAAATAAAATTAGCTGCTAGAGGAATGATCTGCCCACTCTGTAATGGGTGTTTTTTTTCTTCTGTATTTTGGGGTTTGGGCCTGGTGATGGAACTGAATCAGCCTTAGTCACCCAGATGGATGACCTTTATTGGGAGAAGCATCAGGGAAGTGCGACCCTATTATTCCTACTTGGATCTCTTAGTGGCTGTTGCTACTGTTGACCCTGGTATCCTTCTGATCCAACTTAGTGAGATGGATATCAGAGGCACTGTTTTACAATGGCTTTGACCATATCTTCAGGGTAGGTTTCGGAAAATATCATTGGGTGATTGTCTTCTGACCCCTGGCAGTTGTGCTGTGGGGTGCTGCAGGGTACCAACTTGTCCCCAGTGCTGTTTAATATGAAGCTGTTGGGATTAGCCATTAGGAGATTTAGGGTGAGGTGTTATCAGTACACTGATGATACCCAGCTCTATTTCTCTGTAACATCCAAAACTGAAGAGACCATGGAAGCCTTGGATCAGTGCCTGGACTCAGTGGTGAGCTGAATGAGGAACAAGAAACTGATTCTGATGGAGGCGCTCTGGGTAGGTGGGTCTGGATAATTGGTCAAATTACTGTCTTTGGATGGGGTGTACTTTCCCTGAAGGAGCAGGTTCATAGTCTGGGGGTACTTCTGGATCCATCTTTGTTGCTAGAGGCTAGGAGTGCCTTTTACCAGTTTCGACTGGTAAGACAGCTACAATCATGTCTAGGGCAGGGTAGCCTGACCTCTGTCATACATGCACTGGTAATCTCCAGATTGGATTACTGGAATTGGAGTTGTTTTTAGATGTTTAGATATTTAATTGTTTATCACTTGTGTGTTTGCTGTCTTGGGGTCCTCCAGGAGGAAGGGTGGGATATAACTTTAATAAATAAATAAATATATTCAGCTCCTGTCCTTTTTTGGTGGCCCTCAGTGAGTAGCAAAGGAGGCAGGATTTTTTTTTTATGGTGGAAGCCATTTTAAATATCCCAAAATTCAAAAAGCATTTTATAGCAGGGCTTTCCAGAAAAAGCAAAATGACAGCCACTCTTCTCTTCCCACTCTAGCGCTGGCCCTGCATGGTGGAAAGCATCTTAGAAATTCAATAACAACTCCTTCCAAAACAAACAGACAATGGAACAAGATAAGGGTTTTGATCTGGACTGGGGGAACAATAATCCCATGAAATATATGCAAGAAACACTCAAGAGAAATAAACCATATAGGGAGGAAACCCACTAAACAATTTGCTTGGTTATGTGGTCCAGTCATATAGGGTTATAGCCAACTAAGTCAGAGTCAGAACAGACCCACTGAAATCAATGGACTTGTTAACCATGTTTTACGTCTGTTGATTTTAATGGATCTATTCTGTGTATGATTTAGTTGGATGCAACCCATAGTTAATAAGAGTTTTATTAAGAGGAAGAGGTTTCAGATTAAAGACCTTTAGCACATGTGCCTATAAACCACCTACCTGCTGAATGTCAAGTGAGCATGCCCAGAATCTCAGTTTACATTCTAAGCCAGATAAGGACTTTTAATGGGAATGCCTGTTAGTTCACCATATAGCCAAGCATTATGACCACTACAAACTGGACAAATTCACATAGTCATCCAGATAATTCTGAACTTCAGTGATATTACTATTTGTAATGGAAAATGGAGACAAGGAAATGGACTCTACTTTCTCAAACAACTACTTCATATTGTTTCATGATAAGGCCATAACTGGTCAGTGGCAACCCTATAAAAATTTTGGATGTCTTTTACACCATTTAGAATATGGATGTATGTACTTGAACAAGTGAGTGAGATGCTATGGAGCCCACTTTAATTAAAATGGATATTTATAATACATTTACCAGATTATAGTGTCCAAATTTGGAAAACTATTTCCATTTGCATTGCATTGTCAATAGGAAAATAAAAGATAAATGTGGATAATGAGCCTCTGTTTGTTCGGGGCATTCTGTTTCCATTCCTCATATATTTTCATATACATGATAGAAAATGAAGTGCTGGTACTCAAAACTTGATCAGAGTGCTGTGAGTGCCAGTACAAAATGGTTGCCATGGGCAGGAAGAAAAAGGTGCCAGTATTCCATACCAGTGAGTTCCATCACAAAAAAGCATATATATACTTGATGGAACAAAGAGACAGAGGAACAGAAAAGGGAGAGTGATGAGATGAGAAAAAGAAATGGTGATAGAATGGGCATAGGAGTTGAGGGACAAAACACTTTCCTAAGAATATAAGAAGATGGCCCAGAGAAGAAGGGCCATCTAGTTCAGCATTCTGTTCACCCAGTGGCCAACCAGATGCCCAAGGGAAGCCGGCAAGCAGGACCTGAGTGTAAGAGCACTCTCCCCTCCTGTGGTTTCTGGCATCTGGTATTCAGAAGTATACCACGTCTGACTATGGAGGCAGAGCATAGCCATTGTCGCTAGTAGCCACCGATAGCCTTATCCTCCATGAATATGTCTAATCCTCTTTTAAAGCCATCCACGTTGGTGACCATCACTGCCTCTTGTGGGAGTGAATCCCATCATTTAACTAGGCTAGAATATGTAAAGTCAACCCCAAAAGGAGTCATCTTTTGTCTGAACATTTATATTCAAAGAACTCTAGTTCAGGAATGGAGAACCTGTGGCCTCCAAATGCTGTTGGACTCTAACTTCTATCATCCCTGATCATAAGCTGTGTTGGCTGGGGTTGATAGGGGTTGGATTCCAACCTCATGCAGAGAGCCATGGGTTCTCCACCCCTGCTCCAGATTCCTTAAGGAATAACAAGTACATTGGTACATCAAACTGCAAAACCTAGTCCATTTCATTTGTATTTGGTTTGCTATTGTATATTCTTTTCCTAAGCCTTCAAATGGGGTGAAACAGAAAGAACTAATCTACTGACACACTTCATTCCAACTGTGGGGATTGGTGCTATTTTTCTTTTCCAGTGGGGGCTTCTAACATCTGTTACATATGCTTCTAAAGCAAGGAAAAAAAGAGGCAATGATGTGTTGAGATACTGTAGCAGAGATGGCAAATTCTTAGGAAGGGGTGGGGTGGAGAGGAGAGAGAAAGAGAGAGGGAGGGGAAGAGGGGAGAGAGAGATACCCATGAAAATTTATTCTGAACGATCTTTTATTTAGCCCTTTGAAGAAAGACCTCCATGACCTTAGAAAACCTCCAGCTGCAGCCTGCAAAAGTCGGTTAAGAATCCCAGAGAAGAACTTTGAGAGCCCTCTACAGGCAGCCATGGTTTATTAACTCCAGTAAGACTGATCTCTTTTGAGAAACACTTATTTGGTAACCTTATACTGCTCATCTTTATCTGTCTTGATGTCTGGATGAAAGAAATAGTTTATTTGCCATTTATCACAGCCGAGGGTGAGGGCACACAAGAGTAAACCTCCCTTTCATGATGTATTTTTTCTGGCACTACGCTCCTGTTTAAACAACCTCTGGCATGCCAAAAAAGGAAAAGAATGTGTGTACCGTCTCTGGGTCTGTGATTTCATTAGGGCTCCTCAAGAGAACTCCAATAAAGGATCTGGGCCAATTAATCACTCGCCACAAACCTTCTCAAGTAATTAGACTTTGAAAATGTTTGCTGCCTCCTGAAGGAGAATGTTATTTGATGGTGTTGTGGGACACAGATGCAGTTCAGACTTGCTAACCTTCAGGGAGTTGGCTTATCTGAGCTCCTTGCTCCTTGCTCACTGAAATTTGATCCTTTCCTTCCTCGCACCCTCAATCTTCATAACAGAATGATAGTATAGCGCCATTGGAAGTCTGCTATAGATGGAATAGGCAAAACACATACATTCTTCATTGAATAAAGAAAGGCAGAAGGTGGTGCCAAGGATTAATGTCTCCATACCATCAGAGATGCTTTGTGAAAGGTGGGAGAGGCCTGCATGCTCATTCAGTTGTCAACAACTGGCTGCTCCCATGTAATTCCCTATGAGAAAAATCAGTCCTAGTGTTTATAGTCTTACTGGCGATGCTGGAATCTCTCAGAGACCACGTGTATGCCTGGCTTCTTTTTTGTTTTTCAGCCATGGCCCCGAGAAACAAATCTATAGTGCAGCTTGAGCTACTGTTAACACCAGGCACTGTACCACTAAAGCAAAATACTATAACCCAGGGGTTCTTGAACTCTCTACCCCCAGGACCCACTTGAGATGGATGAAAATTACTGAGGCCCATCAGACACAAGATTGTGATGCAGGGGCAGAACAGGTCACAAAATAGTGCCAGATGGAGGCAGAGTTTGGCATAATCAACTGGCAATTACTGACTTCATTTTCTGCTGATATCTAATCAATTTTTGGGAACTGCTAAAGTCTTTGTCAGAGTGTTTTCTTTGTGGTAAGGAGCTCCATAGCTCAGCTTTCCTCAAACTTAGCACAGGCATTTGTTATGGAGGTATAATGACAGCTTCTGTATTTTAAGTAGAATTTGCTGATCTGGAGACTCTAAGTAGAGAAGGCTTTTTTGTTTATATTATTCCCTCCCCAGCCCTACATCCCTCTCAAAATATTTTTACACGTCTCCTGTAATTTCTTCTCCTATTCTCCTTCCACACCCAACATGTATCTTATTTCATCCCCTCCAAACTGCCAGTTTCTTTTGTCCCTCCTCCATGGTCGTTACGCATTCACTTCTTCCTCCTATAAAAGATTTCCTCTTTTATCCCCTTCCTTTCTATTGCCACATTGTTTTGAATTATTATTATTATTATTATTATTATTAACCTTTTACCTCACTTTCTAATTTCCTTCAACACCTCCTCTGGCCTTTGTTATGAGGAATCAAATATTGGGAATTTTTAATCTTTGATTCATCTCAGTGAACCAGAGTTTGGAAAGCCAGCAACAGCAAGGATTCCTGGGAGACAGCCCCTCTGTGACCTCTGAGTACATATCTTGCAACCCTGAAGGTGTAGACTTCCTGAATCCTATGGAAATTTGGGATTTGTCACCCAATAAGAATAGGCGCTCCTTTCAAACAAAGGAAATTTTATGATAATCTAAGCCTTTGGAGGAGATAGGATTGCAGTCGTTATCTGGGAATCCCTCAGGGAATGGTTTCTGGGAAAAACAATACATTCCCTGACAGGATTATCCTAAATTCTTTCATTGTTCTTATTTATCATGTCCACATCCTCCTGGAGACATTTACATTGGGTTTACTTTGGGGTCAGTTTAGTTAGGAAAAGGTATAAAACATGAGGAGTGAGAAGGCGAGGGCAGTTCCTCTTCTGGAGGGCTCCAACCACTGCTTTTCTTACCAACGCAAGCTAGCATCTTTGGGACAATTTCAGAGCTATGGATTTGGGTGAGAACTTTCAAATCTGGCACTGGTTACAAAGGGCGGAGCTTTTGCTCATTGGGCTAGATACAAAAGTCTCTCTCGCTCTCAGCCTTAGTCTTGCAGCAACTCTCCAGGAAAGGTATATGCAACTATCTGGGCCTTTTTCTTTCTTTTTTTTCTTTCTGTGTGGGTAAGCTTAATGTGAAAGTGTTTATAGGGTTAGTCTCTTTGCTTTAGTCTATCCAGTGTTGCTGAATGAATGAATAATAGTTAGAAAGCTGCTCATTGTTAACTGCAATTGTAAACTGCAATATTTTTCCTTGCTCCTTCTCTTAATAAAACCACTCTTTATTTTACTTTCAGTGTGTGCCATTGGGTTAAGGGTAAATTTAAACATGCTGTGGGGGTGACGTGTGGGTAGCTCCAGCAAAAGATCCTACTGCCCTCGCTTGATAGGGGAACTTGCATTTCTAGTGAGCTGTGCTCATGAGGAAGTTCAAGGTCCCTTCGTAACACCTTTCTCTCACAAACTTCTCTCCCAGCCACCTTTACTCAGCATGCAATGAGTTGCTGATGCCAGCACTGGTCTAACCAAAAGTCTATGGCACAGAGATGTGAAGGCCCTGAAGAAATTTTCTGGATTTTCCCCAGAAAAAAACTTAGGAAAAAAAAGTGGGGAAATGGGGGGAGAGGGGAAATTCCCCCCCCAAATTTCTTTCTGGTTTCCCCCCCCTGAACCATCACATCCTTACACATGGCTAGGAAGTGGGGCAGGCAAGTAAGGAGGCATTGGTCAGGCTGTGGCACTGAGGCCTGCCTGAAAGCAGCCCAAGGCCCACTGTTTTAGAAACATTCTATAACCAAAGCAAAAAGCAATGAAAGAATTAAGCATGTGAGAGAGTTCTGCAATTGAAATCAAGGAAACCAATATTATCCTTTGCATATTGACTCAGAAGTTTCAGTCCCAATGTGTTCCCTGAGATTTATCCCTAAATAAATTGCAGCTCAATCTTGTATGTGTTTACTAGGAAATATGCAATGTTCATTGCTATGGTTGCTGCTGCAGCCACAGATACTGGAGAAATGTGGTTCAGTTCACATTTAAAGACAAATCTCTCAGATTTGCAGTTTCCAAAACAATATGAGAATTGAAACACAGCCACCCTTTGAAATTCACATTTATCCAAATTTTGTTATGCAGTTCTCCAATCAAAGAATGGTTACAAAAATGCATATATTAGGGGAAAGTGTACATGAAAATGAATAATTGGTGAAAAGAACATATAAAAATGTGTTATATTAAGAGAAATTGCTTGCAAAAATGTGTATGTTAGTCAAAGTTGCATAGGAAACTGATTATTAGGAGAAATTAACACAAAAATCTGAAATTTTTTCATGAGGATTCTTTTTAAAAAATCATAAATTGCTGCAAAAATATGGACAACTGAATCGAAGACTGGAAAAAATAGAAAACTGAGAGAACTGAAATTGTCAGAACTTTTCATCCCTAACTGCAACCATGGTAGCCAAATGTGCCCCAAGATAAGTCCAAAATATAAGAGAAATCTTCTCCAGTATCTACTATATAACATATTGTTGTGCGTCTCCCCCAATCTCCGAGCGGTGAGATTTCGGGGGTCCCTTCGCTCATCCAGGGTTTGGATTCCTTTGGGAAGAAGTTCAGCGGAGACTGCAGTGTCTTTATGAAATATGGTTTATTTATTTACACACATTCCAACCTGAGCTCAAGAATGGAGGGGTTCAAGGCATCAGCAGTCTAATAACCAGCTTTTCCATCTGGGTTGCAGGAGGCACACCAAAGGCCATCGTGCAGAGAACCAGTCTCTCTCTGTTTGCCTTGCAGTTCCCAGCAATTCTCTAGACACACTAAAAACACAAAACTCTTCTGGGGTCCAGGCGGGTGGGGGAAGGAGGTTCTCCTGAAGAGTTTCAATGACAAAATGATCTCCCTGGCCCATTCACCATTGCTAGGCAACTGACTGGCCAATCTATTTGGTAAACAAAAGACTCATTTGACCAGTAGAGAGTTCCTCATTCCAAGGCACAGGATTCCAAACCAGAGACTGGAAAGGTGACTCACAGGAATCATCCATCCCAACCCCCATGCTCATAACAATATATAACATATGTAGCCTTTCATGCCTTGGTATGGGTTGCCTTTATGATGATAATGATGATGCTTTCATGCCATAATGGCCTCTATACTGTTTACAAACATAAAATCAATTAAAAAATCCATACAAAATTAAAATACACAATAAAATAATTTCATCAAAACATCAAAAACATACATATTTAAAATATACAATAAAACAAGCCTAATTAAAATGCATAACAATTAAATGGTTAAAAATAATTGAATTGGTTCACTCTAGAAGTGAACAGGTGTGTTTTCAAGAGCCGGTTGAATGCCAGTCCAGATGTGGCCTTTTGTATTTCAGTACTGACGGCATTCCACAACACTAGTGCTACCAGAGAAAAAATGCTCCTCTGTGTTACCACTAGCTGATAAAGGCTCTGGCAAAACTAACCAGGTTCCATTTGCTTATCTTAATGTCCTTATGGGGCAGTGAAGAGGAAGACAGTTTTTCAGGTCCAGGATTATTTCTGGCTTTATCTGTAAGTTGCATGACCTTAAAACTGGCTCAGTGGCTAGTAGGCAGCCAGTGCAGAACCCTGTCATGATATGGACCTGATAAGGAGCACCACTCACTACCCACTCACTGCTTAGCATGCTACCTGGGAGCAGCACAGTGAAGGCCTATGTCTGTGCCATACCCAGACACATGGGCTGTTCTGTTTCATGGTCCACACATGCATAACCATGGCAGAGACTTAAAGATGGGGAAACTTCATTAAAAGAAAGTTTGAATGGGAATTTTAGAGATATTAAGCTTGTAATATTGGGTGAAACATTAAACGTTCAAGCAGATATCAACTCACGCAATGGGACTCCCCCTACTTGGTCTCTCCCCTTTCTCTTCTCGCCAACAAATCTGCTCCAAAGGATTTCTCAGTCACTCAGAAGCAGGTTTTTGGAGGGAAATGCAGGGGGAGAGGGAGTTGATTCCTCCAATGGCATCTGGCAAATGGACACCATTGGATTTCACCCAGAGATAATTAAATAGTTATTACTCTATTATATTATTAGGTTAAAATAGAAATACTATATCTTTGTTATAGTATTTCTAATTTAATTTGGGAATTTTAGAACTTAAAATTGTACAGCTGTAAGACATCAATATACAAAACTAATCCTCTATGACAATCAAATATTGCTCTGTTGTTCCCATCTGTTGCCTTTGCTCTGGGCTTTGTGCTTGTGGAGGCCATCTCAGAGGCAGATTGCATTTATGCGAAGTTCAGGGATGCCATTTCATAACCTTATTTCTGAAGTCTCATTGCGGTTATCTTAGATTCCTTAATTGCAACTTCAAGGATAGCCATTCAGTGCAACCTAAGACCTTCTCCTTATTTTCATTAATAGAGATGAGAGGAGATGAAATGCAATTCTTGTCTTCACCGGAGAAACAAAAACAATACCTTTGTGGACACCTGTCCTCTCTTCTCTTTGTCAGAAATGGAAGGAGTTCAGTGCAACATGATTAGCCCAACAATGGAGGTGACAGGGAACTATAGAAAGGTGGTTCTGGGTACTGCATACAATGCATCTGCTGAAAAAAGCATGATGTTACGTAGTTGCACCAAAAGCAAACATCAGCAAAACATTCTCAGGAGCAAGAAGTGTAAAAAAGAGGAGATGGGATGAGGAAAAAGCAATTCTTATAATTATTACTATTCCTCTCACAGAGCTACAGTGGCATACCTAACGTATTTGACATCCAGAGTGGATCATTTTTTAACATCCCTCTCCTCTATACAACAAAATTATTTTCAGTAAGAATCATGAAATGAAATGAATAATAATAATGGCCAGAAAAGAAAAGCAGACAGTGTTTCAGCTCCATTGCACAACATCTCTCAAGGGAACTGGAAAGGCGCTCTGCACACGTTCAGAGACTCACACTGTCCTCGCCATCATTCTTTCCCGTATTCCAGTACTGATCCTGTGCTCTGGGGCTCAAATGAAGCTGGCAGCGGCTCCCTCTCGCCGCCCATCCTCATCTATCTGCCCATCTGTCCGTCATGGTGCTGGGCGCCTCCATTGGCTGCACCTGGGGCAGACAGTAACCCTTCATGTAACTAGAGGCATAAAATGCTTTTTTAAAAAATCCACAAACTGAATGAGTTAGCCTAAACAGACCTACCATTGGGACCTGGTTCAGGCACTAGTCCATTTTCCTGCCAGGAAACAAAACAGACAACACTCAGCTTTTGTGAAAGCTTGCTACTGCTTACTCCAGGATTATATCGAGGATCAATTCAGGTGGCCTACTATAGTAAATTCCTTGCCATCCCAAGGATAAATGGTGTTTTGTTTGTACTGTTACAACCCTATTCAGAGATGGATGAATGTGGAAATAAAATAAACAGAGCTATTTGAGCCACTCATGGGTCAAAATATGAAAGGGGCAACCACTAATTGTTTCTTTTAATGCTTACTCTTTAAAAAATGTGATCCTAGCTATTAAGAAACATTTGTTCAGGCCTTGATGGACCTTATTGTAAATAGGTCACATCCACACCATTCCTTTAAAGCACCTGGCTTCCTTCAAAGTATCCTTCGAACTGTAGTTTGTTAAGGGTAATGGGAATTTCACCTCTGTGAGGGATTCTTTTGGGGAAGCCATGTGCTTTCCATGTATGGTGTGAAAAATCCTCCTTATCTGTCTGTTAAGAAATCTGCAGCAATCCATAAATAAAGGGGAAATGCTAATACTTCTGTAGTGGTCCTATGACTAAATTCCAGGGATAAATCTTCCTTTCTCAGAATGTACTGATAACAGATACATTAAGGTGAAGAAAAAGCCCACAGCAGCAAACAAAGCTATTGCAAGCAAAGCAGCACATGGGGAATGAAAAAACAGATGCAACAACCTTAGACTTGCACTGTTCTACAACCCCCATCATCCTTGGCCATTGGCTAAGCTGGCTGGAGTTGATGGGAGTTACAGTCTAACAACAGCTAGGGACCCAAGGTTGAAGAACAATGACTCACAGCAGTAATGGGACCTGGTTATTGCCTTGATGCCCTGTTTATGGACTTCCCAGACAATCTAGTTTTAAGGATTCTGGACTATGCTGACCTTCATTCTGAACCAGCAAGGCACTTATGTTCTAATGACCCTTTATCCCAAATTGATCAAAACACAACATTTATTTATTTACATTTATATACCACCTTTCTTCCCTCATGGAACTCAAGGTGGCATTTATGTGGTTCCCAGGCATTTGTACCTGCTTAGCTTCAGCAAGATGCCTCATGTGCCTTCAGACCACACCTCAGGACTATTAAGGTTGGGTCATATTGCATAACTAGTGAGCACATGCTGCATATAGAGAAAATAAATAAAGGATTCACATCTTTTTCTACCATATGTACAAGCCAGGCAAAGGCATCGAGTACAACACCATGTCTATGCACAGGGTGCCCATCAAACTGTAATGTGTAAATGTGAACTGCAAGGGAGTTTATGGCTGCAATCCTAGGCAAAATTACTTGGGATCAAACTGCACTGAAGAGCATGGGACATACTTCTGAGTAAATGCAGCATTGTGCTCTAAGGCCATTTTCACAAGTGATTTGGGAAGCCCAGTTCTATGTATTTACTCAGAGGTCCCACAGCATTGGATGGCATTATTCTCTAAGGCAGGCTGTAACTCAGTAGTACAAGCACATGCTTTGCATGCAAAAGGTCTCACGTTGAATCTCCAGGATGGAGTGGCAAACAACCCCGTCTGAAAACATGGAGAGCCACTGCCAGTCAGTGAGTAGACTATAAGGATGGAGCAATGGCCTGACTCAGGATAAGGCTTCCTATATTTGAATACTGCAGTCATGAAGTGCCCTCTCCTATTCATATTTACTTAGAAATAATACATTCTAGTGAGTTCAGTGGGGCTCCCAAGTATAGGATTGTGCCCTATATATGTTTACTCAAATGTAAACCTCACTGTACTCAGTGAGGTTTACTCCACTGTAAGTGTGCACAGAGCTGGAGCCTTACAGTGCAAGCCAAAGCATATTTGTTTAGATGTAAGATGTAAATGAGGAGCCAAGCGAACCGACATTGACAGATCCTTTCATCCCTACTCCCAAGTAAGGGTGCACAGGACTGCAGCCTTACATTTCACACCTATACATGTTTACTCAAATGTAAGTCTCACTGTGTTCCAAGGGCCTTACTCCCAGGTAGCTGCACAGGAGTGCAGCCTAAAGCACCTTTTTCCCCAAGTCCTGCTTCCAGAACTGAAATGTCAAAACTAACCTGCTGCATTTGGCTGGGCTTTTCTTCTTTTGTTCTTTGTGTATGTAACCCCGGGGTCAGCATGACTGGGCACCCCAGCAAATGCCTGCCTTCTCCCAGTGGGCCCTTGAACCAAAAATGGTGCAGAATGGTAGTAACACCTGCTACACCATACAATCTTGCCATAAACATCTCATGCCGTTAAGAAGGCAAGGCTACACCAGTTCAGGTTCAAGGGCGTGTTGGAAGAGAGGAAACATCTTTTGGGGTGCCCAATCATGGTGACACTAGGGTTGCCAGGCTCAGGGCCTGAGAATGATTCTGTATCTTTAAGAGAAGAGAAAATTCAGCCAAGTACAGGTTTTCTTGCAACACTGTAACGGGAAAAACCACTAGGTGAAATTCTCCCTCCCTCTGCACAACTTTTCAAGATGCAGAAGACCTCTTGGTTCCAGATGTTGCATGGGGGGAGTGGTTTAGGCTGCAGTCATGTGCACATAGCCACCTGGGAGTAAGCCTGTTTGAACACAGAGAGATTTACTGCTGAGTAGAGGCGTCTTGGAGTGCACTGAAAGGCTGCCGTTCTGCTTTCAAAGCCACCTACCTCCCCCAAGGTCCAAGCCCCAGGCAGCCGTTCCAGTCTCCTGAAGCGACTACGGGGGACTCAGACGCCTCTTCCTGAGGAAAATGGCGGGTTAAAGTTCAGGAGGGCTGTACCAGTTGCAAGTTGTCGGCTTTGTGAACCACCACCGACAGGTTCGTGTTGTCGGCTCCTGCCACCATCGCCGCCTGCTTCTCTGTCCGTTGAGGTGACGCGCCTCAAAATGCTGTGACTGCCGCTTCACCTCATGGAGCCGCCTCTCATCGCCCTCCACTTCGGCGAGAGATTTAATTTGCAGTGGGCAGACTCTTTTATTATTGTTTTTAAATTCAGACAATGCACCCCCTTATTGCCTGAACCCTGGGCAGATCGCTCCCACCGCCTCACCCTTGGAACGCCACTGCAGAGCTACAGTTCCCAGAGTTCTCTGGGAAGAGGGACTGACTGTTAAACCATTCTTGCAATTGTAGCTCTGTGAGGAGAATACCCTTCCAAGGATTCTTTGGGGGAAGCCATGACTGTTTAAAGTGGAATTATTGTGGAATAAATGTATGGTGTGAAGGTGGCCTCTTTGTTGTTGTTATTAATGGTTCAGATATTAAAGCAAATACCATGATCCAGGAATAGAGTCTATGACCACAGTAAAAGGCCAGGGCTGGTGGTATTCAGGACAGATCAAGAGGGCTGGGGTCAATAAATCATAGCCAGAAGTAGTTTGCCAGATGAGGCAGAGAGCTGTTATGCTAGTTTCCTGGCAAATGGGTCGCTGTTGCTTACGAGGAAGAAGAAGAGAGAGGCCAGGTGGCAGGGAGGTTGGTGCATTGCAAACACATGGGCAGGAGTGCCAAATTGGCTCCAGTGGTGCATTTGCACCTTTCTTTCTCCCAGTTAGCAACTGCAACCCATCTGCCAGGAAGCCAGCATAGCACCTCCACCCCATCTGCTGAGCTGCCAGCTACGACTCATACTTGATAACTCAGGGGGAGGGGGAGGAAGTAAATATCCCTCTTCCATCCGATTGATATTAAAATTAATTTTCTTCTCCTTTTTCTCTTCCTCCCCGCTCTCCTTGTATTATGTTCTTGATCAAACAAGATTTCCTTTCAGCTCTCATTTTAGCACCCTTTCCTTCCCATTTCCCACTTTCTTCCCACCTGCATTAAACTGGGCCAGCTGTGGGGAACCTTTGGCCCTCCAGATGTTGCTGAACTACAAATCCCATCACCTCTGGCCATTGACCATATGTCGGCTGGGGCTGATGGGAATTTGCAGGTCAGCAACATCTGGAGGGCCAAAGGTTCCCCTCACCTGAACTAGGCCAAGGGTTTCGTGAAGTTAGGTCAAGGGTCACATGCAGCCTGAGGACTGCAGGTTGTCCACCCCTAGTCAGAGAAATTCTGCCACTTATTACTTTTCTGTTAACCCTTTGAGGGCATCAAGGGCTCCAAAGTACTGGGGGAGGAGTTACATTTCACTATTTCAGCTAACCAGCCTATTCTTTGGCTGCACACTTCAAGCAATTAGTTTAAATGTATCTATATAATTAAGAAAAAAATGCATCACTCGTTTCAATCATTTGCAAGCGTGGCACCTTATATTTTGGCATCCGACCTCTCTATAATAGATCATGTGTGGCAGTTTTACAGAGCTTTATACTATACAGGATAAAGGAAACAGTACACCAAGCCACAGAAGTTTCAGGTAAGCAATTTCTAGGGGAAAGGAGAAGATACATGACGACAGTAAAAGCTATAGAGAGCTGTTTGCCAGCTCTTTGAACTCTGCTGAGCAAGCTCCTTCAAACCGGCTTGAAAGAAAATTACAAAACTATCTCTCCTCATTAACTACAAAATGCATTGTGAAGGAAGAAACAAAGGGCCTTATATTTCCAACATTGTTACAAGTTATTCATCAAATATTATCCTATTCTGATTTTTGGGTGCAAACCAGAACATTTTGGTAGGGCAGAATTAAAAAATAACAATACTTAGACTGTGCAGATATCCACACTTTTCCCAATTCTCTTTAGTACCACTGTGTTTTCCCTGGCAACCTCAGGAGCACTCACGCAACCCTAGCTGCTTGATTCTTTTCGCTGGATGAAGATTTCACTCAAGCACACAATAGCCAATCAGATTTGGAATGGCAAGTGATGGCAACTGATAAGCAAGTGAAGGCAAAGAAAATAAAATCATTGAAAGAGGGAGAGGTGTTTTCTTTTTTGGACAGAGCTAAAATGTTCGTAATTTTCACATACCAGCCTCATGGCCTCAATGTGCTAATTGTGGCAGAACTGAACCACAAGAACAACTGTAGAGACTCCCCTAACATATGCCATCCTGGTACAGGAAAACAGGCTCTCATTCTTGCTGTGTGTAGTAGTGGACATTTACATTGCTACTCTACTTTTCTGTTAAGAGCATTGCATGTCCCCTCTAAATGCTCTGTTAAAGGCAATGCAAATCCCCACCCGCTGGTTGACCATACCTATCTTTCCCCCACCCATCTGGGTCTTCAGCTGAATACAGATAACCAACTTACTATGTAGGAAAGGTGGGAAAGCCCCCCCCATTTCTTAAATGTGTACTAAACTGCAATGCAGACATCTGTAACTAGTTTGTAGCATTCCTTGTTTGCTTTTGCTCTTTCCCTAGTTACTGACGTATTATTTTGTAATTGACAGGCGATGCTGCATCATTTTATCACTAGGTTTAACCCTGATCCTTTGCTTACAAAAATAGATTTCTTGTTCTGTTCCTACAAGTCTTAACAATAATGATGCTGTTGCTTTCCAAATGTCATGTTATTTAATTTATTTTATTTGAAAAGCATTCTCCTTTTAATTTTATAATGGATTATAAAATTATAAATTATAAAATGCATTGCATGAGCACCAGACAGCCGATTTTGGGGGTCATGAAAGGGCCACAAATGGTCAGTCCCTTAAATTATTGGGGGGGGGAATAAAATGAACTGCCTTCAAGTCGATCCCGACTTATGGCGACCCTATGAATAGGGTTTACATGGTAAGCAGTATTCAGAGGGGGTTTACCATTGCCTTCCTCTGAGGCTGAGAGGCAATGACTGGCCCAAGGTCACCCAGTGAGCCTCATGGCTGTGTGGGGATTCGAACCCTGGTCTCCCAGATCATAGTCCAACACGCTAACCACTACACCACACTGGCTCTTATCATTATATTTTTACTGTATTTGGAAATCACCCTTCTTCCCGAGGGAGTTCAGGGGTCTGTACAATAAATAATAAGTAGGCAAAATGCATCCCATAAATAAACATGACAATGCAACAAATAAATAACCAAATGCAATGATAAAATGTTCATACAATCAAGTCATAAACACACACATATATACCAACCTGCAGTTGATAAGTATTAAAACAACTTAACTTAGGACACATGCACCATACATTTAAAGCACTGCTATACCACTCCAATCATGGCTTCCCCCAAAGGATCATGGAAAATGTAGCTTATTAAGGGTGCTGAGAAATGTTAGGATACCTTTACAGAGCTACAATTCTCAGAGTTCTCTGGGAAGGATAGATTGTGATCCATGGTACAAAGCTCATCAATCAGGGCAACCAGGCTGTTTTCATGCCCAAATGGTTTGAAACCAGGTTGAAATGAATCTAAATAATCCACTTAATCCAGGTGCACCTGCAGTTGTCCAGAAACCAGCTTCTTGACTACCTTGCCCAAATAAGGGACATTTATGACTGGACATCCCACTAGGGCTTGAGGGGTTGTTTAGAAGGGGCTGCACCACCACCACTTTCATGGTGGCTGGTATCACATCTTCCCATAATGAGGCATTAATGACACTCTGGACACCCCCCCAGTCATTCCCTCCCAAATCACTTGTACAAGCTAGAATGGGCAAGAATCAAGAAAACATGTGTGTGACCAAACTCCGCCAAGTATCTTGTCCATATCCTCATGCCGCAATAGCTCAAACTGATCCCACAAGATCACTGGAAAGATTGCACAATGCTCAGGGAAATCGCTAGGTTTAACCTCAACTGTAGCATCTAGAGATTAATAACTATGAGCGATTTTGCCCTCAAAGTGATCAGCAAGTTTGTCAGAGCATGGTGGCATGGTGTTCCTGTTGCAAGGCTGGACTTACCTATCCCATTTACTGCTTAAAACAGCTCTGCCAGCTGATTCACTGAAGATGTAATGGTGGTCAATAAGTTGATGGTCTTGGGTAACATGCAACTTAAAAGAGAGGGGCACCATTTGCTGTTCTGCCTCAGGAAGCAAAATATCTTGGTCTGGGTCTGGGCTCCAGTATGAATAGTCTAGGATTATCACAGGTGTTCTGTGTTTTTACATTTTAGGTTGAGAGCAAATGACTGAAGATATTGCATGCCTATTATACAGTGACAATTTTTTGTCTAAGGGCCAGCTTTGTGTGTGTGTGTGTGTGTGTGTGTGTGTAATTTTAATCACAGAAGTTCCTTCAGTAAGTAAAATCACATCAATGATATTTTTCTTGCATAATTTGTATAATTTGGTAGAATGAAATATAGGTTTCAAGGTCAAGATCAAGTCTGAATTTTATTATTCACAATAGGTTTATGCTACTATTCAGTACCTTGTACTGTACCATCTTATGATTAATCTATAACTATATAATAGATGTGCTGTTTGGTGAATCACCAAACACTACATTACATTACCTTGTTGGGCTAACTGCTAATAAAATAGGGGAACTTGAAAATAAACTTAAAACCTTTAACAATAAAAACAAATAAACAGATTACATATATGTCTGCAATATTCACCGAGATGCTCTACCACATTTCATGTCATGGTTTTCTAGGAACTGCAGCTTCTCTAACTAGTGTTCATATCTGCTGAATCACCACCCTGATCAATGTTAGCTCGCCACCCACATGATTTTATGGCTTGGAAAAACTCCAGAAGAGATTTCAATAACTGGCAGCCTTTTGTAAATGTTGTCTGCATTCTAAGGGAAAATGTAAGAACATCGGCTATCACAGCAAATTGCACGTACCATGCCTTTCAGCAGAAGCAATGCTAAGTGGCCAGTGTCCTTATTTATAAGTCTGATCTTTCCAGAAGTGCATTTCACACAACTGTAAATACAGTTGAGGTCTATATTAGAAAGGATTCTGCCACCTGACCTTGCTGAATATTATATTGATAGTACAGAATATTATATTGATAGTACGGAGGGATGGAGGTGACAATTTTGGTTTCTCTCCATTTCACATTTTTCCACTCTTCAGTTCTCCAGATTTCCACATCAGTTCGTGATTGTTTTGAAAAATGTCATGAAAATGCATCAGCATTTTAGTGTGCATTTCTCTGAATGTACACATCTTTGCATGCAATTTTGCTTTTTTATACACATTTGCAAGAAATTTTCCATTATAAAATGCATTTTTGTATGCTGTTTTCATGAATACATACATTTTATGCACACTTCTTTCCAATACATACATTTTTGTACACATTACTTGGCTGGAAAACTGCATTGCAAAATTCAGAGAAGTGTGAATTTTGAAGGATGGCTGTATTTTGGTTTGTGTGTTTTTTCAGACAGTGCAAATTAGGCAGGTTCATCTATAAATGCAAAATGAACAGAAGTTCTCCCCCATCCCTAATTGGTAGATACTTCATTTCCCTTTGGCCCACCCTGATTTCTAAGAGTCATTCATGTTTTCAGCTGAAGGTACCTAGAGACAGAGGCATTCTCAGAGAATTTCCCACAAAAATGGAATAATGGAATTAGTGTCACCAGAATCTGAACCCTGAGCTTTTTGGGAAGACCTTTCTGACTCTGGTAGCTTTTTATGGTCTGCGTGGATGTAATATAAAGAATTTCTACCATCAACTGCCCTGTGGGAAGGATTCCAGGAGACAGATGGCAGCAGGCAAAGACCATCTCAGGACTTGCTCCATCTGGACTATCACCTCCCAGGAACAAGGCCTTGTGGGAAGGATTGTGGTGATGACTTTTTAAATCAGTTAGTAGTGTTTTTGTTTCATGTAATGTAATGTTACTGGTATTTTGGAAGGATTTGTATCCTGAAAGGCAGGATATAAATAATTGTAAAAATACAAATAAGTATATTTTAGTTGGTTGTGCATTGTTGTTATGAGGTTGTTATAAATGTGCTGTTTTAAATTAAAGAAAATGTAGATACCAGATTTTAATGTTTCTAGCATATTAACACTAAGTCACCTGGAGAAAATGCTGTTTTAAGGCAGTGTACAAATTCCTAAATAATAATAATTAACAAAAAATAAAATGCTTGCATGGGGGAGGGGTGGAATGGAAGGAATCATGTCCCGATGCTCTGAAAAATCATGAATCTGGCTATTTTAGGGCATGATAAAGTAGCTCAAACTTTCCATATGGGATGGTTTCATAACATCACATAGAAACTGGGGGGGGGGCTCAACCAGTGAAAAATGTACCTGTTTTCATCCACTGTAACCATATGCTTTTCTAAACAGGGCAAACAGTAACTTTGGTGTGCATCTCTCTCTCTCTCTCTCTCTCTCTCTCTCTCTCTCTCTCTCTCTGTCTATATATATATATATACAGGGGTTGATTTTTACTGGAAAATTATGCTGGAGAAAGAATTAACTCTGCTCCCTATTCCATGCTTCTTATCCAGATCACTCTCACTCCACATACACACACATACAGCTGCTATTTGACAATGTATGTGGATGGTTATTATTTTTATTTATTTATTTTACAGTGCAATTACATGCATATCTACTCAGAAGCAAGCCCTTTCCTGGAGGATAAGGCTACCAATGGCTACTAGGCATGAGAGCTGCGCTCTGCCTCCATGGTCTGAATACCAGTTGCTGGGAACTGCAAGAGGGAAGAGTGCTCTTGTGCTCAGGTCCTGCTTGGGTGCTTCCCATAGGTATCTGGTTGGCCACTGTGAAAACAGGATGCTGGACTAGATGAGCTATTGGTCTCATATCTTCTTATGTTCTTAGGTAAGTCACAGAGTTCAATTGGACTTATTCCTCTCTGTGTGTGTGTGTGTGTGTGTGTGTGTGTGTGTGAGAGAGAGAGAGAGAGAGAGAGAGAGAGAGACAGAGAGAGAATGGGCCGATCAAAATGAGTCTACTCAAAGTTGCTTTGCCTGACTTAGAATATGTGAACACAAAAAGACTGCCTAATATGATTTATGCTCCTGAAGACCTTCCAGCACCAAAATACACAAACCACCACTATCAGACCTGCTACTGATTAATTGACAATTTATGTACAGGCTGACACAAAGTGTTAATGCCATATCACCTTGTATTAATTTATCTATAGCATAGCTGCTGATATATTCCAATTTATAAACTGCCTATTTAGATTAGATAGATAGATAGATAGATAGATAGATAGATAGATAGATAGATAGATAGATAGATAGATAGATAGATAGATAGATAGATAGATAGATAGATAGATAGATAGATAGATAGATAGATAGATAGATATTCATAGTAATACATCCCACAGAATGGTATGAATATACAATATGCAGTCTTGTTACTGAAGCAAGGGAGGTTTGTCCATTTAAGCCACCTGAATTGGATAATACCTAGAAATACCATGTAAGCTATTTAGAGTAATAAATAAGAATGGTTCACACACCTTCTGTCTCTTTTAAAAACAATTAAAGAAAAGATCTTAAGCACACCAGACAACACTCTCAATCCAACAAAACTTACACAAAAGAACAGGAAGTCATAATTATAGAATGGTTTTTCAATCAGCATTTTAAAAAAACAAAACTAACAGGAATAGCAAGATTTCATTTATAACCTGACTAGTGACATCACACAATTTGTAATTTACTAGCAATGGGCTAATTCCTCTAAGCTTGATCTGGAATCAGCTTGATATTTTTTGCTGGGGAAGACTCCATTTTCAGGAGTTTGTTCCTGGTTCATAATGGGACATGCACGCTGATGGTCAGATCGTCTGATCATGTAGTTCACAGAAACTAATGAGAGACCTTCAGCAAGTTCAAAGGGTAAACATTAAACACGCTGTAGTTTCAAGTGATTAATCAGTTTCATTGAAAGTAAGGGGGTTTCATACTAAAGAATTTTAGCACATGTGCATGTAAAACAGCAGACTTTTGTTGCGCAGTCTGCTGAACTCTAGCCACAGATGTGCAGAATGTATTTCAAAGTCGCTTCCCAACTGTCACTGTTTTGCAGGAGAGATTCAGACACGTAGAAACTTTCAGGTTGCACACTAAAAGTGGATTAAAGGGCTTTTTGAAGTTTGCAAAGTGACAAGGAAATGCACTGAAAAGTGAGGAATGTGACAATGACTAATGGGAAGATGTATAAACACATTACAAGCAAATCATGATAAAAGTTCATTGATGTATAACTTTCCCATAAACAAATCAGAATGAATGGTCAGTAAAGAATGGATATAGTCTAACCTCTGTGTAAGCTTTGGGCAAACAAATCAGGATATAGGCTGAATAAATAGGTCATCTGGAGGAGCCCTGCCAAGCTGAGCTGTAAAACAGCTTCAGAAGGAAACAATGCTGTTTGCACTACATCTGAGCATTACATCTGAGCTGGACAATTTCATATTCTGAACAAGGTCATTATGAAGTTTGATGGCATCACTACTAAATTAATTTATTCAGTTTGTAATGCTTGGCTGTATTATGAATTGAGCACTATTTCTTCCAGAAATACCTCAGAATTTTCTTTCCTGGCTAAGAATATCAAGCAAGATTCCTTGCAAGATTCCAACTGTTTTATAGCTTGAAGTTCTCTAATGTTAGCCTCTTTCTCTCAATAAAAGCTCTGGTTAATTACAATGAAACTTTGTCAATTATCCTGATTGTTTCTTGCAAACAGATTACGTGATGGCTGTTCCACATCCAGATCCAGATCTAAAACATACTTTTGTCTTCCCAGATGTGTTTGTGTGGGGTATGACCATGTGATGCAGTTGAATTCCAAAGATACACTCCATCATGGCTAGTGCTGTGTGGTGAATCCAGGATGTGTGAAATCAAACTACAATTCTCAAGGGACAATATAATAATACATATATGTGTGGTATTAAGATTACAAGATGTACCAAAATGACAAGATGGGGAAAAATTTCCAGAAACAGATGAACTTTTCCCAAATGTTCACCAAGCAAGTCTGTCCATAATGAAGGCACTTCTGACTTGAAGCAATGGATGCTCACCCATCACTAACGATGACCATTCTAAAAACCATATTTAATTTTAAATGCAGCAATGCACAGTTCAACTGTCTTTGGAAAAAGTACTGCCAAAGAAAACTGTTTTAATCATGTGCACCAACATACTAGCAAAATGCACATTTAAAATGACATATCCAGGGCCGGCTCCAGGAATGCGGGGGCTCTTGGGCATTAGCCTGCCCCGGGCCCCTCTGCTTCCCTTCCACAATCCCGTGGATCGCAAGATGAGCTTCCGGACCGCCCGCCATCCCCCGCCATCCCCAGAGCTTCACCTACCTTTCTCTGCTGTTCGCGCAGGGTTGTCATTAATAAAGTTGGCAGCCGAGGTTTCCGTAAAGGGACTGAAGCTTTTGCCGCCATCTTAGTTGATGGTATGCAGCACGCACATTGCTGCCATCAACCAAGATGGCAGCAGAGGCTTCAGTCCATTATGAAAACCTCAGCCGCCATCTTTATTGATGGCAACCCTGCACGAACAGCAGAGAAAGGTAGGTGAAGCGCGGGGGATGGAGGGCAGCTTGGAAGCTCATCTTGTGATCTGCGGGATCATGGAAGGGGAGTGGTGGGCCCTTCGGAGGGCCCCTCAGAGGCCCCCAGGGGCTCCTAGAGCTGCAGGGCCCTCGGGCCAGTGCCCAACCTGGCCGCCCTTTGGAACCGGCCCTGCTGATATCAAATACTCAACTGAGAAGGGAAATGATACAGAGTAAATACTTCTATCATTATTTCAAAATCACATTTTGTTTTGATTTCCCCTTTTCACCTCCCACACATCCTTAGCTGACACTATCATTTATCATTTAGAATGGGAGAATGTGCATTGATAGCTGCATATCAAAGGGAAAAAATAGAAATGAGGGCTTAGTGTGGGCTGATTAAAAAGAGTAAGAAGCAGGAGGGATCATACTGAAGTGTAATACATTTTGTATCCTTGTCTATCTCTGTCTTTCTCCCCTTAGGAATATGTGAGCCACCATACCATACTATGCAGATGAACAGATGACAAAAACATGTACTTTTTTCTCAACTAACTCAAAATTATGAAACGTCTAAGAGCTGTTCCACTTAGTGTGGGAGGGAAACAGGCTGGAGTGATGAAAGAAGCACTGTGATGAGCTTGACTGATTAACAAAATATTATTACACATTCTAGTCACTGTGGTTTTTGCAGCAATGAGAACTAAATATTTCAACTAAAGGAGAGAATTGGTGTTGAGGCAGGAATTCCATTAGGACACGACACAAGTCCCGGTGCCCAGCGCCTCTTTCCGGCTGTGCACTTTCTCTGTCTGGAGAAGGGGCATGCCCAGGGGACACTGGTCCATTCTCTGTATTGGGGATAGATCTTTGCCCAGTGGTAGACCATCTGCTTTGCATGCAGAAGGTTCCAGGTTTAATCTCCAGCATCTCAACGGAGGGCTTGGAAGTCCCTACTGAAATCCTGGAGTCAATATTTATTTATTTGTTTATTTTCTTGTTTGCTTATGACATTTATACCACACCTTCCCTCTAAGGAGCTCAAAATGCAGTACAAACATGGTTCTCCCCCTCAAGTTTATGCATGCAACAACCTTGTGAGGTCAGTTAGGTTGAGAGATGCCTAAGGTCACCCAGTGAGCTTCATGGCTGAGTGGGAATTTGAACCCTGGTCTCCCAGATCCCACTCTGACACCCTAACCAATACACCACACTGAACAATACTGAGCTTGATGAACCAATGATCTGCCTCTGTATGAAGCAGCTTCCTATGTTCTTATAGGGGAGAAGATATGTAAAGAAGGCTATGCTACGGCAGGGAATAAACATATTTCCACCAGTAATATACTCTTCTTCTTCCATCAAGTTTGTTTCCAGTGAGGCAACCCAGTCATGGAGAAATACACATATCACATGACATCAGGCACCACCAGGGGAAAGGGGAAACACTTCAAACCTGGGTGTAGCTTGACTTACTGTATTTCTTCATGGGGCCCAAGCATCCATCTTCATCCTGACCTATTAAGTTGAGACAGTCAATTCCCTCAATTAATACTGAGGGAAACATCAATATTAATATTGATATTTTTATGCTTTTTTAAAAAAATCTGCTTCAGCCGTGGAAAACCACTAGAAAAAAACTTGATCCACAAGGACGAAGAAAAGTGAATAAATAGGAAATCTGGTGTCAGATACAAATTTTGTGAAATTCAAGCACATCCCTAGTGGCAAGTTCTTGGGGGTAGAAGGGTGGGGGTGGCTGAGGGGCAGCTTTAGCGAGCAACACAAGCAGGGGCAGGGACATTAATTAATTAATTAATTATACTTGTATACCGCCCCATAGCCGAAGCTCTCTGGGCAGTTTACAGTAACTAAAAACAAATACAATTTAAAATACATCTTTTAAAAAACAAATTAAAACACAATTTAAAAATTTAAAATAATATAAAACACATGCTAAAATGCCTGGGAGAAGAGGAAAGTCTTGACCTGGCGCTGAAAAGATAACAGGGAGATCATTCCATAATGAAATTGAACAAATCACAGATACCAACTATGAAAGACAAAATTGTTTTAAAATGTGCTTGTAATATTTAGGGGTGTTTGTTCTTGAAAAGAATTGTGTGTATGTGTGTGTGTGTGTGTGTGCATGAGTGTGTGCGTGCTGTATAGGGCTGGGAAACAAGAAGCCCTCATCTCCAATTTTGCTTTTAAATGGCAATCCTTAAATGGAAGAAGACAACGAGAAGGGAAGTGGAGGGAGACCTATTATGTGCACAGTATTTACATGTATTTAGTGTATGAACTGGATGGTTCCCATCATCTTTCAACATTGGTGTTACAATTTTCTACCAGTGTGTTGGGAGGAGTGTCTCACTATAATACCGTATTACTTAATTGATTGAAATATATATATATACCAAAGTGGTAGGCTGTGCCAGGCTTCCAATCTTTGTTCTCGGAGCACATATTATTGTAACAGTATTAGAATTTGTTTCAAGAAGATCTGACCATTTTGCTTCCATTGGTAGTGAGTGGGAAATGCAAGAGTTTTTCCAAGATCTACAACAACAACAACAATATATAGATATAGATATAGATATAGATATAGATAGATAGATAGATAGATAGATAGATAGATAGATAGATAGATAGATAGATAGATAGATAGATAGATAGATAGATAGATAGATAGATAGATAGATAGATAGATAGATAGATAGATGACAGAGACAGACACAGATCAAGTCTATCAAGCACATGGAGATCTATCCAACATTTGAGACATACATAAAACTATAGGGATCCTATGATAGCAGTACTGAGACCACATTAACACAGCCAGAAAATACAAGCAGATAATCAAATGACAGCGAAAATGGCAGGGAGGATAAATCTAGTTCTGCTGGGAGCCTTTGTTCAGAGAAGCTGATACTGCTGTGTTGTGACGTGGTTTTGCAAGCTTCAGTGACACTGGCACTTGATCCAGCCAGCCAGCATAACAGAGATCGACTTCAGATGGGCACTTCCTTGCCAAGCAAAATAATCAGACATATGCGAGAATTGCCATAGCAACCCCTTACCTCAGTATGACATCAAGCCCAGTTCTAAACTCCATAGGTGTCAGCAAGTGCACCCTGTTTCTTCGAAGCAGGATTTCTTAACTGCTTATTTTCCTTTTGGGAGTGTTTAGCCCAGCTGATGTCTTGGAGCACTGTAGAAAAGTTCCCTGATTTAACTTACCTCATTAAAGTGCCTCAGAACTTTGTCTTGCTCTTCTCAGACCCCAAATTTTAGAATTAAAAACATGTATTCATCTTGTTAAAAACACTTGCCTACAGTGGTGGCTGGTGGCTCCATGTCAGTGGAGCAGTGAGATCTGCTCTGGCCTTTGGTCTGAACTTTCAAGGAGCTGTGCAAGGTGCTGAACCTATTGTGGGAATAGCACCTTGAAAAGCTCCTTGAAAGCTCAGACTAAAACCAAGAGTGGATTCCACTGCCCCACTGATGGAGTCACCAGCCTCCACTGCTTGCCTTTATACCAGTGGGCCTACTTTCTGTTTATCCATTTGTTGAGTTTAAGTAGCAAAACTCATAATGGGTGAGATGTGTGTGATCTTGTACAGTTCAAGCATCCCTTGCAAATGCAACCCACTGTCAGCAATGGAGAGTTTTGCTCTGACTGCAACCATGGAACCTCTATTTTTTCCCCACAGACATGAATGGGAAGCCACTGATTTATGTGTGAGAAAGTCAAGGAATGGGTCTAAACATACTCACTGTCTTTATCCTCATAACTGCTGTGACCATAGCCTTGGGGAACTAAATGTATTCCTTTCTGCATAGGAAATTCTCTGTTGCACTTTCACCTGCCAGCTGCTGACATTTTTGTGAGTGAGGGCACAAAGCATTGTCTTCAGTCTTACTGGCTTTATGACAATGCCATATCACTCTTATGAAGCAATGAAGCATAAAAGCACTGGGTTGTATCTAAGCTACACTCAGGGATGGGGGAGAAATCTGTTCCTATTGAACACAAGCATGGATTCTGCTGCAGTTTGTACATTTGCCTTGTGTGACAACCAGATATCTTTCACGCAAATGCCAGTGGCTTTTGCCAATACCATTTTTTAAAGAAAGCTGGCAGACTTTATGATGCCATTAATGAAATGAGGTCAATTTTAATGTTGGTTTTATCCCACTAATGTTAATTTCTCTGGGTTTGTGTCACATTGCCACTTTTGCAAATCCAGTCAATGAAATGGCTCAGTCATTTGCTTTACAGTCACAGCAGGCACATGTTTGGGTGAGCACAGAAATGATAAATGAAATGACAAAAGAAGAATGCTGTTTAGAAATCTGATGCCTGAAGCAAAAAGTCTAAGCAAACTGAATGAAGTGAGAATGAACGGGGGGAGGGTGTTTCTCAGCCATCACATAATGAGAGAAGCTGAATATTTGTCTGAACTGGTGGGCTACATTCAGCCACAGTATAGATTTCTTGAGATTTTAAGAAATATTTGCTTTGGAACCATAACCACTGTTTAGTAAAGGCTAGTCCTTTGATACATTAGCATAAATGTACATGTGACCAAGAAGCTCAACATGTAACCCTGTGATGGTTAAAAAACTGAAGTGTGCTCTGCTACCTCACATGTTTATTGTGAATGATGTATGGTGGCTGCTAGATGCTTGAAGACTAGTGAGTGTGAACTCACCCACAGTCAGATGCGTGGGGGACCTGTTCACAGTCTAACAGTCAGGGTCAGAAGAACACAGTACATGGACTGCAATCCAAACATTGAACAATATATTTAGGAAAATCATAAAAACATAACAAAACATTTGCCAAGGCACTGCAATTTGGAGTTGGAGTAAACATTCCCCCATCTCATTCTTAGCATCACACAACAAATCTACCAGGTAGGTTCATGTATTCAGTTTCACCACTGCAAAATACTTTTAAAAATTCTGCTCAGCTCAGCAAGTCTATAACGGTATGTGTGCCTAGAATGTGAGATGAGCTTTCTCAGCAAAGGAGGGCTTGAGAGACACCGCAGAGTCCACATGGGACAGAAGTCCTTTGAGTGCCACAACTGTGAGAAAAGCTTTTATGACAATGGGAGCCTGGTGAGGCACAAGAGGAGCCACAAGCAGGATAGGCTGTACCCCTGCCTGGTGTGCAGGAAGCGCTTTAATATCAAGTCGAACTGCGCGAGGCACCTGATCCTCCACAAAGAAGCCAAACCCTTCCAGTGCCTTGAGTGCAAGAAGCAATTCAGCAGGAATGGGCACTTCCTGAAACACGTGGGCAAGAAGCCACACGAGTGCCCTGTGTGCGGCAACACATTCTGTGAGAGAGGAAAGATGGTCAGGCATCAGAATCAGCACTCAGATAACATGAGAGAAAAGTTCTTATGCCCAGAATGCGGGAAGACTTTTAACAAGAAATCCAACATGCGGAGCCACCAGAAAAGCCACACGGCAGAGAGGCCTTTGAGTGCTATGACTGTGGGGAAAAGTTCAAAAACAAGTGGGACCCTGGAACTCATCGAAACAGCCACCGGGGAAAGAAGCTCCACAAATGCTTCGAGTGTGGGAAGAAGTTTAGCACCAAAACAGTCCTGTATCAACATCACAGGATTCACACTGGGGAGAAACCCTATGCTTGCCCTGAGCGTGGTTTCAACCTCAAAAGAAACCATGATCGGCATCAAAGAATCCATGTTGGATAAGACAAGATGGCCGTAGAGCAGTGCTATCTTTGGGTCAAAAGCTGTGTGGTGGAAAAGAACAGCCTTTTTCTTCACTTTTTAGAGTGGCATTGGGGAACCTGTGGCCTTCCAGATGCTGTTGGACTCCAGCTCCCACTATCCCTGACCCAGGTTCCCCATCCCTGATGTAGAGCAAGGGTCAGGAACCTTTTTCAGCCCAAGATGCACATTCCTTCATGGGCAACTTTTCTATGGCAGGCTGTATTGAGTCAGGTTTTTCTACACAAATATCTTCTCCTCACCTCCCCATCCAAGAAAGCAAGAATTATTATTACAGTTCAAGGCTGTGTTCCAACCAGGCACAAGCATTTGAGTTGGGCGCAGAGCAAGACTGTGAACTGGAGAGAGGGGTGGACCCTGGGGAAAGTCTCAAGGGCCAGATAGAGAGGCTGGATGGGCTATATTGGGTCTGCAGGCCCCAGGTCCCCCACCCCTGATTCAGAGCCCAAGTTCAGTTCATCTTGCTTTACCCCTTGCTTGAAGAAGTGATTTTCAAACTATGTTCTGGGATTTCTCAAGGAGTAGAACAGTATTTAGGGAAGAACCCATAGTTCAAGGTGATGGAGCATGTGCTTTGCATGCCAAAGCATGGTCCCAGTCTATGGTCTGAAGGCACATGAGGCCAGCACCCTGCTGAAGCTAAGTGCCTGGATAGGAGACTGCCTGGGAATCATATGTAAGCCACCTTGGGTTTCTATCATGAAAAGAAAGGCAGGGTATAAATGCAATAAATAAATAAATAAATATAATGATGATCCAGGGGTGGGGGTGAACCCAGCCATGTAGTGCATGTCCTTTCATCATTCATGTCACAGACATACAATAATCCTGTAGGCAGATGGCTGCTCAATGGAAAATTAGCTGGCTCATTGATTTGTGAATTAAAACAATAAGGAAACATACGGAGATAATATCAGCAGTACTGGAAGTTACGTTAGATATAGAAATGTAACTACATTACCTATTTAGAGACTATGAAACTACTGTTAGATGAGATATTAGCAGTCACATTAAATCCCGCTGCTATGACTCCGCAGGACAGTAAATAACAGGTTTACAAATTGTAAACAGGATGGACAGGGAAAGACAAACAGTCCATCGGATAGCACACAGGGTGAAAATATATGATGAACGACATTCCTACTCAAGAATAAACCCACTGAAACAAATGGACTTAAGTTAGTCATGTCTAGTATTTTCAATGTGTCTTCTCTTCTCTGAGTAGGATTAAAGTTGGAAACAACCCTCTGCTTCTTGCACTCACTCTGGGGCTTCATGGGAGGTGGGAGAATGATACCCACTAGCAACAGAGAGCATGAACAACACTGGAGGGATGTATTCCCCACACTTTGTCACTGTTTACATTTCCTTCCCCAAAATCACCAAAAAGCCCCCTCTAACTTATGTCTGAAATACAAGACAGAAGTTTGAGGGTGGCATTTTGGTTCAGCCCTACCACAAACAAATATATTTCAATTGTTACAGCAACCAGTTAGAATGCATGCTTGTGCATGACATAAGTGAATTTAAATCAGTCTATTTTCTGGATGATGCAGATCTTGATTTAAAGATTTCAGCCAAATCTTTGCTAGAAGTATTCCACAGGATGGGACTGGAGGCACTAAATGCCTGATTGAGGCCAGTGAGGCATTTGTAACATGAGGGACAACTAACAGTACTTCTGAAGATCTCAGTGACTGGGCTGGGATATAAAGACTCAGGTGGTCCTTAAGGTATCCTGGTTGTAGACAAAACAGTAGCATCCACACATTAGAGGGAGGTATGAACAGCCTTGGGGGAACAGAAATATATTTTTTCATCTCCAAATCCAGGATAACGGGGGGGGGACTAACAGGGAAGGACTGAGCATGCCCAATGGCCATGAATGTTAACAATTTGGGGGGGCGGAGGGGACAGAGGGATGGGTATTATAGGAAATGGTATAGCTAGCTGGCTGGAATTAGGAGCAATTCACACTGCAATGTTTTGTTTCAGGTCCCAGTTGTAATTATATTTTGCACAAATGAAAAAGACAGCTGAAATATTGCCCAGGATCAGGCCACATCAAATATTCACTATGCATATGAGGTTTATTTCGGCACCACACCACACTAAAATACCCTTGAATGTTCATAAAGCACTATAAATTAATAATAATACTCACACTACTTTTGTGATTGTAATTTCTTTTAAACTGTTTTTAAATTTGTACTTTAAATTGCTGTAACCTGCCCTGGGACCTTAAGGTGAAGGGTAGGCTAATCATCATCATCTCAGTTTCTGCTCACTTTTAAACCTATGACTCCAATCACACCCTTTACAGCTGTGGGAACAGCAGTATGTGATGACAATTCAGTTGTGTTCCTTGTGAGGATGCAGCAGAAGGTTGTACAGCAGTGGAAATAATACAAGCTACCACAGACACCCACAGAATATCAACTGGTACTTGAATGCTTTTGTAGTTCTACAGCTGTCAACAGACTATATATAGAATAAACACTGGTACAAAGTGAATCTATCCATCACTGAGAATTTTCAATCAGAATTCTGATTCCAAGCTGAAACATTCAGCTGGCCTCAGACGTCCGTTCAGTACAAGGTTTTTTTTCTGTATTTTGAATTTTGTGAATACGAGGGTCCTAGCAACAGTAGAAAAATGATGGTAAATATTTTTCACATAAATGGACAGACATAGGAAGGCTAGCCCTACCATTAGGTAGGTAGCAGAAGTGGCTGGCATCCAAAGAGATGGGGAAAGGGAGGGGAGAAGCCCCGAGATGCCAAGAAGAAAGGAACGCAGATATTAAAATTCCAAAATTTATTGAAAAAATGTGTATAGAAAAAATATGCCCAATGCGTTTCGGCCACATAAACCTCGGCCTTCGTCAGGGGCGAACATAGAATCTGCATATAAAATCGTCTAGTAGTCAAAATGTACAAATCATGTCGTCTAGTAGTTAAAATGAAATCATTGATTTACTTCATTGTGCAGAATTTAAGCTTATTTGCTATAATTGTACATTTTGACTACTAGACGATTTTATATACAGATTCTATGTTCGCCCCTGACGAAGGCCGAGGTTTATGTGGCCAAAACACGTTGGGCATATTTTTTCTATATACATTTTTTCAATAAATTCATTTGGAATTTTAATATCTGCGTTCCTTTCCTCTTGGCATCTTGGGGCTTCTCCCCTCCCTTTCCCCCCTACCATTAGGTACAGCAGGGATGGAGAACATCAGTTTCAAGGTCCAAATGCAGCCCTCCAAGCCCCTCTGTCTGTCCCTCAGAAACCTCCACACATTACATCCTGTCCCCAGGCACATCCCCTTTTCCAGGCCACAGCCCTTACCGCCCCTCTTCACAATTTCCTCAGGTGTTTTTCCCTGGCTAGAATGTGTCCTTAAGCACTGGTAATGCCTTTCATTTCCCTGGATGGAGGACAGAGGTGGGGGTGGTGAGTGTGTGCAGGAACTAGCCTATTGTACAAAAGTAAAATTGGTATTAGCTGTACCCTTTTTGCTTCTGGGCCTATCCATCACTGACATGTGCCCCTAGTAAGGTTGCCCAGATGGGAATGTGGCCCTCGGCCTGAAAAAGGTTCCCCTCTTCAGAGGTACAGTGAGGCGGGTGCCCTAAATTAGACAGCCCTGCACACCTACTGGGAGGAGGGGCAGGATATACATTTAAATAATAAAAATAATAAATGGCATCCCATCGGCAGTGTTGAAGTAAGATTCAACTGCTTGTCCAGTTAGGTTCTACATGAACAAGAGGAGGGTGCTATCTTTGGGCCGGCATAGATAAACAGATAGCACAAGCACTCAATATGAACAATGGCCAAATTCCTGCAACCTTTTTGTGAAAGACAGAATGAACTTCCTTACTCCTGACGCAAACTGAGTGCCACAAAAGTTGTTATCCACTGTAGTGTGCTCCAAGGCATAACGTCAAGCTTGCTTACTCATCCTTTACTCATGTTCTTATCTCACGGCCTTTCATCAGGAGTTGCTGCTTTTACAGAGGACACATTTCATCATTGGTTGTACGGTGGAGAGCTTTACTGCATCTGAACGGTGCTGCAGGCAAGTGCATAGAATGCTCAGTATCTTTGCCTTTGTCATTGTTCTTTCACAAAGAATGCAAGGATCTGAGCAATGTGCAAGACAGCTGACGTGCCAGTGTTGTGTAGTCTCTGTGATATGGATGCAGCCCTTGATTCCATACAGATGAGTCAACACCCGTCCAGATGGGGTCTTTCCAGAAAACTCTTTCAGAAATGCCACCTGCATATTAAGCAGGCAAGGTCTCTAGAGACTGCTTTCAGAGGCACAGTTGGATCTTCAGCTAAGAAGAGGGTGGGAAGGAACACCACTGCTCTGAACTGTGAAAATCAGGGCAGAAAGCCCCTGAAGTGATATAACACTGAATTATTCATGGTGTAGCTTCTAATTGTTCCTGAAGATAACAGCTCCATTTGTGGATAAATCGGCTCACTGTTGTGGTTGCCGCTTTCCCCGTACAATCATTCCTGCTTTAAAACATACTAAAAGGGGTGGGTGGGTTAAAACTTCTTAAAATGCTTATACCAACTGTGTTGCACCTAACATCTATGCAGTGAGTTGTACACCCACAATCTCCTTGGTTTCTCCAGGTCCATATATTCTGCCCTCCGCTCTAAATGTAGCTGATTCCAGGATCATCAGAAAGGATCATAGAGATCAAGTGACTTGTTCTTACCAGGACAGATATACAGTTACCCAATTATGGCTGTTTGTATGCGCTCTTTGGGGCCTGCACATGCAGCCTTTCGGGAGGAGGCATGGATACCTCAGTGGCAGATTACAGGCATTGCATTAAAGTTGGGTAAGTTCTAGGGATGGATGGATCATCGTATGTCTATGCCATGACAGTTTCAATTTTTTCCAAACCAGGCTCCTAAAAAATCCATCCATTTTTTTTTAAAAAAGGGGTGGGAGGAATATTGTATGGAAAAAAATAGCTGCCCTCATAGGTACATGGGGGCAGCCCTCTTTTTTCCATACTATTCCCCAGGAAGGGACGGTACATTTTGAGTATAGTCACTTTCAGGATGCATTTTAAATGTCATGAACCCCAGGGAGAACTCTTGGGAGGAACAGTCAGAGGAGGAAAGGAAGTTTGGGATCCAGAGGAGGGGCCCAGTGGTCTGGGAGGGTTGGAAAAGGATGTCTGGAAGGGGCTGAGTGATCTGCCAGCTGATAGTGTGCTCCTCCTGGAGGCGTTGATCAAGGCGGAGGATCCAGCCTCAAAGACTGCCCTTGGCAGCTAGTCTGCCTGCTTCCTCTGATGTGCCCTCAGAGCAAGAGAGAAGGTTGTAAGCAGAGCACCGGAATGAGTTAGCAGAGTCATCTCTGCCCCCATTGCTAAGGAAATGCAGGAGGCCGTAACAGCATGAACAGACTGAGCTCACTAACCAGCCTATCTGCCAGAGTGTCCACTTGCTTGCCCAGTCCTGAGGCAAGAGATCATTTCTGCAGAAATGGGCTCCCAGGAGGCATTTCAGATGTTGTGACAATGTCTTTGCTTGTGTAACCATGCCTAGTAGTGCCTTCTTGCGATCTGAATGCTGTGTGTTCTGTAACCTGATCTATGTTCCAAGCCTGTGCTCAGCTGTGAATCCAAGCCATTGACAATAACTGAACTGGGAGCCCTGAGGCTGAATCTATTTTTGGGAGCCAGGACGTTAAAAGGGATTTTTTACCATGCAGTCATGGAACTGCTTGAAGCAGCTTGAAATGCTGAAAAAGGTAAAGGAAGAAATAGAAGTTCTCAGACCCAGTATGGACCCATATGTGATTCAGTCTATTGATTATGTGGCTGCTTGCACAGATCAGCATTCTGATCCATGCATGGGTCCAAGGTGGGCAAAATGGGAGGGTTCACTCCAAAATGCAGAGCAAACCAGAATCCTCCCCGACCACAGTGAGTTCTCTAAAGTGCATTCTCTTGAGATTAACTCAGAAACTCATTCCTACCACCACCACGACCTGCAATGGTTCTTCTTGGATTAACTCAGAAAATACATTCCCCCTCCCCCCACAAACACATACAAAGGAAAAAATTGAGCTAAATTTTCCAAGCCAATCCAAGGGTTCAGAAAAATAACCCCCTCATTTCCTCCAGCCCTCGTCACCCCAAAGGCCTCCCTGCTAGCTCATACTCCACTTCAAACACATCCCCTTCACTTACTGACAATCAGCAGCAGGGTGAGCAAAAGTAGAGGGTAAGTGGAGAGGAGAAAGGGGAGCTCGTCCTTTTCACCCCTTCCTCTTCCTCTCCTTGAAATACCGTGTAGGCACATTCTAGAGTCACTCATTCTGGAGTCACCGTTTGGGGCAGTGATGGTTGGCAGGGGGGCTTTGGAGGCTGGAAGGATTGATGGGGATAACTGGGGAGGAAGCAAGGCATTCTTCTTTTAAGCAGATTTTTTATCCAAGCTAGGTAAGAATTTAAAAAAGCAACGCTTACTTCTAATTTGAGGTGTGCTTTTGGAAGCCCCCTAAGTTTATATCTGAACCTGGCTAAAGGGAGCTATGCTAACACCTCTACTTGGCATGTTTAAGGTTCCAGATTCAATCTAGATCAAGAATGTCAGGGTAGCAGGGCTGGGATAGAGCTTTGCTTAACAGCTTAGATGGAAGACATTTGCATATCAGAGTAGGCAATAAATGGGTTAATGGTCCAACTTGGTATAAGGCAGATTCATATGGGGAGAACTGCTTATCAGCAGCATGCAGCCATGTGGCACAACAAATGCTAACATCCCCACAAGTGATCAGTAATATGGGCTGGCAGAAATTTTTCATGATCTATGGAGAAGGACCATAGCTGAGCACTAGAGCATCGTTTTTGCTCGCAGAAGGTCCCAGGTCAGTGGCAGCAGTGGGGGTGGGGAACAAATGCCCCCACCAAACAAGGAGCTCACACCCTCCCCCATTTCTGGACTCCTATCATTAGGGGAAGGAAAGGGACTTTCACCTATACAAGTCCATTCATGTCATGATCTCTGTAGGTCTACTGTTCTCCCTGCACTTGTTCAAAAGTAACAGTTTTCTAACTAAAGTGTTCTGTCTGCCAAATTTGTATGTCAAGGAAATGTTTGTGTAGCAACTCTACCTTGTTTGAAAGCATTTTTTCCTTACTGTAATTTGAATTTGGTTAATACATGAAAAAGTTACTAAATTAATCAATATATAACTGACTTCAGGGGAAAATATGTTAAGTAGGGCAGTTTTCACATGAAATATACTGTTATTTTTCTTGCAAAGATTTGAACAAATGGGACATAGCTCATCCACCTAGAAATATACTTTGCCCCTTCTGTGCTGCCACATAATTTTTTCTGTCCCAGGTTCAGTCCCCGACATCTCCAGGTATTTCTGGGAAAGAACGCTGTTTTGAAACCCTGTAGAGGCACCGCTAGTCAGTATAGACAATACTGAAATAGATGGACCCATTGCCTGACTTGGCATAAGGCAGAACTTCTTACATTCCTAATCTGCCATACCATGTGACCAAGTTCTCATTCCTTACCCAGCTGTGAAAAGCACTGGGTCATTATGGGCAAGTTCTTATCTTTCAGTCTCAGATGTACAGGATGCAAGTGTTTACACACAAGATAAAAATTATCCTATGAGTACTTTACCATCTGCAGCTTCCATCCCATGGTGATTCTGTGTGAGAAAAGAGGACTAGCTACCCAGCTACCGTTTGATGAAATTGTCACATCACACAAGTGAGTGTTAATGCATCAACTGAATGCATACTCTCTAAATGACCTGTTCAACTTATTGAGTATTCATCCTGATTTGCTTGCACAAAGCTTACATGGAGGTTAGACTATGTCTGGTCTTTATTGAGCATTTCTTATTATTTGCTTGTGGGTAGGGATATAAGGAGGCAACAATTTCCATTCTGACCTGTATTCACCACAATCAGCACTGTTTCCATTCTGCTGCAGTTTGGTTTCCACCAAACACTAAGTTGTTCATCTCACTGTCTGCTAATTAACATAAATTACATAACTAACATAACTATTTATATAACACATTCAACTGAATGTAAAGAAAATGTCAAAAATAGATAAAAATATTTTAAATTAAATATTTTGCAGACCTAAAAAAGCCGTGATGTGAAGGAATGCCAGTTGTGTCCACTTGATGTTTTCCAATCCTCACCACAGACAAACAAGACAACTGCAGCAATTTCCACTCTTTTTTCCATTTTCACCTGAAATCTTCAACATCCCAACTTGTCAAAAGGTTATATGACAATGAGCTTTCATCCTGATTTGCATGTGCTGTGTTTATAATGTCTACCCATTCATCATTCGTTCATCCCACACTTTTCAGTATCTTTCTGTTTCCTAGCCACAAAAAGTCGGTGATTTTTTAAGAAGTGTATTTCCACTTTAATTACAGAAACCTAAATTTCCAGTTTGTGCTGACACTCTACATGACTTAATATGAATGATCAGTATTCTTGAATCCTTATCTTTAATCACATTGACCACTGGTATAAGAGGAAATATGCTCAGTACTTCAAGAGTTTCAAACTGAAGGCAACTTGAGTGACATCAATACTATGTTTAATTTTTTTAAAAAAAATATTAACTAGAATCAATCTAAATTAGCATATTCAGACTCTGCAGGCTGGCCATTAACTGATTCATTAATTAGGATAAAATAGAGCACTACCCACTGTTAGAAAGCAGGGTTTGTCATAAGTGAACATAATTAAATGGATAAGTAAGAAATTACTCAAAGTAATGTCTAAATGCTTCCCCAGAGCACTCCTCATTTTAGGCAGCTTGAAATGAGAAGAACAAGCTTGCCCTTCCTGACATGTTGGAAATTATAATATTTTATTTTTAAGACCCTAAAATGTGTTATGCTCCATTCAAAGGGTGCATTAGAGGATGGAAAGAGATCTTGGGACTGTAATAGAAAAGCTCATCTGAAGTGTTGAACAGTGCTGGAACAGTGAAAAATGTCAAATTTAGTATTAGGAAAATGGATTGAAAATGAACAGTGAATACAATATTACTTCTTTGAGATCAGAGGATACAGGCAAGACCCAGAATCACTCTGTATACAGAAGCAAAATTAAGTAAAGCATGGGAAAATATTCTCTCTTATATGCCCTCCAATTTAACTTGTTCATGATTAAACAAACAAACAAAAAAGGATTCTGTTCATCTAAGGCTATGTACAAGTAGTATAGAAAGACCACCTGCTGTCAAAAATGATTGATGATGACCTCTGACCCCAACCTCTCTGACCTCCCCTAGCCTCCACCCTTCCCCCAGCCCTTCCCTGCTTCCAAATGACATCACAAGTCCCAGCCCCTGTCTGTGGACCTAGGGGGCTATGAATTATGGCCCCCTGACTTTTCCCTGACCTCTCTCCCACCCTCCCCTCACCCCTTTGGAAATGGACCCCGAAGGGGTCCATTTCCAACCGTCCCCCTTCAGATGGCCCCACAGTTGCTATGGCAACCATCAGGCCAAGGATTTGAACCAATCAGGAAAGGGGGTGGTCAAAGCAGGCATTTTGCATGCCCAGGCATGTTCTGTGCCTTGAACACATCCCCACGGCCAGTATTGTATGCCCAGGCTTGTTCTGAGCTTTGAACACAATCAGAGTTTTGAACTTGGAATCAGCCAGCACTCCTAAGAGTCCTGAGGAATTAACCAAGCAGCCAACTGTAGACATGGAAGCAGCCAGCACTCCTAAGAGTCAAGGGGAATTAACCAAGCAGGCAGCATATGGACTAGTAGGATTGTCCTATCCTCCAGCACCATTGAAAGAGCGTTCAAAGAGGTCTTTAAAGCCTAGGAGATTATCATTTCCACCAGCAGATATGAAAACAGAGCTTGGAAAGAAAGAGCTTGGGCAGTTCGGAAAAAAAGGTTCTGTTTCAACAAGAAGTTTACTGGTGGCTGTATTTACAGCCAGACAAGATCCAGACCCTGAAACCACATTTCTGGCAAATTCCAGTGAACTCTTAGAGTGTGATTGTGGGTGTAATATGAAGATGCAGTTCCTAAAAGCCAAAGAAGAACTCATGAAACCTGTAGAGTTTGTGGAGGGTGGTGTCCTTTTTCAACCCTTGGAGGAAATGGATGATAATGAAATATGCCACCAGAAGAATTAATTGAAGACATGGAGCATGGGGGACCCCAGGTAAGTGTTTCTGAGTAGTGTTTTAATAGTGTGTTGTTTTCCAGTATGGTGTAACCTCAATGCTAAAAAAGTACCTTTTTTTGTTTTCTCCAGGAAGATGTGCAGCCTGATGGTGATTATGAAAATCCACACATCAAGAGTTCACCGACTGTTAATATCTGCTGCATTTCATGTGTCTGTCCTCAGCCTGAACATGAAAGCAGAAGTTTTTGTACCAATAGAAATAGTATGCTTTAATACTCTGTGTCCATACTTGTATCAATCAGCGATATGGATGAGCATGAAGAAATTCTAAAAAACATATATTACTCACCCGGGGAGGTTGGGAGCTTTGGGGGTGTGAATCCTCTATTTCAGGAGGCAAAAAAGCAGAGTAATACACTAAGAAGGAAACATGTTTTGACATGGCTTTCAGACCAGGATGCTTACACGTTGCATAAACCGGTCAGAATCCGTTTTAAAAGAAACAAGACTATTGTGTCAGATATTGATGCCCAATGGCAGGCTGACTTAGTAGATATGCAGCAATTTTCTAAGCACAACAAGAACTATAGGTACATTTTATCAGTCATAGATATTCTGTCTAAGTATGCATGGCCATTGCCTTTAAAAGACAAGACAGGCAAATCGGTCTCTAAGGCTTTTAATGTTATATTCAATCAGAGTGGAAGAAAGCCCAGAAAGCTCCAAACGGATCATGGCAAAGAATTTCTAAACAGAGTGGTAAGCTGTTTGTTAAAACAGCATGGAGTTTACCACTTTGTCACCAATAATGAAGTAAAAGCAGCCATCATTGAAAGATTTAATTGAACTTTGAAATCAAAAATGTGGAGGTATTTTACAGCTAACAATACCTATAGCTATATTGATGTCCTGCCATAACTCGTAAAAAGTTATAATCACAGCTTTCACAGAACTATCAGAGCGAGGCCAGTTGATATTAGCCATTTTAATGCCTTGTCAGTATGGAAAACAATGTATGGAGATTGCTTTTACAGAAAAGATGTACCACAGCTATTCACTAAAGGCGATCACGTGAGGATTTCTAAAAGCAAAGGGGTATTTGTCAAGGGCTATGAACAAAATTTCACCACAGAGCTGTTCATAGTGGATCAGGTCATCAGAAGAGGTGGGAGACCCATCTTCCTGTTACAAGATTATGCTGGGGAGCAGGTAGTTGGTTCTTTCTATTCTGAAGAATTGCAGAAGGTTAATGCCAACCAGGACAAGGTGTACAGGATTGAAAAAAAATTGTCAACAAAAGGCAGGGGTAGGAGAAAGTATCATCTGGTGAAATGGTTAGGCTGGCCCAGTAAGTTCAACAGTTGGGTACTTGCTTCTGATCTTCGTGAACCTACTCAGAAGAATGGGAACTAACAGTTTTTACATTACCCTATCTAGCAATGCTTGTATAACTGTTTCTCCACAGAACACCATCACAGCCTTTACTATTCACCTAGCAAAGCCCTTGGAACTACCAGGGGCTTGGGAAGTTGGGTTAGTTGAGATACAGTACCCACACAGTTGGAACAATCTAACATCCAATGCCAGCTTTGAAATTTCTTTTTTTTTCATTAATTTTTATTCAAATTTTCAAAAACAAAAAACAAAACAAAACAAAAACAATCAAACAACAAAATAAAATGTTGACTTCCGATTTGTCGCAGATCAATTATAAGTCTACAATATATAACAATCCTATCTCTAAAATTATATTATTGAATCACTTTCCTCCAGTAGTTATCTTAATTAATCATCAAATCTCATAAACATTATTTTATTCTTTCTACAAAAAGTCAAAGAGAGGTTTCAATTCCTTGAGAGATATATCTTTCAATTTTTCTCCAAATAAACATGTCGCTTAATCCATCTGATTCAAATCTGTTAGGCCCAATAATTTCAATAGCCATTCTTCCATTATCTATATTAATTCCATCTTCCATCTTCAATAATCCTGTTAAGTCCAGTAATTTCAGTAGCCATTCTTCCATTATCAGTATCCCATAATAATCTTGTTGTCATAACCATAGTCCAAATAAACATATCGATTAATCCATCTCGTCAAATCTGTTAAATCCAATAATTTCCATAACCATTCTTCCATTTTCAATATTAATTCCATCTTCCATCTTCAATAGTCCTGTTAAATCCAGTGGTTTCAGTATCCATTCATCCATTATGTTAAGTCCAGTGGTTTCAGTATCCATTCATCCATTATCAGTATCTTATGATGATCTTGCTGTCATAGCCATAGTCATATAACAAGAGTCTGATGGGAATTTCCCCCATCACAAATATGTCCTTGCCATCAATTCTGAATATGTTACTGAAATATTGTTGTAAAGCCACATCTCTGTTCTGGGTACATCTCTGCTCTGTCACATATTTGTAGTTAATTCCATAGATTTTTTCTATGACAAGCCCCATCACATCATTCCAGTCAAGAATTCTGAATATGTTACTGAAATATTGCTGCAAAGTCATATCTCTGTTCTTCTTTTTTACAAAATGCATTGGTTCATCTCTTAAGAGTTTCTCCACTGTCACATATCTGTAGCCAACTCCATAGATTTTTTCAATGTCAAACTCCATCACATCATTCCAGTCCAGAAAATTATCCAAGGCATTGGTAACTTTACCACCAAAATCTTCATTAATTTCTTCAGAGACAACTTTGAATTCCAAACAGTAAACTTTATTTCTAAGATCCATAAACTCCAAATCTTTTTCCAATTTCACACTTGTTCCAATCTCCAGGGCTTGTGGCTTCCCTTTAATTTTTCTTTTTTCATCTCTAATCCCATCAAACACCTTTTTTACAGAATCCCCTATTTCTTTAAGCTCCTGTGTCATTTTGTTAAATTCAATTTTCATCTCCTGTCTGCCCTGTCTCAGGGTTTGTTTTGTTATCTCAATCTCATCCATTATTTTCTGAAACATAATTTCTTCCATGGTCTCAATCACTTTCCTGGCTGCCATTCTTAAAACCACAGAAACAAAAATTATTTCAGCCACAATTGGGTTAATATTCCAGGCTGCTGATATCAGTGTAGACAGTACAGCCTGCCTTATCTCTATGTGTTCAGGAATACAAAACAAACTTAGTTCCCAACATCAAGACAATTAGTGCATCGTGAACAAGCAGATTCGTCAAAATGAAATAGACCAAAAAAAGTTTTTTCCCCCTCCTCGAAATAGAAATCCCTCTTCCGTTGGTATCTTTAGAATGCACCTCCAGGACAGCTTTTTGCGATAAAACCAAAGATAAGCTTTTTCGATTTCTTTCCTCCTTAATTTCATAAGTGAATGAGAAAAGCCATAACTCACCTAGGAATTCTTCACAGCTGATTCATTGACAAATCTCTTTTTTAACTGCACCAATTTAAACCAAGTGAAAAAAGAAAATAGAAAGAAGGATGCTTGTTTGCCTGTTAAAATCCGTTTTTTCTTTGAAGAAAAGATAAACGTATCGCTATAATCAGCTAGAGCTTGATGAAAGTCCGTCCGACATTGCAGCTTGAACCTTTTCTCATAAATAAATGAAATCCAGTCCTCCCCACAAAAACAGGCTTTGTGGTTAATCTCACGTTTCTCCCTGACCGGGAGAAAATCTTTACCAGTCAAAAAAGATGTTCTGACTGATTTTGAAGCTGAAAAAGCTTCCTCTGAGACAAGAGCTCGGCTCAGAGGCAGCACAGGCAGAGCAACCCTTCCCGGAAGTCCACCAGCTTTGAAATTTCTAGTGGTATAAAAATATGGCCCTACCATCTGCGACATTGCTATTACTCAAGCATCCCTGAACTGTTGGAAAACATGAACAACATTATACGAAACCAGAGCAGCAAACACCCCACTGCGGTCCTACACTATGACCGAGTGACGAGAAAGGTTAGCCTTAAATCAGAGGATGGTTACGCATTTAAAGCCAGTGAAGAACTAGCATACCTATTAGGGATGTCTCCCAACACCCATGCACAACAGCTGCCCTTTACAACAGACATTACAGGAGGGTTCAACACAATGTACGTTTACACAGACATGGTAGAGCATCAAATAGTTGAGGACTTCTATGTACCCTTATTGCACTCCGTACCAGTGTGTGGTCTGAATAGCGAATGTGTCAACATTGTTTATGACAAACCACACTACATTCCTGTGAGTAAGAATCATATTGACACCAATCAACAGGTGTTCACATTCCAAATTATTGTTTTGCACAAGCATTTGCAGGGGAAACTGTGAAATGCTTTAAGGTTAGGCCCAAGGAAGTAAAAAAGAAGGGAAAGAAACAGAAGGGGGAAAAGAAACAGAACAAGAGAAACAAAAAGGAGAATGCTGAGAATGAGTGGCCCCCTGCAAGCAAATCGTGGGAATTTAAAGGTGAGTCATGCCTTGCTGACTTTATCAAGACCTTCACTAAGGATAGTCAGTTCAGCAACTGCACATTTATAGCTCACAACTCAAAAGGCTATGATGGTTATTTTATAATCAGTCAACTGATCAGGGAAAAACTGGATGTAGACATTGTTGCTCAAGGGGGAAAACTGATATGTGTAACTGTAAAAAGTTTAGACATCAATTTCATTGATTCCCTTAGCATCTACCCATGGTTCTCTCTAAGTTTCCATCAGCTTTGGGTTTTGAAGGTTGTAAGGGTTATTTTCCCCATTATTTTAATACCCCTGAGAACTGGAATTATGTGGGGCCCATGCCCAGAGTTGAGGACTATGGTGTACATCAGATGATGCCTGAAGAAAGGGAGAAAATTTTATTGTGGTATGAGAAGAACAAATCAAACACTTTTGACATGCAGAAAGAGTTGGCGTTTTATTGCAAGCAAGATGTAGCCATTCTGGTGCAAGGGTGCACCAAGTACAGACATGAAATCATACAAATGACAAAGGAGAGGAAAGAAGTAAGGATGGGGAAGAAGTGTGTGACTAAATGGCTTGCTATAGTCCCATTCCAATACCTTACTCTAGCCAGTGTGAGCCTGGCCATGTACAGGTTTAAGTTTCTGAAGGAGAATACTATAGCCATCCCCCAGCCTGACAACTATCACAGACAGAGCAAGAGATTCTCCACCCCTTCAATCCAGTGGCTCTCATACATAGAGCATAAAGAAAATATTCAGATACAACATGCCTTGAAGGGTGGCGAATTCCAAGCTGAGACTTATTTTCTTGATGGTTATGCTATCCTAGATAATAAGAAAACTGCCTTTGAATTTAACGGATGCTTTTGGCACGGCTGTGTCCTGTGTTATCCTCCAGAAAAAAGGAATCCTCTGTTGGGTAAATCTTATCTTTACAACTCTACAGAGAAAAAAGCTGCTGAACTGAAAGGGTTGGTGTATGAAGTCAGGAGCATTTGGGAGCATAAATGGAGGCAGATGCTGAAAACAGATGAGGAACTTTAAAACTTTCTTGCTGCAGCACAGTTTCCTGAGCCTCTAGAACCTAGAGACTCTCTCTACAGAGGGCGAGCTAAAGCTATCAGTCTTTACTATAAACCAAATGCGGATGAGCAGATGCATTATTATGATTTTTGCAGTTTACATCCATTTGTACTTAAACGAAAAACCTTCCCTGTAGCGCATCTGCAGGTAATCTAAGAGAACTTTGAACCCCTCTCTAATTATTTTGGGATTGCAAAGGTAAAAGTGTACCCTCCCAGAGGTCTTTTCTTCCCAGTGCTGCCTGTCAAGATGAATGGAAAACTCATGTTTCCCCTGTGTACAGCTTGTGCAAAAGCACAGTTGGAAACATGCACCCATTCTGAGGAGGAGAGGGCTCTGGTAGGAACATGGTGTACAGTGGAACTGAATGTTGCTGTAGAGAAGGGATACAGGGTGGTAGAAATCTATGCAGTGTGGCATTTTGAAATGACATCTACAGGCCCGTTTTTAGACTATATAGACATGCACCTTCGTCAGAAACAGGAGGCATCAGGGTATCCCGAGTGGTGTGTCAGTGGAGCCAATAAACAGAAATATGTAGAGGAGTTTCTCAAAAAAGAGGGGGTGCTCTTGCGCCACGAGCTGATCTCTGAAAACAAAGCCAAGTGAAATATTGCCAAACTGTTTTTGAATTCTCTGTGGGGAAAATTTGCTCAGAAATCCGATCTGCCTAACACACAAGTGGTAAGAGATCCTGATGATTTGTTTAACATTCTGTTCTCTGATGCTTTTGAGGTTTCAATGTGTGAATTTATTGATGATGAAACTGCTTGTGTGACTTGGAAACACTTGAAAGATTGCATGGTGGTCTCAGGGTGTAAGAACGTGTTCATAGCCTGCTTTACAACTGCTTATGCTCGTCTGGAGCTCTACAGCTTGCTGCAAGCTGCAAGAGCACTGCCTGTGTCATGACACAGATTCTGTTATATTTGTGAGTCGGAAGGGACAGTGGAATCCACCTCTAGGTGATTTTTTAGGTGAATTCACAAGCGAGGTCCCTAACAGACAATATATCACAGAGTATGTGTCAGCAGATCCTAAATCATATGGTTACAAGCTGTCCAGAGGGACTGCATGCCTGAAGGTCAAAGGGATAACCTTGACAGTGGATAATTGTACCAAAATTAATTTCAACAGTCTGAAAGACTTAGTATTCGCCTATGTCCCAGACAGGGAAGAGCGGCCACAACGCGAGATAGTTGTGCATCAGCAGGGTATTGTTCAAAACAAACGGCTCTGGACTCTTGAAACAAAAACTCTCAAGAAAACACAGAAAGTTGTGTATGACAAAAGGGTAATTACCCAAGGCTTTAAAACCATTCCATATGGATTTTAAGTAATGGATACACGATGGCACCATCCGTTCTCAGCCATTTTAGCACAACCTAGTATCAGGAGTTGTTGAAAGTATACTATGAGCATTGTCCAGCATGTTTTTTATAAAAAAAACTTTTCTCACAGTTACTAGGTCTCTCTTGAATGCTGGGCATCATATCCCTTTATTTCATGTATTTGAAAATCTTTACAATAAACAATTTCTTTTTAAAAAAGAACCATAAAGTTGTTTTTGGTTAAAATATAAGAAAGAACGTTTCTCCATTTCTCATAAATTTGGCCCCATAAGGTCCAGCTGGCAATTTCTTACAGAAGTTCTGATGCACACAGCGAGTTTATCCAGCTGCAACTGTCACACCATTCATTTCAATGGAGAAAGAAAATCTGTATATCTCTGCTGAAGGAGGATCTGCTCCCTCCACTGAAATTAATGGTATTATCAGCAGCTTTATGCAGTATTCTGAATCAGAGATGTTGGTGTGAATAATGCTTCTGTCTATTGCAGTGGGAAATGTGTAGAAGCCAGCCCTACCAATGGGTAGAGTGAGGTAGCCACCTCAGACTGCAGATGGTGGAGCCACAATGTGTTGGAGTACAGAGATCTATGTGCCACACAGCTGCCCTGTCTGCTACCTTTCAGGTGAAGTGGAAGCAGCCTGTGTCGAAGCAAGTTTCAACGGCCAGTCTGGTTGGAATGCAGTGGCAGAGGGCATAATCTTGTGCTTGACCTCAAGCTGCAAAATGTCTGCCTCATTTTTGTCAGCCCTAGACAAAATGACTAATTGCTGAGCACAAGCAACTGAAGCTTATGGAATACATACTGAGGCATAAATAGCAAACCTTGTGTTCCTTCCCTCAGTGTTCTCTCCTACAGGATGTGCAATATTCCTGCCCCAAATGGAGTACAAGCAGAGGGAGTGTGGAATGAACCTCTGTGTGTGTGTGTGTCTGTGTGTCTGTGTGTGGGTGGGTGTGTGTGTGGGTGGGTGGGTGGGTGGGTGGGTGGGTGCGAGAGAGAGAGAGAGAGAGAGAGAGAGAGAGAGAGAGAGAGAGAAGGGGGGATCCATTCCAGGTATCATAAGCTTTCCAAATTAATATCTAGACATCTCTCTTTTTTCCGATATCTTGTCCATTATTGCTATCTTAGTAGTGCCATGATCCACCAAATGCATCTGAGAATATTTATACCTATTGTTTTGCCATGGTGCTAAACGAGGATGGGCTGAGCAGGTAATTCCATCCTGTTTCAATCTTGCTGGCACTCAGTCATAGATCTGGTCTATCCTGACCAGGCATTTTGAAAGAACCCATAAAAAGTATGCATTTAAACTGTACATATTTTGTACACCTTTGGTATGTGCTTTTTATACAAAATACCCTATTTGAATTTAAAATATGAACTTTTCAACACTTTTCAGTGCAATCATCTATAACATACATCTTTTGTACACATCTTTTATGTAAAATACATATTTTTGTGCACACTTTTCCTGCACCAAAACTGCATTGCAAAATCCAGAGAAGTGCAAAATCTGACTGGGACTTGTGTTTTCATCCAGAAGCAAGCTCAGGAGCTTTGGATTGGGGTCAGTATGCCGCAAAGAGCAGACCAAATTAATTCCTGTCCCCTTCCTATGCTACACTTGCAATATACATAGCAATGACTGAATGACAGTCTTGCAGTATATCCTCAGCTCCTAAAATGAGTGCTCCTGTTAGGGTTTCAGCTAGCCTGACAGGAATCTTACAGTTCCAGTTCATGACTCAGCAAGATGGAAATCTGAGGAGACAGTAAGGGAAGGGAAGGATATCCTGTTTTCTTTCCAAAACATCCTGGCTATCCCCAGCAACATTCAGTAACTCCTAGAAGATCATGGGCCTTTGTCAGGCCATCTTGGTTTGGTTTTATTTTTTCAAATGTCCTTGTCTTTTAATTTACAAATGAATGTACTTCTGCATACATAGGGAGTTACCTGGGTATGTAGAAACCACTGCCTTATTTTAGGTGGCCATGTTTCCCTCCAAACCGCTAGCCACTCAACCACCAAATTAGCTGTGAGAAGTAGTTATGACTCTGAAACACAGTTGCATCAAGAGGAACTCTGTATGTGGAGCGTATAACTGAACATTCCTAAAGAGGTTCATCTGACAGAAGGTAACATCTTGATTTCATTTCCTCTCCACTCTGCTGGGACTAATACAGGAATGACAGTTTGAACAACTGCACATTTTAAGGGAAAACATGCTTATCAGTACAATCTAGAAATACAGAACAATCTAGATGGTTTTCTTTACTTTTAAATAAAGTAATAAGTTTGAAGAGTCACCTTGATCATCTCTCAGGAGACATGATCATGTGCAAGAGAGCTTATGGATTCTCTCTTTATATATTGCAATGCAATGAAAATGAAATGATAATGAAAATAAGGTAATAAGAATCTTTCTTTTGTGAAGAGTGCAAAATGAGAGGTGGCTCACTATTAGCTTAGATTACCCAAGCAAAGCATCACAAGATTTATCTTCCTTTATCTACAGACAAGTTTTGCATGTGCTTTTCAATGCAAGAAACTGTGCAAAGCCTAGCCTTTTCTCTGCTTTTCATCCTTTGTGAAGGTTGTGCAGGACTGAGATTTTGCAGTGGAACTGTAATCAGATATGATCTGCTGTTCAGCTGGGATTCATCAAGTCAAATTGTTTACTGTTCTCAGGTGCATTCAGAATCCCAGTCGAATCCAAGCAGTATTAGTGATTTGGAAACTATACGTCTGTTAATGCAGCCTAATATAGCATTTGCCTTTTTTTGCAGCCACATCAAACTGTTGGCTCATATTGAGCTTGTGATCAATGACAATTCCAAGATCCTTCTCACATGTCGTATTGCTGAGCCAAGCACCCCCCATCTTATAACTGTGCATTTGGTTTCTTTTTCCTAAGTGTAGAACTTTGCATTTATCCCTGTTGAATTTCATTCTGTTGTTTTCAGCCCAATGCACCAGCCTATCAAGGTTCCTTTGAATTTTGTTTCTGTCTTCCACGGTATTAGCTATGCCCCCCAATTTTGAATTGTCTGCAAATTTGATAAGCATGCTCTGTACCTCCTCATCCAAGTCGTTAATAAAAAATATTGAAAAATGCTGGGCCCAGGACAGAGCCCTGTGGTACCCCACTCATTACTTCTGCCCAGTTTGAGAAGGAACCATTGATAAACACTCTTTTATGATTCTGGAGCCAACTGTGGATCCACCTGATAGTTGTTCCATCCAGCCCACATTTAGCTAGCTTGCTAATCAAAATATCATGCAACACTTTGTCAAAAGCTTTGCTGAAGTCAAGATATATTATGTCCACAGCATTCCCACAGTCTATGAGGGAGGTTACCTGATCAAAAAATGAGATAAGGTTAATCTGGCAGGATTTGTTCTTCATAAATCCATGTTGGCTCCTAGTAATCACTGCATTGTTCTCAAGGCACTTACAGATTGACTGCTTTATAATCTGCTCCAGAGTTTTTTCCAGGGATTGATGTTAGGTAGTTCCCCGGTCCCTCCTTTTCGCAGATAGGGACATTAGCTCTCCTCCAGTCATCTGGTACTTCACCAGTCCTCCATGATTTCGCAAAGATAATAGCTGTTCTGAGAGTTCTTCAGCCAGTTCCTTCAATACTCTAGGATGCAGTTTATTGGGCCCTGCTGATTTGAACTCATTCAAAGTGATTAGGTATTCCTTGACTGTTTGTCTATCAATCTCAAGGTCCAATCCTGCCCCTTCTACTTCATGTTTCATGGGTCATAGACCCATATTTGGGATAAGACTGAGCCAAAGTAGGAATTGAGCACTTCTGCCTTTTCTTTGTCAGTTTTTGTCATTTTGCCATCCTCATTGAGTAGCTGTGCCACCATTTCTTTTCTCTGTCTTTTACTATGGATGTACCTGAAGAAAGCTTTTTTGTTGCTTTTAGCATCTCTCGCTAACCTCAGCTCATTCTCAGCTTAAGCCTTCCTGACACCATCCCTGCAATTCCATGATACCTGCCTGTACTCTTCCTTTGTGGCCTGGCCTTCTTTCCACTTCCCGTATGTGTCCTTTTTTGTTTTCAGATCATCTCTAAAAATTTTGTGAAGTCACATTGGCTTCTTCTGCTGTTTCCCCCCCTTTTCCTTCTTGGAATTGCTTCCCATTGCACTTTTAGAATTTCCTTTTTTAGAAACTCCCACTCATCTTGGACTCCTTCTCTCATTAGGGTCACTTGCCATGGAACCGTACTTACAATTGTTCTGAGTTTTTTAAAATCAGCTTTCCTGAAGTCCAGGGTGTGCATATGGCTACTCTCAGCTTTTGCTTCTATTAAAATCAAGAATTCAAGTATGGTATGGTCACTTTCCCCCAGAGTTCCCGTAACTGCCACTTCATCCACCAAATCATTTCTATTGGTTAGAATTAAATCCACGATAGCTAATCCTCTGGTTGCTTCCCCCACTTTCTGTAGGAGAAAGTTATCTCCAACACAAGTCAGACATTTCTTGGAAGGGCCGTGTTTGGCAGAATTTGTCTCCCAACAGATATCAGGATAATTGAAATCCCCCATTACTACTACATCATGCCTCCTCGAAACATTGGCAATTTGCTTTTCAAATGTTACATTCTCGTCTTCTCCTTGATTGAGTGGTCGGTAATAGACACCAAGCACCACATTGCTTTTATTACTTGCCCCATTAATTTTAATCTAGATACTCTCGGTGGAGCTACCAAGCTCATCTTCCTGTATTTCTGTGCAGGGATATATATATTTTAACATATAGCATGACTCCACTCCCTTTTTATTCCTTCTGTTCTTTATGAACAAGTTATATCCTTCAATTACTGTATTCCAGTCATGGGAGTCCTCCCACCAAGGTTCAGTTCCTGTATTAAGAGTTCAAGTTTGTCCTGCTTGTTTCCCATGCTCTGCACATTAGTATACAGACAATGAAGACCATGTGATTTATAGCTTGGCTTCCTTACTACATTTTCTGAGAACTGGTACTGGGCCCTATTAGAGCCGATCTCTCTGTTCCCATTACTGTGCACAAGCCTTCATCAGTCATTACCACCAAGTTTAAGTCTCCCTTCCCCTTAGGATTCAGTTTAAAGCCCTCCTGATGAACTTCTCCATGCTGTGGCCAAACACATTCTTCTCAGTCCTTGTGAGATGCAACCCATCACTTGCCAGCAGTCCATCTTCCAGGAAGCATAGCTTGTGGTCCCAGAATCCAAATGTCTCATGTTGGCACCACCTTCGTAGCCATTCATTCACACAGAGTATTTTTCTTTCCCTTTCTACTCCTTTTCTAAGTACTGGAAGGATGGATGAAAAACCTATCTGGGCCCCAAAGTCCTTGAATTTCCTTCCTAGAGCTTCAATGTCTTATGTGATTTCTTCATAGCTCCGTTTGGCAGTATCATGAGTGATGGCAACCCTTCCCTCACATCTCTAATCCATCCTCCTGGTAGACAGCATACCTGGCGAGTCCACAGATCTTCTCTGCATACTTGGGTTTCGATCCCACACAGTAGGGAGTATCCCACTACTAGTACTCTTCTCTTCTTGTTGTGGGGCGTGGTTTCATTGCCCCTGGTTGATTGAGCTTCAGCCTCTTGCTCGTTGTTGCACAGGGTCTCCTGTAATTCTTCCACCACAGACTGTCCTCCAGTCTCCTCCTCGAGTGGTTGGAAGCAGTTCCATAGTTCCACTGGTGAAGGGTGTCTTCTAGCTCTTCTGCTCCTAACTGTCACCCTTTCCCATGGAGTTTCCTCCACTTCGTTGTTCCTCTCCAAAGCGGTCTCCTCTTCTGCTATCATATGCTGTTGTTCTTCCACCTCTACTTCTCTTTGCTGCTGTTGTTCCAGTGTTCTGTCTAAGAACTCTTCATCTTGTCTTATAGTCCTCAGTGTGACCACCTGCCGCTTCAGGCCTCTCACCTTTTCTTCCAACAGTGCCACGAGCTTGCACTTGTTGCACGTGTACACCATGTTGTTCTCAGGCAAGAAAACAAACATGGCACACACCTTGCAGGTCACAACCACTGGAGTATTCTTCCTGTTCATACTCTCTTCTACCTTTTGTTTCTTTCTAACTACTTGTTTTGGAGTGGCCTGTGCTTTGTCCTGTCCTACTTCAGGGTAAACTTGAGAGTCCCACTGGTATGCGGTGCGCTGTACAAGGAGAATTAGTATTTATTTATTTAGGGACCTCCCATTGACCTCCCCTGTCAAACTCCTGTTTGCTCGTTCTGTTTGCTCACTCTCTGAAAGCTGGCTTGCTTGTATCTCCTCTCCTGTGGACCATCTGAGACAGCTCCTTCTGCTCTGCTCAGTGAGGAGTCAGGAAAGAGAATGCCAACTTTATAATCTGCTCCAGAATTTTCCCAGGGATTGTAATGTTGTTGTTTATTGATATACGGACTTCACATCTGTAGGGCCTGATGAACTGCATCCTAGAGTATTGAAGAACTGGCTGAAAAACTCTTGGAACCACTGTCTATTATCTTTTTGAAATCGTGGAGAAAGGATGAAGTGCCAGATTACTGGAAAAGGGCTAATGTCCCTATTTTCAAAAACAGCAAAAAGAAAGAACCTGACAACTACATACCAGTCAGCCTGACATTAATCTTTTATATTCCTGTATCTTAACTATTTTGATGTTTTATTGACTATTTTATTTGAATGGGTCTGTGTGTCATTCAAAGTGAATAGGTATTTCTTGACCATTTGTCTATCAGTTTCAATCTGCAATCCTGCCCCTTCAACTTCATGCTTGCCCACTGCAGACATTCTCCCTTCTCCCTCCAAGTAAGCAGCACCAACTCTGCTGTCAGGAAGCTAGCATTGTGGCTCCACTCCCCTGGACAAATGCTTCTGTCAATAATACTGCATTACAATTATTTATTTATTTATTTATTATTTGATTTATATCCCACCCTTCCTCCAGCAGGAGCCCAGGGCGGCAAACAAAAGCACTAAAAACACCTTAAAACATCATAAGAACAGACTTTAAAATACAATAAAACAAAACATCTTTAAAAACTTTTTTTTAAAAAAAAAAAGCTTTCAAGGCATCTTTAAAAAAAGGTTAAAAACGTATTATTTAAAAGGTTTAAAAACATATTAAAAGCAATTTCAGCACAGATGCAGACTGGGATAAGGTCTCAACTTAAAAGCCTTGTTGAAAGAGGAAGGTCTTCAATAGGTGCCAAAAAGATAACAATAAGATGGTGCCTGTCTATTTAAGGGTAGGGAATTCCACAGGGTAGGTGCTGCCATGCTAAAGGTCTGTTTCCTATGTTGGGTCAGATCAACTCCTCCCAGGTCATCCACCCAAGTCTTGGTAATGCACACCAAATTGGCACCTTCATCCACGATCAAATCATAGACAAGTGTGGTCTTATTGTGTACCGATCAGGCGTTAAACAGCAACAACTGAGTCTGCAACTAGGCAATGCCTGTGGAGCACTTGGAACACCTGGAAGTGGTATACCAATGCAAAGCATTATAAATCTGCTGTTCAGCTCCTTACAGTGGCAGCAATATTTTATACTAACAAAAGAGTTTCCACTAGCTGAGTATAGATAGCGAGATATAATTTCTAACATACAAGTCTCCCTCTCTGTGTGTAGGAGCAATTGTTCCATTTTATTTTTATTTTTTATAAAACAAAAATCCTTGTAAAAGAAACTCAGAAGAGAACTTCACTCCCTTTGATTAGAAAGCTTACAAACGCTTGGCATTTGCACAAGTGACCCCAGCCTCCAAAGCAAAACATATGCAGTCTGTTAGCAGTGGAAATTACATTCAACAGCAAATGGTTTCTAAGGAAACCAAGCAGAGGACGCAGCACACGAGCCAGCTGTGCTTGCTTCTGCTGCAGGGAGTTTTCGGCTGTCACATGGAATTCTGTTTTCATGCTCTGTGTCTGCCGAAAGGATTATTAACACATGGGTAATTCCTAACTACAGTTTTGTGATTTTTAACATGCATATACACACATGCACTGAAGATGCAATACAGTAGTTTATTATTACAGCGCATGACTGTATTGTATCATTTCAGCTAAAGCGGGGATTTCTTAATAATATGCATAAGACCCATGCCATTGTTTGTATTATTATTATTATTAATTTATTTTAACTAAACACAATCAAGAAATGAAAAAGAATGGGATGGCACATTGCGTAACTCCAGCATAAGACACTAAAGGGAAGGTTAGTAAGATTCAGGCCAGAGGAAAAGAGGGAGTGATTGATTGAGGCTTCAATCCTATGTACATTTATCTGGGAGTAAGCTCCACTGGATGTAACAGTGTAAGCCTGTGCATGGTTATCCAGAAGTAAGTTCCGGTGGGTGATATTCAAAGCTAGTCCTGCTCAGAGTAGACTCATTGAAGTTAACAGATATGACTAACTTAGGTTCATTAATTTCAAATGGTCTTCTCTGAGTAGGACTTAGTTACAACCTATTGATTTAAAAATACTTCCAGGTGAGAGGGTATAGGATTGTAACCTTAGCCTGGAAATAGATGTGTAATTTGATTGATACGCACTGCACTACAGTTGGAATTTGGCAGAAATTTCAGAATTTGAAATCAATGTCCAGAATTTCAGACATTTTCAGATTTTGATATTGCAAATCCAGTGCCAAAGTGTAAAAACAACTCTGATTACTTTCAAAAGACAATAATGTTAACTAATAACTTCATAAACCCAATAGTTGTATACAATGTGCACAGTCCATCATTTCATGCACACAGCTGTGAGGTCAGCAGCAGATGCTCAAAGGAGTCAATGAAACTTTTTCTGCTCTTTCCTGCTGCCCCTTGACAAGATGCATATATACCACACCGTGATAGCCATTCCCTACGGCGAGAGGGTTGCAGGCATCTCTCATGTGTAGATCCAATGAGCCAGCCCTCTCCAGACTACTTGATCTCTCATTCATTGGTGATTAAAACTGCTTTATTAGAAATATTTAATGAAAGTAAGCTTCTAGCACACAAAGTAAGTTATTATTTATTTATTATTTGATTTATATCCCACCCTGCCTCTAGCAGGAGCCCAGGGCGGCAAACAAAAGTACTAAAAACATTTTCAAACGTCATAAAAACAGACTTTAAAATACATTAAAACAAAACAACTTTAAAAACATTTCTTTAAAAAGCTTTGAAGTCATCTTTTTAAAAAAACATATATATATATATATATTAAAAAAGGTTTCAAAACATATTAAAAAGCAATTCCAACACAGAAGCAGACTGGGATAAGCTCTCATTTTAAAAGGCTTGTTGAAAGAGGAAGGTCTTCAATATGCACCGAAAAGATAACAGAGATGGCACCTGTCTAAGGGTAGGGAGTTCCACAGGGTAGGTGTCACCACACTAAAAGTCCATTTCCTATGTTGTGCAGTTGGATCTCCTGATAAAACGGTATCTCCAGGAGGCCCTCACCTGCAGAGTGCAGTGATTGACTGGGTATATAAGGGATAAGATGGTCTTTCAGGTATCCTGGTCCCAAGCTGTATAGGACTTTGTACACCAAAACTAGAACCTTGAACTTGGCCCAGTAGCAAATGGGCAGCCAGTGCAATTCTTTCAGCAGCCGGGTGACATGTTGGCGATACCCTTCCCCAGTGAGCAGTCTCGCCGCCGCATTTTGCACCAGCTGCAGCTTACAGACCAACCTCAAAAGCAGCCCCACATTTCAGTAATCCAGCCTGGAGGTTACCAGTGCATGGACAACAGTGGTCAGGCTATCCTGGTCCAGAAACGGCCACAGCTGTCTTACCAGCCAAAGCTGGTAAAAGGCACTCCTAGCCACTGAGCTCACTTGAGCCTCTAGTGACAAAGATGGATCCAGGAGCACCCACAGACTATGGACCTGCTCTTTCAGAGGGAGTACGACCCCATCCAAAGCAGGCAACTGATCAATTATCTGAACTCGAGAACAACCAACCCACAGCGCCTCCATCTTGCGAGGGTTCAGACTCAGTTTATTGGGCCTCATCCAGCCCACCACCAAGTCCAGGCAGCAGTCCAGGGCTTGCATGGCCTCTCCCAATTCAGACGTTACGGAGAAATAGAGCTGGGTATCATCAGCGTACTGCTGACACGTCACCCCAAACCTCCTGATGACCGCTCCCAAGGGCTTCCTATAGATGTTAAACAGCATAGGGGACAAGATGTACCCTGTGGCACCCCACAGCACAACTGCTAGGGGGCCAAAAGATAATCACCCAATGCTATTCTCTGAAAATGACCCTGGAGATAGGATCGGAACCACTGTAAAACAGTGCCTCCGATACCCATCACCAAGTCGGCCCAGAAGGATATCATGGTCAATGGTATCAAAAGCCGCTGAAAGATCAAGAGTAACAGGGTCGCACTCCCCCTGCCCTTCTCCCGATGAAGGTCATCCATCAGGGTGACTAAGGCCGATTCAGTCCCATAACCAGGCCTGAACCCAGACTAGAATGAATCAAGATAATCTGTTTCATCCAAGAGTACTTGCAATTGCTGCGCCACAACCCTGTCAATCATCTTCACTAAAAAGGGGGTATTTGCTACTGGTCGGTAATTGTCACAGACCAATGGGTCCAGGGTGGGCTTTTTCAGGAGCGATCGGTGGCTGGAATCACTCCCTCCCGCAAAAATGCCTTGACCACACCATGGATCCACTTGGTCAATCCCCCTTGGCAAGCTTTAATAAGCCAAGAAGGGCAAGGGTCAAGAGGACACATAGCTGGCAGAATTACCACAAGCACCTTGTCTACATCATCAGGCCACATCAACTGAAACCGTTCCCAAGAAGTTGCAGCAGTCATTGTACTGGACATCTCATTGGGACCTACAGTAGATGTGGATGAGACATCAAGACTTCTATGGAGGTGAGCAACTTTACCCTCAAAGTGCCTTGCAAACAATTCAGTGAACCTCCAAGGGTCTAAAACTCAATTTCCTGGAGTTGATGCCCTGATGACACAGAAAGCTGCACTGGACGGCTACTTGAGGATGCGATGGAGGCAGAGAAGTGAGCCTTCTTCGCCACCCTCACCAGCACACAGTAGGCATGGTTATGATGTTTTACTCATGCCCAATCAGCCTCACAGCACGTCTTTCACCACTTGTGCTCTAGCCGTCGTCCAGCCTGTTTCATTGCCCTTAGCTCACTGGTGCACCAAGGTGCAAACCAAACTCCACAATGCCGGAGAGGGCACTCGGGGGCAACCATGTCAAGAGCCTGACGCGCCTCACTGTTCCACAGCATGACAAGGGCTTTAACAGGGTCACCTCCTCTATCTACTGGGAACTCCCCAGGGCATTCAGGAATCCTGTGGATTCCATTCGTCTCTGGGGGAGGACCATCTTAATCTGTCCACCCCTCCTGCAGGGAAGGATTGGAGCTACAAGTCTAAACTTCACCATGAATTGGTCTGGCCATGACAATGGGGTGACAACCATCCCCCCATCTCCAGACCACCCCTTCCTCCATCTGGAGCAAAACCCAATTCAAGGGTGTGCTTTTCCCTATGCGTCGGGCTGGTGACAACTTGAGATAGCCCCATGGTTGTCATGGAGGCCATGAAGTCCCGAGCCAGAACACTAGAGGCAGCCTCAGCTTGGACATTGAAATCACCCAGGACTATTGTTCTGGGCTCCTCCAACACCACAGTCAAGATGGCCTCCGCCAGCTCAGTCAGAGAAGCTGCCGGGCAGCAGGGTGGATGGTACTAGCAGGAACCCTAGGTTCCTGCCTCCTTGGCCCAACACCAGGCGCAGGCCCTCACAGCCAACTCCAAGACAGAGTGTTTTCCTGGTGACAGAGGTGGAAGTTCTGTAGACCACAGCAACTAGGTGAATAGAAACTAGGGCTATGCAATTAACACAAGATTTGATTTGTACCTGTATCTATAGCTTTGGAAAGTAGCCCAATCTGTTTTGGAGCTGCTCTATGGGTTTCCAATTAAACTTGTTATTCTGGACCTAATTAGATCTCTTAAAAACAAAATGCTGCTCCCCTTCACTGTGACAGGAAAGCTAAAAATGGCTGATACTTTTTGCCCTTTTCACAGAAGTGGATGAAATTTGCAGGCATAGGTATCACTGCAGAGTAGATTAAGCCTGCCAAACCTTTGAAGTTCGATTAAAGCAAGCAAGCAAGCAAGCTTTTATTTTGTGCAAGACTTTGATGTAATTTGCAGACATGGTGGTCACCCCTTCTGTGGAAACAACGCCTGCCAAATTTCAGTATGATTACTTCTGCAAGGGCAGACTTTACTGTTGTGGGGTGGGAACACTAGGCATCGTAAGAGGATGGGATGCTGGGAAAAAAGAGCATAGGTCCCCAGGCAAGACTGGTGTGGTCCCAGCAAGAACCAAACATTGTTGGTAGTGGTGGATATCCCTTCCATCATGATTTTTGGGGGATAGAGAGTGGTATTCAATGCTATTCCTACTCAGAGTAGACCTATGGAAGTTAATGGACATGGCTAACTTAGGTTCATTGATTTCAATGGGTATACTCTAAGCAGGACTTAGTTGAAAACAACCCACCGTTTTCTCAGTTGACTTGAGTAGTGAAAATGGTGGTACTTGAAAAAAAGACCATAGTTTTCCAGGAAGAACTATGATGGGGAAAATGTCACCTCACTTAGCAAGGACCGTTTTACCCCAAGGATTGGTGGTGGTATGTGGATTACTATCCCCCCCATGGACTTTTGGGGATACAGCCACTTTTCCTTTGAAGAGAGAAATATCTCCATTGACTTGAATAAGAGAAGGGCTAGTGGTGGGAAAAGCGACACAGATCCATGGGAAACATAAGCACACAGTTTTTCATATTTACTTCAAACGATCTTCCCCCAAATCACTGTGACTGGAGTCACAGTGCAAGAAGGTTTTTTGGGGGGGAGGATTATAGGCAAAAATATCAGTCATGAGATCCACACCTGCAATATAAAACAGTACAGTTCTGCAATAGTTTTACTACATAATCTATTTAGTTGTGGAGACCAGGCTAAAGCAAACAGAAACCAGAAGTTCAAACCATCTCTGTATTAAAAGCCCTACAGTGATACTGCAGCGGATCTGCCAATAGTGGGTGTGATAGACATACAGACACACAGACAGACGATGATAGATAGATAGATAGATAGATAGATAGATAGATAGATGTTTATTTAATAATAAATAAAATAAATGGAGGTTGAATCAAATTGTGTCCCTCTCTGAACCCAGAAGACATTTCATTACAGCAGAGACTTCCATGGATGGATAATAAGGATTCATGAGGATTTCCCCTTCCTTCTGCATCCTGCTACACCCTGTTTGAAATCTGATCCAGAAGGTTGGACGATCCTTTGGATCACTGTAGGACATGGTTCTACCAGGGAGGGATTAATGAGATGGGGACATTTTCAAAACATCTCCTACCTCTCCTTTTCATTCATGGAAGATTCCACTGGAGCAAGAGCCTTCTGTTTCTGGAAGGACACAACTGGATGGGAATGATTGCCATGCAACATTGTTGATTCCTCCCCCCCCCGCAATCATCAGAGCTGGAGAGATACTTGTGTTTTAAAAAAATGAAAACAAGGAGTTCAGGATCAACTCCTCTCCCACCACCTACACACATTTGAAATAAAGAATAATAAACTGGTGTATAAATTGGAACTGAAACCCCCCTCCCCCTAGCCAATTAACAGCATTTTGCAGGGTATGCTGAATCAAGAGATTACTACTGAGACTAGGGTGAGATGTGATTTATGTAAGCAAGAAGACTAAATACCCAAGAGGCCAAAGGCTTTTAAAGGGGAGGGGCAGGTAGGTGGGAGATACTTAAGTGTGCATCACACACAAAATGCTTGCTGGAGAATTAACCACTTGCTAACTAGCTGCAAGCACCTTCAGTCTGGCAGCAGAAATGGTCCACTCAGGAAAGCAGACCATAGACATCAGTGCAACCAGTTCTACTGAGAAGATTTTGCATAGTTCTTGTCACATATAGAACTGAATGTCATGGCTTGCAGGATGAAAGCACAATCTGGAAGGCAGGCAGAAGATCATAACTGAGTAATCCGTATTAGGACAAGAATGGAGGAGGAATAGCAGAACACATTCTGCTGACACAAACCACAGGGGTCTTGTTCCATGCCAAGATTTCCTTCCCTAGAAATTGCACTCTGGCTTACTTTGTAAGCAGAGGCACAAATGGGAGGTGTTGTGGAATGCTCTTCCTGCTGAAATACGATAGACCCACCAGTAGTGGCATTCTGCTGGCTCTTTAAGAGACACCTCTTTAGACAAGCATTCCCCTGAACTTGAACTTAAAACAATTGTTTTTAACTGTTTTCATTGTTATGCTTTTTATATTTTAATTATGGGTGTTTTAATGCTTTGATGGAATTGTTTTTGTGTGTATTTTAATTATGTATGGATTTTAGAATTGATTTTATACTTATGAACAGCTTAGAAGCCATTTTGGCATGTAAGCAATATATCAATTAAATAATAACGTCCTTCTGTCACTACAGATGACTAGCATTGCCTCCTATGGCCATACATACCCTTTCAGTGCGCATCTACCCAAATCTTTTTAGTTTGGGTCCCTAACTGACTGCTGTTTTGGTACTTGAACAATCAGATATGGCTTCAATTATAACATCACTGTATGCAAATGAAGCTTATGGGCTCAGATTTATTCTAAACTTTTTTTCCTCCTGCACAAGCACCCAGCATACTGCCCCCCCTAAACTATTCCAAGTAATAAGTCCCTTAATATACTATTAGCAGGTCTTTTTTTGTGATAGTACTCACTGCTACAGAGTACCAACACCTCTCTTTTTGCTGCCCAAGCTAGTCATTTTATGCTGGTACCCACAGTCCTTTGATAAAGATATGAGGACCGGCACCTCAATTTTTAACAAAAAGGTGCTGACTATTAACATAAGGTTATGAAGATTTGAAAGGAATCCAGTATTTATCTTCATTTTCTATTTCTTTTCATGTTTTCCCACCTATTTCTTTTTTATAAATTACCTAGCTCCTTATTAAATCCCATATGCTCAACTGCACAAATACTTATTTCACACAGCAGTGTTTTTTTGTATATTGTACAAAATGTGTCTAGCTGCACATTAGAATAAACTTGTTACAGGCAACACCTTCAGTCTGAATAGCTTTTGTTGTCAGTGATGTCCTCACTAATGGTGGGTAAATCTGTCAGTTTCAGTTCTCCCAGTTTCTCATTTTTCCAATCTTAAATTCAATTCTTCACATTTTTGCAGCAATTTGCTTTTTAAAAAAAATCATTGTGAAAACTTGTCAGCATTTTAGTGTGTTTTCCCAATATACACATTTTTGTATGCAGTTTTGCTTAATATACATATTTTACTAGCAATTTCCCCTAATATAATGCATTTGTCTGTTATTTTCATGAACAGATGCATTTTTATGCACACTTGCCTAATACACAGTTTTGTACCCATGGTTTGGTTGGAGAACTGCATCACAAAATTCAGACAACTATGAATTCTGAAGAATAGATGTGTTCCTGTTCACATATTGTTTTGAAAAGAGCACATTGGGTATTTTCTTGTTAAAAATTGTATTTCTTCTCCTTCCTAGTCCTCCCCTAGCCAAATCTGACTGTTTCTAGGAGAAAGGTCTATTTAAAACAAAACAAAACAAAACCAATGGTGCCAAAGTAGCAGCCAATGGTTGCTCTGAGTAGCAGCAAACTGGTATGAAAAAATAAGATGGATGAAGATGTCAACCAGAAGCTAGCAGCTAGTTGGACAGCATGGAAGCAGAATGCTTGACTAGATAGGCCTTTAGCCTGATCTACCAGGGCTCTTCTTAGATTCTTATCAAGAGGCTTTCAAGAAACTTGTCCTCCTCTACCCCCCTTTTTGTACCAAACCTGAAATTCAAGGAAATTCTGTACAGCAGTAATTAGTAGCAGAGGCCTTCTCTTGGAGATAGATTGGTTCCAGCATTTGCCTGAATACAGGAAGGGTTTATCTGTGGAAGGGGGCAGAGTCATGAACACAACCCTCAACCCAGTGGCCCTGTGTACACTAGCTTCTTTTCAGACCTTCACACTAAAGACACAAAAGTCTGATTAGGAGCCTGCACACCCAGGAATGTTGGAGGCAGGGGTCGTATCTGTGCCTCCTACCCTATTCATGGATAAAGCATTCCTGTGTTCAGGGGAATGCCTGAACACTGCTAACAAAGATCCAGAATTGATCTAGGGGATGGATAGGACAAGGTGAGATGTTAGTTGCTCTTTGCGTTCCCTGACAAAGTTCTGAGTCACTCCCGGTGTGTCCATACCTGGGCTGAAGTATCACCTCCCATCCAGCATTATTGGTGGCTTCCAAGAGCAGTGGATAAGTAGGGATGACACAATCATTCAAGGAGACATGCAGGAGTAGCCAACACAGTGCCCCCCAGATGTTGTGGACTACAACTCCCATCAGCCCCAGCCAACATAATCATGAAAGATAATGGAAATTCCACAACATCAGGAGGGTTCTATGTTGGCTACCCCAGACATAGGCAAACACCCCTTGTTCTGGGCTCATGGTTCTGAAACCCACTTTGCCAGACAGTCAACTCAATCTCTCTTTTAATCAGAACTATTTTATTAAACCAGAAAAGGTATACAGAAACTTCAAAGAAAGTATACAGTCTCTGGGGATGGTGAACTGAGGATGGTGATGATGAAGAAGAAGGTTGATAACAGGTAATTATATTGTAGGATTGTTGAAGAGGTAGATTCAATGGAGGAGAGATACCTTCTCAGAGAGACAGCTTCTGGAAGAGGCAATTCTGGCAGAGAAATAACTTCTGAGAGAGAGCAATAGGTAAAAAAGGAGTGTTGTCCTCTGGGGCTACTAGGCCTGCTGCTAGCTTCACTGATGACTAAAACAAACTGAGGCAGGCTTTAGAGGGAAAACTAACTAACCAATTAAAGAGAGGGGTGATGTCACCTGACAGGAAGTTACTGTAAGGCTAAGGGAGCATAGAGACAAACCTCTAGAGTTCCATAACTCTAACCTAATAAATGCTTTGTTTAGCACAACAGAAGGAGTCTCCCTATACAGGCATACCCCACTTACGCAATGGGACCGGAGTGTGTATGTAAAGTGAAAATGTACTTAAAGTGAAGCACTACCTTTTTTTCACTTATCGATGCATGTACTGCACTGCAATCGTCATATATGGACATAACTGATGTAAATAACACATTTGTAACTAAAATAAACATAAAATAAAATAAGTTTCATATCTAAGGTGATAGATTTACGACTTTTCTTTGTATCTGCCATTATGTACTGTACATAATACTGTACAGTACTGTACTACAGTACCTGTACTGTACTGAAGGCAAGGGAAATGCACACCCCACATACCAATGCACACCCCACACACACACACAAGCCAGCAGTGGCAAAAGCCAGAACTAACGATAGGCAGAGAGAGAAAAGTATTCAATTAAAGCAGGAAAGGAAGATGGGACAATGGAGAGGTATAAAATGGGACAATGGAGAGGTATAAAATGAAATCAGAGTGATCTAAAGAATTTTTTTTATTTTTTATTTTTTTTATTTTTTTTTATCACAAACAATTACAGTAAAGCAGATGGGACAATGGAGAGGGAGAGGTATAAAATGGGACAGTAAAATGAAATCAGGGGGATCTAAAGAGCACGAGGTGCCTCCACACACACACACACACACTGCCGCCACCAACCTAGGCCGGGGCAGGCAGAGCTCAGATCGCTCTTTATAGTACTGTAAAGTAAAGTACTTAAAGGTAAATGATTTACATTTAAATGATTACAGTTCTGTCTCCAAGGCAGCAGCCGCTCAGATCACTAGATTGCTCAATCGCTCTACTCAGATTGCTCTGATCGCTAAGACGACGCTTTGCAATGCACGTGGCATGTGGAATGCAAGTTCCGTCAGTGTCCGTTATTGCGAAGCCCTTACATTAAAGTGGGGTATGGTTGAGTGTGGAGCATGTACGTTATAGCAAGGTGACGTTAAGTGAAGAGACTTTAAGCGGGGTATGCCTGTATATAATTCTAAACCCTGCAGAGGCATCACAACGCTCCTTGAATGCTTTCAAGCAGGATCAGATGAGACTGCCTTGTTCTTGGTGACCTAAGAGCTGGTTGTATTCAACCCAGTCATAGAAAGTGTTACTGCCTCCCTCTTTCTTTGCCTGAAGACCAAAAATGTTACCTTGGGGCAGATAAAGGGAAAAACAGAGGTGTTGGTGACAGTGGTTGTGAGCTCATCTTCTAACCCCAACAGACCATTTTTTCACATCAAGGATTGGGACTGAAACTACTAGTCCCGGATCCCTGGCAGGAAAATGGCTCATGCCTGAACCACTCTCGCTAAGGAAAAGTCTTCTTGACATTGTCTGGTGAATTATTTGCAAATTTCCATTTACACAAAATGACCTAATTGCTGAAAGCAGTATATTTTGACACAGTGCTAAACCCAACTGGAATTTCTTTCAAAAAAAAGAAGTGGAATTCTTCCATACGCACCATATAACTCTTTAATAATTTGCTCACCAACACCCATTTATTTGTAGGTACAGAATGATTGGATTTCCCCCCTCCTTTTCGTTCAGCAGAGAGAGACACTGTTGCTAACAGCCATTGAATATATTTTTGACTATCTGATTTGAATGTTTTACATTGACAGAAGAAATTATAGAATGAAGCCTGGAGGCAGATGGTGTTGTTTGCAACCATATGAAACCTTCTGATGGGGAAAATCTGCAGTGCAGTAGAAAATACTCTCCATCTGTGTGAATGGGTTATGAAAGGAAGAAAGAATGAACTTCTCAAGACTTCCCATTAACAGACAATGGTATGTTGCTTGAATTTCAGCTGCAACCCCTGCTGCTCACATTAAGATGATGCTTCCTGTTGGCTTCCCCATTTGATTAGTATCTCATTATTGGCTTATTGGTCTCATGATTTATTTATCTTGAATTGTATCTTATTAAGGATTGCAGACTTGCTTCCAGGACAGGGAAACTTTTTCATTCCAAAGGCAACTTTCCCTCACAGGCCACATGTTAGTGGTGTGTGGAGCAAGAGGTAAAAGCTGACAGGACAAGAGATGTGACTCTTGCGTTTGCATAGTAGGCTATGTTCCAGCCACACAAAGGTCAGGGGCTTCTGTATCCTGTTCCATACATATCTCCATCCAGGAAACCAAGAGGCACAGTCACAACTCAAGGACACATTCCAGCCAGGCAAAAGCACTCAAGAAGGGCATGACCAATGATGGCAGTGACCTGGGAAGAACTGGATCTAGCCCACTTGCCAGCTGCAGTTCCCCGCCCCTGATTTCAATGGTGTGAGTTAAGGAAGAGACCTGATGAATGGGGTGAGTGGATGGAGGCTGCTGATGTAAGTGTAATGTAAGAGGCTGAGACCAGTAGTGTAGTGGCAAATTCAGAAGTGCAGGTTCCCCTCATGATAGTCACAGCCAAGCCACCTCACAGCTACACCCCTTCTAAGATTATACAGCCTTCTAGGATCATAATCTGGTCAGGTATAAATACTGTTTTCTGGTTCTCTGTCCTTGTTAATGCCTTCTCTCACAACAACAGACATCCGTAGGAGTTAATCAGCATGAAAGTGGAGTATGTTAGCTACTGAGAAGAGTTTTCTCAGTGGCTGACTCACTTCCTTTAACTCTGATTGGCTCCACTCAGCAGGAAAGGGCAAGCAAGCATGTTAGAAGTCTCTTTTCAGTGTCCAACATGCTCCCCTTTCATGCTGAGTGGCTCCCAGGATGCTTGGACATAGGGACCCTGCTGGGACCTGGCTCCCCAAAAAGTAAAGGGTCTAAGACCCCCTGAGACCCTGGATGACTACACCCTGGTTGAGACTTTAAAATTATCAACTTGGAATTATAGGTTTTACAAACTTTGTGTAACAATCTGTCCATCAAGATCTCACAAGCACATCTGATAATATATATATTGCTAAGGCTGGGTGGCAATTTGTAGCCCCTACCTTTAACTCCCCTCATTTGATGATAAAATATAGATAGTATTCATTTTAGATGACATTTAGACTCCCATTTTATAGCAGCTGATCCTAGTGAGGTGTCTGGAGCACAGTCTTGTCATGTTTTACTGGATGAGTTTCAGTTGGTTCAGCTCGAGGACGTGGACAAGGTGCTTGGACAGGTACGTGCGACCACTTCGGTACTGGATCCTTGCCCCTCTTGGCTAATAAAATCTAGCAGGGATGGAACAGTTGGCTGGGCCAAGGAAGTGATAAATGCCTCTTTACGAGAGGGAGTGGTCCCTGGCTGCCTGAAAGAGGCGGTGGTGAGACCACTCCTGAAAAAACCTTCCTTGGACCCAGAAAATTTCAGCAGCTACAGACCTGTAGTGAATATTCCATTCCTGGGCAAGATCTTGGAGCGAGTGGTCGCCGGACAGCTCCAGGCGCTATTGGATGAAACCGATTATCTAGATCCATTTCAATCGGGTTTCAGGCCTGGTTTCGGCACTGAGACGGCCTTGGTCACCCTGTTTGATGACCTATGTCGGGAGAGAGACAGAGGGAGTGTAACTCTGTTGATCCTCCTTGATCTCTCAGCGGCTTTTGATACCATCGACCATGGTATCCTTCTGGAGAGGCTCGCGGAGTTGGGAGTTGGAGGCATTGCTTGGCAGTGGTTCCGCTCTTACTTAGCGGGCCGTCTCCAGAAGGTAGTGCTTGGGGAACATTGCTCAATGCCGTGGGTTCTCCAATGTGGGGTCCCGCAGGGGTCAGTTCTGTCTCCCATGCTTTTTAATATCTACATGAAGCTGTTGGGTGCGGTCATCAGGAGTTTTGGAGTGCGTTGCCATCAGTATGCTGATGACACGCAGCTCTACTTCTCCTTTTCATCATCTTCAGGTGAGGCCGTCAATGTGCTGAACCGTTGCCTAGTCGCGACAATGGACTGGATGAGAGCTAACGAACTGAGGCTCAATCCAGACAAGACTGAGATGCTGCTGGTGGATGGTTTTTCTAATCGGATGGTGGATACATATCCTGTCCTGGACAGGGTTACACTCCCCCTAAAGGAGCAGTTCCGTAGTCTGGGAGTCCTTTTAGACTCTTCCCTCTCACTCGAGACTCATGTAGCCTCGGTGGCACAGAATGCATTCTACCAACTTCGGTTGGTAGCCCAGCTACGTCCCTATTTGAGTAAGGAGGACCTCACATCAATTGTACATGCTCTGGTAACCTCGTGTTTGGACTACTGCAACACGCTCTACGTAGGGCTACCTTTGAAGACAGCTCGGAAGCTACAGCTAGTGCAGAATGCGGCAGCCAGATTGCTCACTAGGACCAAGCGGTTCGAGCATATAACTCCTGTTCTGGCTCACCTGCACTGGCTTCCAGTATGCTTCCGGGCCAAATTCAAAGTGCTGGTATTGACCTATAAAGCCCTATATGGCACGGGACCACAATACCTGTCGGAACGCCTCTCCCGGTACGAACCGGCCCATACACTGTGGTCTTCTACGAAGGCCCTCCTCCGGGTCCCGTCTCATAAGGAGGCCCGGAGGGTGCTGACAAGATCTAGGGCCTTCTCAGTGGTGGCCCCCGAATTGTGGAATAGTCTCCCCAAGGAGGTGCGCCAACTTTCGGCGCCAAGTTAAAACTTTCCTCTTCTCCGAGGCATTTTAAGTGTAAGTTAATTTAATTTTAATTTAACTCTAATTTCATTGTTAATTTAATTTTAGTTTAAGTTAATTTTTACTTTAGGTAATGTTGTATTGATTTTAGTTTGTGTTGTTTATACTACTTGTTGCATTGTACTGCGTGATTTTATTGCATTTGTGATTTTATGATATTCATGTTCGCCGCCCAGAGAGCTGTTGCTAGTCGGGCGGGATAGAAGCTGAATAAATAAATAAAATTTAAATGTGTGTGCAAGTCCATCTGCATGTATGCATCTGTGTGTACCAAGGCAACTAGCTACTTCTAGGTGAATACTTAAAACATGATGGAAGGGAATTAAATAGAATATACGAATTACATTCTCACACTATTGAAATCTATACTATTTCCTCTTAGTACACATGAAGCTATCCTTTGCTGAATCAAGGCATTAGTCAGTCTATTCCAGGAACATCTGCACTGACTAGAAGCTGCTCTCCAGGATCACAGGGAACCATCTTTGCCACCCCAGCTACCTATGATCTTTGTTCTAACTGGAGACATCAGGAATAGTACCTAGGATTATTTGAGTGCAAATAATGTGCCTTACCACTAAGCAATGTCCCCACCACAGCTAAAGTGCTCTGAGTTTAAGACATGTGAAAAGAAGCAAGAGAGCTGAAGAAGACTGAGGGATATTTCCCTTGAACTCAGTTGGCATTACAATTCTGGTCAGTAGGTTAACTCTGCATAGGGATGGGGGAGAAACTCAATCCACTTTGCATTTCAAGGCAAACTGGCCTAATTTCAACTTTCTGAAACAATACATGAACTGAAACTCAGCCATCCTTTGAGAATCAAACTTCTACAAATTTTGCAGTATAGTTCTCCAGCCAAGTAATGTGTTCAAAAGCGCATAGAGTAAAAAGTGTGCATATGAATGCATATGGTGGAATGGATAACCTCATGTTATTTAAAAAAAATTATTTAGTTCAAGAAAAGACAGCTATGAATGGAAAATGCAAAGGTAAAAAATATATGTGCAATTAACTTATTCCTTTATAAAAATAATGATTTCCATCTTTTATTACTGTATATGTTAACAGTTTAATACAATAAATAAATAAATGCATATATTAATGAAAATAACATACAAAAATACATTATATTAGGGAAAATTGTTTTGTAAAAATATGTATATTAGGAGACATGCAGATGCATTTTCATGAGGACATTTTTTTTTTTTAGATAAGGTTGCAAACTGATGTGGAAATGTGGAAAACTGAACTTCAGATTTGAAAAATGAGCAAGTGAAATTGCTAGATTCGCCCATCCCTAATTCTACATCACATACAAAGCGAAGCAACAGGAATAATGTTTAGGCATTCAGCTGAACCCACATGGGCTAAAATGGTGGATGGAAGGCAGTGGCATGCATGCAAGTCCCACCTCCAACATCCCCATGTGTTTCACCTGACCTGCTCAGTCCCCAAACTTTCCTGTGTTGAGCAGGAAAGTTTTGGCGAGGGGGGGGAGTGAATATTGCTTGAATGCAAGATGAACACCTCAAACAATTGGGGCTACAGTTTTATCAGGCTCCCCAGTCATGTGGAGGATTCTACTCATGTTTAAACAAAGCCAAGTAAAAGCCCCTGGCAGACCTTCTATGCTCAACATGGGGAAAGTTGAGGACTGATTGGCTAGAGTGGCACACATCAGGACATGGGGTGTAGGGCTTGCATGCACACCCCTGTCCCTCAACCAGCCTTTGCATGTTCAGTATACAGCCAAGGGTCTATATGCCTTGCTCAGTTTGTGTGTGCATAGGTCCTTTCATGGATTGTGTTGACTCCATGTAAAGAGGAGGGGCAGAACCAGCAGGGCCAATCCCACACATTTGTGTGTATCTATTTTGCATGTGGTGTGGTCAGTTCTTCTATATGTGAATTGCTAGCAAGGAGTCACTATGCACTGAAACAGTTTAACCAACGTCTTTTAGACAAGAGTTTCTGAGCCGTAAAATAGTTCCGTCAACAATTCCATCAAGAGTTTTTATGATGAAAACAACTGATAACATGGAATTTAAAATATGTTTCCCAACCTTTCCCAATCTGCCTTCATCACTTACCACTGGTATACACTATACCTGAGGGAAGAGGTGAAACATTTCCCACTCTTCTCTGACTGCTTTTTTAGTAATTTCTTCTCTAGTTGCCTTTAGCAATAATCATGTCTCCCTCACCCAGAGTTAATCTATATAGATTTATTCAAAGCTTCCATAAATACCCTTTATTACACCTAATGAGCATAGAGAGCTGAAGGTTATTAAACATGACAGCAAAGCACATACATTTCTGGGCAACGTTTCCCACCGGGTCTACATGTAAAAATGAAAAATCTTTAAAATGAACAATGTCATACCATGACCAGGAATGTGTGAGAAGCCCCAAGAAGTTATGCTTTCGGTATCCCTCAAAATCCTCAGACATTTTCCCTAGGAAGGAATCTCCAAATTCAATTCATTTTATGATGAGTTGATTGCCAATACTAGGGATATGAACACACACACCCTGAAAAATGTCACTCATTCTATTGAAGCTTCCTCACAATTCCCAAGATATTTGAACTGAAGCACTCCCATCCACTGCAGGTAGAACACCTACTGTGATCAACCAAGCCTCCCTCTCCCAACAAGTATGTCTGTATTATTTTGTATTTTTATCCTAAATTTCAGATTATTTCCTGTCCATTCCCTACCACCACCATCAGATAGTAAGGTTTGCATTGCCCTTCTAAGCTCTGATGAACATTAGAGACAGAGCTAAGTATCATCAACATAATGCTCTCTGGACAACATCACCCAGGGATTCCATGTAGATGCTAAAGAGCATGGGGGACAAGGAGTCAAAGACCAAGAGCCATTGGGCAGAGCAATAGTTCTCCGTAGCACCACATTCTGAAACCTACCTTACACTGGCTAGAACTACCTAAGTATGGTGTCTCCAAGCTTCATTGCTGCAAGGCAGCACAAAAGAATACCATAGTTGATGATATCTAATGCCACCTTGAGCTTCAGGAGAATCCAACAGAGTCACACACCCTCAGTGCATCTCCTCACACATGCCATCCACTAGGACAACCAAAGCAATTTCAGCCTGAAACCAGGTTGAAAGGGATTCAGATAATCAGCTTTATCAAGGAAACCCATAGGAACATAGGAAGCTGCCTTATCCTGAGGCAAACTATTGGTCCATCTAGCTCAGTACTGTTTATACTGACTGGCAGCAGCTCTCCAGAGTATCAGACAGAGGACTCTCCCAGTCCTACCTGGAGATGCCAGGGGTTGATCCTGGGACCTTGTGCATGCAAAACAGATGCTCTAGTACTGAGCTTTGGCTCTTCCCCAAACACAAGTTGTTCTTTTCAACATGCTCAAATACTTCAGCTGAAATGCCAAAATGAAATATTGAAAACTGGTTGATATTTGTTTAGATCAGAGGATTACATGGACGACTTTTTAGATAAATGACTACCTCTTTTAATAGCAATTGTGCCAGACTAGGAATGGATGAATATGTCGATTTCTTGTACTCTCGGTTTCTCATTTTTCCAATCTCAAGTTCAGTTCTCCACATTTTCATTAAAAAAAGTTCTCATGAAAATTCATCAGCAATGTAGTGTGAATTTTTCCTAATATACACATTTTTATATGCAACATAGCCTAATATACCAATTTTTCCAAAACAATTTCCCCCAATATAATCCATTTTGTATGTTATTTTCACTAATGTATGAATTTCTATGCACACCTTATCCTAGTATATGTATCTTTGTGCAAATTCTATTCAGCTAAAGAACCACATTGCAAAATTCAGACAAGTGTGAATTTAAACAGATAGCTGTGTTTCGGTTGTTTTGGAAAGTGTGAATTAGGTATGTTTGTCTTTAAGTGCAAACTGAATCAAATTTCTCCCACATCCCTAGACCCCTTTTAAAGAAGAATGAAGAGCCTCTGCCATCCAAATAGTAAGTCCTGAACTTGCTACTTTAACTAGCTAGGAATTGCAAGGGGTGAGAGGATTCCTGCAAGAATCCTGTCAACAACATCAGATTAAATAAACTAAAAATAATCCAAATTAATTGCATGAGACCGAGCAACAGACACTTCAGACACAACGTCTGTACAGAGACCAAGTCAAAGCAGACAGGGACAATTTTATCCACAGAGGATGAGTTTTGCATATTGGACAGTGAATTAATGAGAACAAGCCAGAATCACACCACAGTTTGAAACCATAGTTTAAAAGAACTACAGTTTTTCAAGCTCAGATATCACAGGGAACTGTGGTTAGTTTAAGAGTGAAAGTGGAAAGTTTAGATTTCCTGTTTGGGTGCACTAGTCATCCAGTTGTGGGAAACCATGGTCTCCCATTATGTCTGAACTGAGCAATTCCTTTTTAAAAATCTCCCTTTTATTAAGGATGAAGTCACAGTAGCATTTTCTGTTCACAACAACTTTTCTGAAATGGTCCCTGGCTCATTCTGGGAGGAAGGACATGATATAAATTTAATAAATAAATAATACAAGTGTAAATGTTGTTTCTCAGTGGTTTAGCGATGTAACTGGAACAATAGGCTACTTTCCAAGAATGATTCCATGATCCAAATCTAACAGAAATCTCAGATCCTATTCAATTTGATATTAACTCACTGCACTATAATGTGCTTTTGTAGCTCCATAGGTGTGGGAAAAGATGCTTTGTAATGGATTAGAAATGTAATAGTGTTTCTGGGAATGATTCTCTGAAATAAAATTCAACAGCAATATGCTAGAAGGCATCTGATCAGCCACTTTAGCAACAGAATGCTGGAGTAGTTGGGCTTTTGATCCACAAGAGCTGTTCTTATGCTCCCTCACTTCATTGGTTTACCATGAGAAAACATCACTAATCAATCATAGATGATAGCTAAAGCAGATCGCTTAATTTCCTCTGCTTGTTCATATAGAAAAGTTAACGGGCTTCAAAAAGTAAATACTTTTAAAGTTCAGAGTGGTAGTCAGTGCTAGTTCTACTCAAAGTAAACCCATTGAAATAGACAGACATGACTAACTTAGGTTTGTTAATTTCAGTGGGTCTTCTCTGAGTAGGACTTAGCTGAATACAGTGCTCAGTGTTCCATTGACAAGTGCCTAGGATGCTGAATCCAAACTCTATATATGCAGCATGCTCCACTGACCTTCATCATTAAGTACTCTCTGGATAATTTCTAATGAATTTTCCTGGCTTTTGACTTCACTGAAAACATGGCTTTGGCGCCTAAGTTATTTGGTGTGCTTTTCATCTGTACAGTCTGAACTTGATTGTTTTACTCCATGTGGATAATTATGATGAAATCAGGCACGCATGTATGTAGTCTACCTAAGCAAGTTTGCTTAAGCACTATTTGGCACTGCTACCTTGCAGGAATATGGAGGCTATATATTGCAGCCAAAGTGCTATAGAAAAGCTTTGCAAATTCTGTCTGGAATCCTGCCACTTCCAATTAATCCTTCACAGATTCTACACTCTCCCCATTTCAGTACAATGCAGTTGTTTGCTATATTTAGCACACAGCCTCCAGCATAACAGTAAAACTGATTGAGGAATGTTAAGTCAACCACACATATAGACAACAATCTGCATTTAATGTATCCATTACACGATGGTGCTGGAATGCCTGTTAATAATGAAAGGCCATATGTAATTGACTGGAGTATCTGATTGCTCGCCAGTCCCTTTGTTAGCAACTCATGGTTATGTTAAATTGATGTTCCTTATTTCTTTGCAAATGGGAGCATAAACCTAATTCAAGGGACTGCCTACTGGTTCTAGTTCAACATAAGCATTCTGAGACAATCTCCACTATAGCGGACTAAAGTTACTATGCCTTTGTTTCCATCCAAGAAATAACTGTATTTGTGTCAACCTGAAAAAAAATAGACATTAAAACACACCTTGACATTTGTCTGAAATGCCATCTAAGTATGTTGAATTGCTGAAAAAAGAGAATGAAAGAGGTCCAGTCAATGTTAGGACTTATGATGTTTGGAAAGACATTGGGTTGAATCCAGAGGAAATTAGTCATGCTTTAATCCCATTGACTAACTTCCTCTGGACTGAACCCTCTGAAGGTTAAAGTGCCAAGTGCCATTATGTTCACATGCATAGCTATGGAGCAACCACATTTAGAACCTGTGCCCGGGTGCATCTTGCCAGGTAAACTGGGCTCCTTTTCTACATGCTTCCACACATTTTAAAGGCTTGCAGAAGCATGAAGTAAATCACTCAATTTGCACAGCTAGCTGCTAAATATTAATGACTTGCCACATGGAGGGCCGCCACCATAGAGATTTAAAACAGCTTCCAGAGAGGTCCATTTAGTATGTATCAGCCAGCCCCGAACCTAACATCATGCAATGAAATTCAGAGGATTTGCCATGACAGCATGAAGATATGACAATACACCCTTTGTAGTTGCATTGACTTTACTGGGCTTTCACTGTGCTGGGAGAGAAAGAATGTTGGTTCTCCATTTTTTGGTTGAATACCACCTTTTATCCAACCTGAGCTTGTTTTTGGTTACCTTTCATGACACCACTTAATGTACACCAGAGCATATGCTTTTGTTTCTGTTATTCTCTGAACTAATCAGGTGTTTTGTGCATATGAGGAAATACTTCACTAACTTACTCCCACACACACATGATCCTGGTCAAGCAGGCCTTTCCCAAGTCCTGGCTGATAGTTGCTTTGGAAGGGTCCCAGATCACAACTGCAAAGCCACAATTCTAGAATTCCTCAGGAATTAGACTTCAGACCTAACAGCCTAGTAGTCCTGTGTTACCTTGCCCCCTTGTCTCCCTGGCCCAAAGTATACAACCCTTCTACTGAAAATTGTGATATTGATTTCATTGTAATTTATACTCAATAGCTCATTTTTTACAATATTGACTAAAATTGCTTTAATAAAGTGCATAGAGCAATTTGCATGTAAAAAATTAAATAGTACCATATATCTACAGTAAGATGGAACAGTGTTTCCAACATTTATCAAGGCGGTGTTGATATTTTAGGTAGGCTGTGCACCATTCAAATGTAAATTAAAATTTAGAAAAATGAAAAAGATAGAATACATCCATGTTGCATTTTCTATGTGACCAGAATCTTCTTTGACAATTGGCCATGAGCCCCTGTCTTAACCAGTAAGGTTGCATCTGTCTATACATTTCTACTATGATTCAGAAGATTGATATCAATACCCAAGGTTAGTCATTTGCTCCACAAATGATCAACAAAAGCTACATAGACCTACCCAGACATCCTATTTAAATATTTAACAACATGATCCAGAATAAAGTGCTCTTAAGTTGAGCAACCTGGCCTAAAATTGTCCTGTTCCAGGGCTGTTAGAATCAACCTACTGTTCTAATCTAATATACAAATGATGAGCATATAATTGTCCAACTATATCAAACAGACTTATTAGCTTATAGTTGCCTGAACCTGACTTATCCTTATTTTCTTTCTTATAACTGGAAACATGTAAGACTCATGACCCTTCTCATATATTAGTATGACTACAGCTGACTGCTACTCAGAAAACAGTCAACTCTATCAATTTTTGAAAACAGTGCTGCCATATCAGGACCCATCAATCAGCAAAAGAAGTAAAAAGCTCAGGAGGGAGGTCATCACACGCGCACACACACACACACACACACACTGCAAGCCTTACCATTTTTAATTGCAACATAGAAAACGTTTACCTTCTCCATTTACAAATGTGTACATGTCTACAAACTCCATGTTTTCTCTATTGATCGTTTCTTCAGGTCCCCGCTTTACCCCTGCCTACTTTCACCAACTTCTTTTAGCCAGCCTAGTCCCTTTCAGCTACTTAACACCTGGATAAGAGATCTGTGGTGTAAGGATGGCATCACATCATACAGGCAGGCTTTGCTCATGGCCCTAGAAACATTTGCTGAAATGTCTCAATGTGACTGGTAGGGATAGGAGGGACATTTGATTCAGTTCACATTTGTAGGTGAACCAGCCTGATTTGCACTTTCCAGAACAATAAACAAAACAGAACAAAACACAGATGTCCTTTGAAATGCATACTTCTGCGAATTTGACAGTGCAGTTCTCCAGCCAAGAAATATGTACAAAAATACATATAACGTGCGCATAAAAATGCATATATTAGTGAAAATAGCATACAAAGATGCATTATATAAATAAATTTGCTTTGCAAAAATGTGTATAAGATGCAAAATTGCATAGAAAAAATGTGTATATTAGGAGAAATGTGCACTAAAATGCTCATGAATTTTCACACAGACTTTTTTAAAAAACGACACCATGAACTGATGTGGAAATGTGGAGAACTGAACTGAGGAGTGGAAAAGTGAGAAACCAAGAGGAACTGAATTGTCAGATTCACCCATCCCTAGTGACTGGAGTAGAAAGTCTAAAATGGCAGAATTCCTGATTACACAAGAGCATATAATTTATTTATTTATTTATTATACTTGTATACCGCCCCATAGCGAAAGCTGTCTGGGCGGTTTACAATAACTAAAAACAAATACAATTTAAAATACATCTTTTAAAAAAAACAATTTAAAACACAATTTAAAAATTTAAAACAATATAAAATATAAGTGCCTAAGAGCATATAAGTGAATGTTTTTAGCATCATATTGGACAAGGAAGCAGACATGCATAAGTCAGGGGTCGAACCTATGGGGGATGCCACCTCCATCCCACCTATGTGCATTCATTATCCCTGTAGCAAACATCTGAAAGGAGCACAGCTTGGAAAAGTTACTTTTTTTGAACTACAACTCCCATCAGCCCAATCCAGTGGCCATGCTGGCTGGGGTTGATGGGAGTTGTAGTTCAAAAAAGTAACTGTTCCAAGCTCTGGAAAGGAGCTAATGTCTCATGAACTCCCTAAAACTCTTCTCTCCCTCTTTCCACAGAACTTACACTCACTGAAGTTTCTTCAGAGCTCCCTCTCTAATTAGATCGTTTTAATCTCTGTTCCTACCATCTATGTCCTTTTCCTTAAGCAGCATTCTCCACATACCTCTCAGGTTCGTTTCTTCACTACTCACCCATCCTTCCTTCAGTCTTCTTACTCTGGGCTATCTTGTTCCACATATTCTTTTTGTCCTAGTATCTCTTCCCAATCCTGAATGGATATTATTGTCATGACTGAGTCAAACATCTCTATAACCATGTAATTAAAGCTGAAATCTGATACATACTTACCTGGGAGTAAGAATGGAAAGAACTGTCAGTTTCAGTTCTCTCGTTTCTCAGTTTTCCAGTCTTAAAATCAGTTCTACATAATTCTGCAGCAATTAGATTTTTTTTAAAAAAAAAATCCTCATAAAAATGCTTCCACATTTAAGTGCAAATTTCTCCTAATAAACACATTTTTGTAGGCAGTTTTGGCTACCATACACTTTTATGTACATTATGTGTATTTTTGTAACCATTGGTTGGTTATAGAACCACACTGCAAAATTGGATGAATGCGAGAACTTTGAAGTTTGAAGCATGGCTGTGTTTTGGTTCATGTATGTCTTCAGAAAGTGCAGATTTGATGGATTTTGATTTAAATGCAAACTGAAACAAATTCCTCCCCCATCCTTACCTGGGGGTAAGTCCCTGCAAACTCAGCTTCTGACTAGAGGATTGAACTGTCAGAAACTTACTTTTGAAAAAATCAGGGAAGATTTCCAGGATTCTAATCGGAGCCTACAGATTTGCCCATAAGAACCTTAGGGATCAAAGGAGGCTCACAAACTGTTCATCCTTACTCTGCAGAAACCCAGTGGCTAATGCTTCCATCTAATTCTTTTCCTTTCCTCTAACCATACAGCTACTGATTTAATAAACTCAACGATAATATCAACACAAATAATGTAAACATGAAGAGATTATAACAGCAGCTGCCGATAAATTCTCAGCTGGTTATGCAGTGGCCACTTAGTTTTAACAAATTACTCCTGTGTATGTGTGTGTGTATGCGTGCATGTGTGCGTGCATGTGTGCATTTGTGTATGTGTGTGTATACACAGAGCAAATTACCATTCTGATGAATGATGCTCAAAAAATCTTGAATGAATTTGCTCTCCTAGTCTGTTCACAGCTAGTCCGTTAGGGGGTAAATTTATGATGCATATTGTCTGGGAACACAAAGATAGTCAAGTAGGAAATCATTCTTCCACTGCATGATTTAAATCCAGTATGGAAAGAGAGTGATAATCCTGATTATAAATGTAATAATCCTCTGAAATATTTTTAAATGGCAAGCAAATCAAAAGGATGTAATTTTAGCTTATCAGCAACCGACAGCAGTGCTGTAGCTAAATATAGCAGCAGAAATGCTAGTCATTCTGGAAGTGTAATAGTATTTAAAGTTACTTATAGGACCTTGCAGATGTCTTATGCTGGGAAAACTGTTTCTTGGTGTACTTTGGAAACTGTTCCATCAACTTTGAGGAACAGACTTAAAGCCTAAGCCAATGAGCCAATATATAGCAGCCTTCTCCAACCTGGTGCCCTCCAGATGTTGGACTCCAACTCCCGTCACCCCCAGTGAGCACTATCAATAGTGAGGGATAATGAAAGTTATTGTCCAAAACATCTGGAAGGCACTAGGTTGGTTGGGGAGGGCTGGTATACAGAAAGTGGCTCATAAGATTACATGTAAGGATCTTAGTGAAGATTACTAGCGAGAAGGAAGAGCCATTCCAATGCTCACACCTGATTCCAGGCAATAGTAGGCATAGCAGTAGTTACACAGTAAGTACTATTGCATTAGCCTTTTCTTCTCCTCCATCCCAGTAAAAACAGTAAAAATAAATACCCATAAACCATGAAACACCAGTGCAACAAGTGCATGAACTTCACACTGCAGAGTAAGAGCTGCATCACACATACAGACTAATCACTTGATTTCTTTACACTTGATTACTGTGAATTGTAGCTCATGCTCTGCATGCAAATAGTCCCTGGTTCAATCTCTAGTGTCTTCAGGTGGGGCTTGGAACGTCTCCTATGTGAAACCCTGGGCAGCAGCTGCCAGTCAGTATAAACAATACTGGCCTGGACGGACCAATGGTCAGTTATGGTATGTCAAACATGTTTATTCTTTGTTCACATCTTCCAAATGCATTTACATGGAGGGGAGAAAGGGATCGTGTCCATGGGCTCTACCCCTGACCACTATGTGTACAGCAGATGTGATGGAGGCAGTCAGGATCCCCAGTCATGTGTACAGAGCTGTGCTGGGCCAGAAATTTATCCCACTTATTGTTTCACTGTTCTCCATCAGTTCATGAAGAAAGAAAGAAAGAAAGAAAGAAAGAAAGAAAGAAAGAAAGAAAGAAAGAAAGAAAGAAAGAAAGAAAGAAAGAAAGAAAGATTATCAAAAGGGTGGCAAAATTTTGGTGAAATTCCCATGGGTGAGTTGCAGGGTTCTTGTCACACTTACCTTACTTTTGAGGTTTCCATAAAGCCTTTGGGAGTACCTTTTCTTTTATTCTATAAAACATCTCACCATTAGTCTGCATTCTGCAGCCTCCCCAGGTGCCCACACTTCAATTAAAGCCCAGGGGAACACATCAAAAGGCAACTCCAGCCATGGGGCTTTTTCAGATCAGGACACATGAACAGCCAAGGAGGCTGGAGTGTGCTGGAGAAATGTTTACTGGAAAGAAAAAGAAAAACACCACCTTTGGCCACCTTGCAACAATAAAGTTAGCTTAAAACATTGCATACACAGAAATTCTAAAGACATTACTGAGTGCCCTGAGAATAATGGAAGCCCCTTTAAAAAGGGAAGAAAACTTTTGACAAATTAGAGGACACTTTTCAGCACAGCACTGCTACAAAGCCTACTGATGTACAGCTGGGTGTGCCTAGTCTGAAGAAGAAAATATTAAGGAGAGACATAATAACAAACTCAAATATCTAAAGCATAGGCACCCAACTTGGTGCCCTCCAGATGCTGTTGAACTACAGCTCCCATCCCTGACAATTGGCTGTTCTGTCTGGGGCTGATGGGAGTCCCTAGTCTAAAAGGGCTGCTATTCAGAACACTGATTTCTCAGAGTAGTTTAATGATCAGTCGTTCTCACCATGGAACTCTGAGAACTCTAGGTCTGTGAGGGGAATAGGGGTCTCCTAACAACTCTCAGCACCCTTAACACACAACAGTTTCCAACTGTAAAATGCTTTAAATGTATAGTGCAGATGGGGCCGAAGTAATTATCATCATGATCCTCAAGATAGTATTTGTATACACTAAGAGACAATTGGCACTGTTGGGGAGTGTAGTTATACCAACATATGCACATCACCTTAAATAAAACCTAGTCCAACATGATAAGAGAGGGAGAAATATAGCCTTCCTCATCCAAATGTTTTGATATAAAATAATTATTCCTTTACAATAAGCTACCCAGAGGGTACTTTTTCCCTAAGATACCTATTCTGGAATAAAGTAAAAATTCTATCTGAAACCATTACTACATAAGGAAGGGTTCAGATCTTCCTCATTATAAGAGACTTTTCCTGTGATGTAACTTAGAAGCTGCTCTCAAGGAGGAAGGCCTTACACAATCTCTTCAAAAATAACCCAGTTCAATAACCTTGTATTCACTCTTTCTTTCTGCTTAACTTCAGTTGGCCATCCTGTCTTTCAGACTGTAAGCCTTTCCAGACAAGGTTGCACTTTGTATCAAGTATTTGCACAGTGTCTATCATAATAATGTCCTGATGTATTCATGGAAATCCACATAATTAAACTCATAGGCAAGGAGAGTCTCTCAGACGAAGATTCATGTTTTCTCATCCTGTGGAAGCTCTGCTTGATCTAACTCTCACAGCTTTATATTCACTATATTAAAGCACAAGCATATAGGGAAATGAAGAGAATTAAAACACTGATGATAGACCACTAGTGTATGCGCACTTGCTTCTAAGGGGACATTCATAGGATTGAAGTGTTAGGATCGTGTGATATTTATTTATTTATTTATTTATTTATTTCAGTTCTAGCCCTCTTTAGTTGAAAGAGAAATTGTGTGTATATATATATATATGGTTTTAAGCATTAGCTGTTTTGAAAATAGTTTTTTCCCTCCTCTTTTCCCACATAATTGCCCAAAGTTGTGACTCTTTGTTAAGGTGAGTCAGCTGAATCAAATTCCACCATTATGAAAGATCGAGGAGGGGGAAGTTGGCTCTGTGGCTTATAATTAGAAAATGGTTCAACAAACTGGTTTGAAACTTGGCAATGTAGGAGAGGGAAGCTTCAGAGTGGTCTGTGCAAAATTTGGGATAGAAAGGATAAGAAATGGCTCACAAGTTAAACATGTGATGAGTGCCTTTGGGAAGGTGACAGTGTTCACTTTTTCTTTGCTGGGGTGGTTTTTCTGGAAAGATTTCTCCATTTCTACTGTGACTTTTGGAAAATGGGTTGTTGTGTTAGGTCAGGGGAAACATCTAAGATGTGCCATGCCCTTAACAAACATGCTATTTAGGCAAGATGGATATGGTATGGTGTCCTTTGTTGTAGTTAGTTCAAGCTTTACCACCACCTTGGAACTGAATGGAAGTCAGTGGCAGAGGGGTGAACCAAAGTACCAGATTTGTCTGTTCACTAGAATAGACATACGGAGTCTATGCAACTGAAGCTATCATGCCACTGAAGTTACAATTCCACATGACAAGTATTATTATTTATATACTACTGTACCATTATATACTAATGGCCCCATTAATAGCTTCTGAGACTTTAATAGCAATAGCTGCCACTGAGGTGGGTTGGAGCTGCAGAACAGACCTCCCAACACCAGGTTTTCTGCAGCTTGCTTGGATGAGGCTGGAATGGCGGAAAGGTCAGGGCTGTGTAGATGCACCTGCACAACCAAACTGGTTCTTCCACGGGTACATCCACATGGCTTTGACCTTGCTGCTCCCTGCCCCCACTGTCCAAGTAATTTGCAACAACACCATTTTCTGGAAAGCTCACTTCAGATATCCAATGAAATATTTGTAACTGCTCCCTTACATTTAGCTTCCTGGTGTTTGTTGTTGTTTTGAGATTTTGAGCTATAGTTCAGTTACATATTACAGTTACTTATTACAGTTACATATTACCTTCACCATAGCCGCTGTAGTTAAAAATGAATGGGGGAGATTCCTGTAAAGGATGAATCTATATAAACAAATATTAAGATATTTCAGACAAGCAAACAAGACTTGACAAGTCAATGGTTGCTTCCACACTATCCATTTTCTCCAGAACTGGCATTATTTGCTTCACTGAGTTACAGAGAGCTCAGGTAATGCCACTTCCAAACCATTGCATTTCAGTATTCTCCACTCACTGCCCCCACTTTTAAAAAAAAGAGCCAGTTTGTTTTTGTTTTTTTCACTTTGAACGGAATTCTAGTGCTAGCCTGTCCAGAGTAGACTGAAAAAGCATTACTGAAGTAGCTGGCAAAACAGCTGGAGAAGCAATTGGTGACAATTCTACATTGCTTCTCTCTCACACACACTTGTCACAGCTGGTAGGGATGAAAGAGAAATTCAATTTAGACCTCATTTAAAAGATTAATTTTAACAATTTTGCACTTTCCAAAACAATCTGAGAACCAAAATATGGCCATCCTTCAACATTTGAGTTTAAACAAATTTTACAATGCAGTTCTCCAACCAAACAACATTTCAAAGGATGCATATATTAGGGGGAAGTGTGCATTAACGTGAATAAATTACTGAACATAACATACAAAAATGTATTATAATAGGAGAATTTGCTTGCAAAAATGTGTAAGTCAAAAATGTGTTTATTAGGAGAAATTTGCACTAAAATGTTGGATAATTTCCAAGAGGATTTTTTTTAAAAATGCAAATTGCTGCAAAATTACAGAGAACTAAATTTAAAATTGGAAAAACAAGAAACTGAGATAACTGAAATTGACAGATCTTTCTATCCCTACCAGGCCTTTTTTTTTACTCTCTTTACAACTGTTTCTTTTTTTAAAAAAAGAAATACTCCTCTTTTCCTTTTTCACTGAAGCACAATTGTACTAATAAAAATAAAGCAAACTTTATTTGTTTATTTATTTGCAGCTGCAAAAATAAAATGACTTAGAGGCCAGTGAACAGAAGGGAATAAGAAGTCACTAATTAAAGGGACAATTTTTAAAATCTAGAGGTTGGGAGAAGCAGGCAGTCACAATCCTAAGCATGCTTTCTGGGTAGTAACCAAGGGTGTAACCGTCCAGGGTCTCAGGGGGTCTTAGACTCCCTATTTTTGGGGGAGCAGGGTCCCAGCAGGGTCTCTATGTTTCCAGCATTCTACAAGCCAATCAGCATAAAAGGGGAGCATGCTAGCCACCGAGAAGAGTCTTCTAACGTGCTTCCTTGTCCTTTCCTGATGATTGGAGCCAATCAGAGTGGAAGGAAGCGAGTCAGCCGCTGAGAAGACTCTTCTCTGGAATCAACACTCTCCCCTTTCATGCTTCTTGGCTCCCAGGAATATGTGTTGTTGTGGGAGAAGGCATTAACAAGAATCTCATTCTCAACCCAGCAGCAAAAGGGGGGGGAGGGACCATGGTTGTGACTGTCAAGAAGGGACCCTGCACTTCTGAATTTGCTGCTACACTGCTGGGAGTAATTCCTATTGAACCTATTGGAATTTACTTCTGAGTGAGCATACTTACAATCTTACCCATATGGGGATTATTTACATTTAATATATACTATATTTAGTGTTACAGGAGAACCAGAATTTTAATTCTGCTGCAGTGTTTTAATTCAAATAATTGCAGCACTAATTCACTAAAGAAGCCCACTGTGAAAAGAGTCAACATGATGCTTCCTTCATAGATTTTCCACTTCACCTTTAATCTGGCCTGCAGATAAGTGTCAGTATTTTACAATGAAAGCATTTATTTCCCACAAAGAATCCTGGAAACTGTAGTTTACCACTCACAGAGCTACAATTCCTAGCACCCTTAACAAACTACATTTCCCAGGATTATTTGTGGGAAATAGTGTGTTTTCAAAATGTGCTTTAAATGTATGGTGGTATGGAGCAGACACACTTCACACATTATGTTATTCAGATCAGCTACCATACAATTTCACCTCAAATGAAAAGCCAAATTTACAAGTTCTTCCTTACGCAAAACATTCCAGTTATTTTGGAACAATTAAAACAATTGAAATAAGACTAGCAAAATGTCTCTGAGATTTTGCACATGCTTTGTTTCCACTTACTTATATTGCAAATGTAATAATAAATAAATAAAATTACCCCCCAAAACTCCATTAACAAGAAATATGTGGATAGGTTTGGGAATTCATTTCAGTGGTGAAAATGACATTTTTTAGATGAAAGGAAATGGGACAAATTTCTTCTAAATATGCAATGTAGTTTTTCAATGTTTTCACATTTAATGTACTGTGGCTGTTTCATTTCCATTTTCTTTTTCTAATAATGGACTTCCATATGAGCTGTTATTTATGGCTGATGTATTCCTTATTAATATTAATGCTATTCTAATATTAATTATTATCAGTTACTTAATAAAGGTTTGATAGTATACGAGCAAATACGAGCAAATTTCTGTCTTTTACTTACTCTATGTTCTCTTTATGAAAAATAACAACTGCCAGAGTGATTCGACAGTCAGCCCCTCTTCCCAGAGAATTCTGGGAATTGGAGCTCTGTGAGAGGAATGGGGTATCTTAACAACTCTTAGCACCTTTCACAAACTACACTTCCCAGGATTCTTTGGGAAAAGCCATAAGTGTTTAAAGTAGAATAAAAATCTGGTGTGGATGTGGCCTATGTTTCCGTTCTCATGTTGTTTAGGAAAGTGTAAATTTAATAAATTAAGCTTTAAATGCAAACTGAATTGAATTTCTCTCCAATCCCTAGCACAGGGATTCCTCGGCTCAGTCTAATCACACACACACACACACACACACACATAAGGGGGATGGACTGCAGCCCAAGTTGAAGTGAAATTCAAAACCAATGTTGAGGTATTAAGACTACTAGAAGCAATACATTTGCTGAAGCAAGGAAGTAACCTGTGAGGAACAAGAGCATTCACCTCACTCTGTCTAACTTAGCATTGAAAGGGAAAAGAGGCAATGGATGAATGAGCTATTCCTCACTGGTAACTGTACACTGGAGTTTGCTAGGCCTTAAAGCTTTGCCTTTTCCCAGCCCCTACCTCTATCCCTAGTCTCTTAATCTCTATTGCAGTGTCTCAAGATTATAGACAAAGGAAGAGGCCATTTACAAATGTTAAAAGTTTTGTATCTTTCTGTAATTAAGCTGGATAGATGTGGTGTAGCGGTTAAGGCGTTGGACTACAACCTGGGAGACCAGGGTTCGATTCCCCACATAGCCATGATGCTCACTGGGTGACCTTGGGCCAGTCACTGCCTCTCAGCCTCATGAAAACCCTATTCATAGGGTTGCCATAAGTCAGAATCAACTTGAAGGCAGTACATTTACATTTAGTTGAGTTGGAGCCATGTTCAGATGTGCAAGACTGACTCTGTTTTAAAAAAGAACAATCCAGTTCTTAACAGGAACTGCCAGACAAAATAAACCAGAGCAGAATATGAGTATTTAACTTATTAGGGTTTCTTCTTCTTTTTCTTCCCTTTTGATTAAGTCACAGAATAGACTTTAAACACTCTGGGGGAGTTGCCTCTTCTGGTCAAAATCCTTTTACGATCCGCTGCAATTTCTCCAAGATTCAGATTTTTTAAAAACCCACTTCTCATCCTCTGATCACAAATATCTAACACAAAAAGTAGTTGGATTTTGGGGGGGGGGCGGAATCTGCAATTTCAGCTAAAGGCATAGAAATTGAATTGAATTTGAGTTATTTACAATCCAACAACAAGAAGAAATCAAAGGATTAATTCTTTAAAATATAAATAAGCAATTGCTGAACAGAAAAAACAACTGTTTTCTGCTATTATATGGGGAATAGTGAGCCCATTTAACACATGACAAGTACAAATGTAAAGCATTAATAACCTTTCCTTTGAAATATTCTCTTATTGGGTGATGATTTCTACAAAATTGTTGCATTCAATTGCATCCTGCTACTGCAGGATCAAGAAGAAAGTGTGATTACACCTGCCATCCTGAATTGATTTGTTTGATTAGTCTGTAATCAACTTCTCCATCTTTTTTTAAAAAAAAAACACTTTCCTTTGTTCAGTCTTTAAAGCTAAACAGATTTCACTTATTTGTCAGTTCATGTACGCTGGTATATTCCACCATGCAAAGGCAATGTGTGGCTCCATCCAGCCCACTAAGCATTTGTGCAGGTTGGTAATTTTATGCTCTCTGGACATATTGGCTTTATTCCCCATGCTGCCTCCCCCCATTTTTTACATGGCAATGTGCCCTATTTCACTGAGGTAGGCTAGCCATAGGGATAGTGGAGCCCCTCACTAAGTGCAACTGGGGCCCTGCCCAACCTAAACCCCCAGCCCCTCCAAAGCTGTAACCTAGTCCCTTCTCTTTGTTTTATATTCATATTCAGTATGTTATCTGGATTTGTTTCTGTCCATCTCCTATGCTAGCCAATCATCTCTGGACATCACAGCCAATCACCTCTATGGTCCCACCCCGTCTCCTGGAATAAATCATTTTCCAGTGGGAGTGGCTTAGAGAGAGCATTTTTGTACCTCCATTTTGATTTTTATTTCCCTTGGAATAAAATCTAGCCAATCAGGAGTTCTTCAGAAATGCACTGAAAGTGCCATAGCAATAGTGCAAGAATATGAAGAGGCTCCCCAGCCTCTCAGAGGTGTGCATTTCAATCTAAGCCAATCAGATGGGTGCCTTTGCAAGCTGCTTGTTGCTCTTCTCTGAGGCTGAATTACTTTTCCCTCCATTTGCAAGCATCAGGTTAAAGCAGCAGCAAGCAGAATCTTTTTATTTCCTGTGACTAGCAAGCCTACCAGTCATTGAAATCAGCAATATATCTCTGTGAGTTCATTATTCAACGTCTAGGTTCATCATTCTGCCATACACATATAGACATTTCAGTGAGAGGAATGTTGGTAAACTACCTCAAATGCATGTTTGGCTGATGTTGTAGGGGGGAGAAATCTGTTTTTTTTTTCCATAGGCCAAACAGGGCCCTGTTTATTATAGGCAGAACGGAGCGGAGAGAAGATTCTTGGGGGCAAACACCCTAAAAGTGTTTGACTGGCATCATGGGGGGGGAGAATTTGGATTCATAGTAGCAAATACCCTAAAGATGTTTGGCTGGCATCATAAGGGAGGGAAGAATCTGGTTTCTTCATGGGCTGGACTAGACCTTTTTTATTGTCAGGGTGGGAGGGACATTTGTGATGGCAAACTGCCCCAAGAATGGACTGGGCTGGACTGAATCCTTTTTATTTTATTTATTTCTATAATAATTTTAAAGTAACTGATGTGGGCTTTTCTTTTCACTCTTCACTTGAGTTCTCTGCATGGTTTAGGGTTGATATTGGGGGACAGCAGCACTCCTGTGCCTTTAACAGCTGTGTGGCAGGCAGAAATTAATATGAACTAACAGTGCATTTGGATGAACTGGAACTGAACTATTTTGTTCCTTTTTGAAATGAACTTTCCAACTACTGCTGGTTTCTGACACAGCTCTCTTCATCTTATTCAGAACAGAGCTTGGAGGATTACTTTTTAAAAGTAATAAATTACAGATACAATTACATGGCCCAAAAAGGTAGTAATTAGCATTACAATTATAGTTGCTCTGAAAGTAGCAGATTACTTTACCTTTCCTCAAAAGTAATCACTACAATTACATTTCAGTTACTTTTTCAAAAAAACGCCTTGGCTGCTGCACATCTAAGTAGCCTAAAACAACATTAAAAATAAACACACACATACAGAGGTAGTAGAATAATTCTTTATATCCATGAGATAGCAATGGTGATCTCTCCACTGGTAGAAGGCAGTTTATAAATATTTTACAAATAAATACATTTTAGTTTATTGTCACATTTATATCCCACCTTTCCTCCAAAGGAGCTCAAAGTGGTGTAGATAGTTCTCCTCCCTCTCCATGTTATCCTCACAACAATTGTGTGAGGTAGGTTAGACTGCCTGGCCCAAAGTTGCCTAGTGAGCTTCTTGACTTGGAGCGGGGGGGATTTGAACAGCAGCCTTCCAGGTCCTAAGAGATTGTGACATCAGCCAGTGCTGGCACCTTTTAATTTTGGAATAGTCTAGTGCAACCATAGGAGTGGGAGGAGGTAGGGAACCCAAGCTTGGCACCAAGGGGTTAAATAAGGACCCTCCAGCCTACTCATGCATCCCTAGTCCAGTTGTTGAGTTTTTAAATCCCAAAGCAGGAACACAAAACAAAACACCAGTCCCTATGATCGCCATTGCCCTTTTTAGCCTGCATTGCAGCCTCCCCCACCCTGGCACTCACCAAATGTTTTGGACTACAACTCCCAACTGTGCTGGCTGGGAGTGGTTGTGCAAAACAGCTGGAGGGCCCCAGGTTGGCAGAGGGTGCTGTACCCCAAACATTTCCATTTCTAGGCCGATTCTATCAGAAACATACATAATACTGCCTATCCCCCCTTTTTTTTGCTAAACATTTGTAGTCAGTTGCAGGGAACTCTTCCATTTCTCAAAACGCCAAAGGCCTTAAACAAAAATCTGCTTCCACATCCCATCAGTGAGGTGTCCTTCCTAAAGAAGTCTGCCTGCCCATTTCAATGCAAAATTTGTTTTGGTGACAAGCCAAAACAGGATGACTCAGGAAAATTCAGGTTGAATTAGGCTGAGGAATCATTTTGGCTGCTATGGTTGCTTTTTGATGGCATTTATTTCATTTCACTTGCCCTGTATGGATTTTAAATCATGTTGTTTGTAAGCCACCTTGAGCATTCCCCCCCAAAAAAAGTTGGGTTATAAATGTTTTAATAAACTCCTAAGCAATGCGTTACAGACTTGGGGTGGTATTCAGTGGTAGTCCTACTTAGGGTAGACCCACTGAAGTCAATAGACATGAGTAACACAGGCTCATTAATTGAATGGGTCTACTCTGAGTAGGACTTAGTTGAATGCAACCCTTGGAAGGCATTTTTAGCATTGTTTATGATAAATAGTTCTTAGCTGTATGTTTCTTAACCACTTTCAGAGAGCCCCATGTACCATGTCACTAGAAAGTGAGTTGACCTGAAGACTAACACAGATTACAGTAGCATCCCAATAAAGTCGGATCTGAGTCAATCATGTGCATCATTATAATGATGAAATTGAACTCTATTAAAGAGGTTCAAGATAATGTGGAAATCTGCCCACCATTTTCCTCCCTTCAGCCAGCCAGCACCCCCTGCCCCCCAGTGAACTGTGCAAAAATAGGGAAAGAGGCTTTGCCTGAAACTTTCCTAGCCGTGGAGGAAGGCTGCCTTCATATTGGAGCATCTTCCTCTCTGGGTACTGTGAAGCAGATAGATGTCCAGAGGAGGAAAAACATTTAAAGGATTTAGCCAATCTCATTGTTCGGCGCCTAAGCTTGATACTTGTGTGAATCAGGAAGGCGAGGACCAGGTGCTTTGTTTCTTTCATGCCTCCTCACCACAGCTAAGCATCCAGATAGCTAGCCAGTTGGAACTGTCTGCAGAGACTTTCTGCAAGAGAGGAAGGGCGGGCAGAGGGGTGCTTGAACAAAAGGAGCGCCAGCACAACTAGGTTGGAAATACTGAAATCTGATCGGGTGCTACACAGGCGGCCCTTAATTCTGCTTCAGAATCAAAGTCCCCTCGACAGCGGGAGTGTGCATGTTTCATTTTGAAGCAGCTGCTGAACTAGCGAAGGGCTAATCCAGTGCACTACAGTTTATTATGCCTCATTAAACTCTTCATTCACCCCCTTTGCACCTACATTTCCGGAAACGGGTGGAATACATTCAGTTCGTCTCCTCTCTCAAAAACATATCTGGTTTTCGAACTCGTTTTTGCTTACTAAGTACTAATTACAGCATAATTCTCGTTTGACTGGCTGCTTAACTACAAGCCATGCTTTTTTATTTATTTATTTTATTTTATTTATTATTTAATTTGTAACCCGCCCTTCCTTCCAGCAGGAGCCCAGGGCGGCAAACAAAGCACTAAAAACACTTTAAAACATCATAAAAACAGATCTTAAAATACATTAAAACAAAACAGTGTTAAAAATATTTTTTGAAAAACAACTTTAAAAGGGGTTAAAAACATTGTTTAAAACATATTAAGCAATTCTAACACAGATGCAGAATGGGATAGGTCTCAACCAAAAAGGCTTGTTCAAAGAGGTGCTGAAAAGATAGCAGAGATGGCGCCTGCCTAATATTCAAAGGGAGGGAATTCCACAGGGTAGGTGATGCCACACTAAAGGTCTGTTTCCTATATTGTGCAGAATGAACCTCCTGATAAGATGGTATCTGCAGGAAGCCCTCACCCGCAGAGCACAGTGATCGACTGGCTATATAGGGGGTAAGATGGTCTTTCAGGTATCCTGGTCCCGAGCTGTATAGGGCTTTGTACACCAAAACTAGAACCTTGAACTTGGCCCGGTAGCAAATGGGCAGCCTGTGCTTTTGTTCAAAATGCTTGCGCAGTTCAGCAGCAATGGTTGCAAACCTTTGGAAGTGTCCCTCCAAAGTTTGCAAGACTTACTAACAGCCAGGTGATCCTGAGCGGGGGGCAGTGAGGCAGCAGTGTGAGTGGGGGGTGGGTGAGCAGGTGGGGGACAGGGGGTAAATATTGGGGGTGGGGGCAGTAGGGCAAGTGAGGGAGTGAGAGAGTGCGTGGGCAGGCAGGCAGGTGGGGGGCGAGAGAGGGCAAGTGGAGATCCACCATCCGGAGTGAGTCCAGAGTTCACCCCTGCAAGCTAGAAAGGGTAACATACACACACACACATCATCACTCACCTCAACAGCTCTTCACCTCCATTCTGCTGCTGCATTCTCCTTCATCCTTGCCCTCCGGCTTTCTCCCTGCACCATCCATTTTGTAGCAATTTTTTCTCTCTCTCTCCACTAACACAGAGCATGAGGGAAGAGTGACATTGCACAGAAGCCCAGTTTGAGGCACATGTCTTTCGTTCACCAATCACAGGAGCAGAAGACTTCCCCTGCTCCCCCCAAGTAATGCCCCAAAGTAACACTGGAAACGTTACCGTTGCTGCTGAAAAGTAAGGAAATTACTAGTCGTATTACTAGCAAAATGTAATGAAGTTACCCACTCATTACTTTAAAAAGTAATAAATTACAAGTAACTCGTTATTTGTAATGAGTTACTTCCAAGCTGTGATTTAGAAATAAGTAAACCCCACTGTATTCTGTGGGGCTTCCTCATGAGACCAAGCACAGGACCAAGCACAGTCTTTGGAGTGCCTACTATATGTGAGTTTCCATCAGCTCACTCGTGTGTGTGTGTGTGTGTGTTAAAAACACAGGATTGAGATAGCATTACTACATGAGCAGAGATCTAAGTTTCTGTTCACTTCTGCAGAGGTATGATTTAACTGTGTGCACAGTGAACATAGGACTAAAGCTCTGTTAGGTGTATTACTAAAACTGCAATGTTTTAAGTGTCCACTGTTTCTTTGCAAAGGAGGAAGACAGGGAAAGAACCAGAACAGGTGGAAGACACACAACTTTTTTTCCAGCAGAGAAGCAACTGGGACAGCAGGGACCTCTTAGACACTTTATAGTTCAGTTAGGTCAGCCTTTCCCAACTAGTGGGCCACCAGATGTTGTTAGACCACAACTCCCATCAGCCTCAGCCAGCATTGCCAATGGTCAGGAAAGATGGGAATTGTGGTCCAACAACATCTGGTGGCCCACTAGTTGGGAAAGGCTGAGTTGGGTGCTCTTTGTAAAACTGCAGTGCTTCAGTGTCCACAGTATGTTTGCAAGGGAGAAGGATGAAGAGAAAACCAGACCATGGCCCTACGAGGTCTAGTGGGCACCAGTCACCGCTGCCTAAGGATGAGAAAGAACTTCATTTGGTTTGCATTTTAATGCTAACCTATCTGAGTCCCACTTCCCAGACTAATAATGCAAACTGAAATGTAGCTATCTTTCAAAATTCACGTCTCTGAAATTTGTGATGCAGTTCTTCAAAAATGCACAAGCTTGCATATTGCTGAAAAGTGCATAGAAAAATGCATACATTTCTGAAAATAACATACATCCAGCCAGAACCCTCCCTTGCCCTGCCTCCAGCCTGAACCCCACCTTGCCTGGAAACCAGCCTGAACCTCATGTTGTCCTAAACCCCGACTGAGCTTTGCCACACTGCAGAACAAGACAGATTGGCTCCCCCTGTGTGTTTGCATCATATCAACCTCCATCTTGATGAGCAGCAGAGACCCAGAGCTCTGCCCAACCGGCAAACCGCTTCTGCTCTTATTTATAATAGAAATGACTGGCATTTCATGGAATATTTCCCTGAAATGTCATTAAGAAGAGCAACCTAATGCGCAAACATTCAGAGGAGCAGAAACTATGTGGGAAACAAATTTTCTCGCCATTGCTGCTGATTTTCAGTGTTTATACAGTGTGATCAGGGTCAGCCCATGACCCCTGAAGATGAGCCAGAGTAGCAAATGATAACACACACATATACATATGAGTCAAGGTGGATAGTACCCAAAGCCAGCCAAGCTATTTAATCATGTGAGGCAAAAACAAAACAAAACCCGGAAGGGCCTGTCCCTCTTCTTGACAGTAGAAATGCAATAATAAGAAATTATTATTTGCTGTCCTGTCATGACTATGGCGTTCCTGTTAAGGGGCGTGTTTGCCACAACCCCTAATTGAGAGGAGACTCGGGAAGGTTCTCGAAATCTAGAATTGTGTCACGTGGGTTTGATCCTCCAATTAGGAAGGGGTTTGAGCAGCAGTTATAAGGCTGCTCCTTCCCCCAAGCGTTTGCCTTTTTTGCCTTGCGGCACTTACTTCTGGTCGTCGCTTGCAGGGGCTTCTTCAGCGTCCGTTGGTGATCGTTTGCATTCTACCTTACCTCCTTCCTTGTTCTTCGTTATTTGTTCTCCCTTGTGGTTTTCCATTGAATTGTTTCTTGTTAGTTCCCCTTCCCGCCGATCAGCTGGGCTGCGGGCTGCCGCCCACGCCCTTGGCAGCTACCCGCCAGCTAGCCAGCTGCATATTTTTCCGTTGAGTTCATTGGGGCTTTAAACGCTTATTGCGATCCTTTAGCATTGTGTGGCTAGCTAAAGGGGGTCTGTGGGAGGTGGTGTTCCCGTAGTTGCTCCTATCCCTTGGGATCGTTCTTGTTGGTTTCGTTTCCGTTCGAAATGCAACCCCCCCCTTAATCTTTCTTTTTTGCCTCATTAGCATTGTTAGTGTAATTTCTGGTTTGTGCATTCTCTTGGTTTATGTCCTGAATTGATTATTTGGTTTCTTAATTGTGGATAGCGGTTGCATTAATTGATTAAGGAGTCATTAATTTAATCTTTGTATATTTACTGGTTTGGTAATTTGATTTCCTTTAATTCTTATGGCATAATCACCCCCCTTATAATCCTCCCCCCTTTTTTCTTTTTAAATCTTCAAGTTTTCTTCTGATACCCCCCCTTCTATTCAAAAAAAAATTTTTTTTAATTAAAGGGATATAAATTTTTATTTATATATTGTTTCTTCTTCCTTCTTCAGTGGTGGTTCTTGTGGTTTCCTCTTCGCTATTCTTATTGTGCTTATATATCTTTGTTTGGAGTTATATCCCATTGTTTTGTATCTTTCTGGTTGTTGTGCTTTGTTACAGTTCTATTTTCTCAATTGTTGTTTCTTCTGTTATTTTGTTCCTGCTAAGTAGAGTCTCATTATGCCACCCAGGAAGGTTCAACAGAAAAAAGGTGTTCGGGTGGTGAAGCAGGCTTCCAAGTGCCCTCCACCTCAGCAGCACCAGTCTTCTGATGAGGATGAAGACATGGGCACTGTTCGAGCGTTGGTGGCTAGGGTAGAAGCTCTTGAGAGAGAGCGCAGGCAGCCGGTGGATGTGGAGGCAGGACCAAGTTCCACCCCTTCAGGTAAGAAATCTTCTCGCTTGGCAGCCAAGAAGCCTAAGTTGTGTATTCTCTCTGATTTGGTTTCTAGGATTGGTGTTCTGGAAGCTGCAACACCTGTTGAGGAGCCCACTGTTCTGCTGCCTTCAGCTGGATCATCGGCTGGTCCATCTTCAATGTCTGCGTCCATACTCCCAGTTCCGGCGGCGGGGACACTTCAAGGGCAGCCTTCCTTCCCTTCCACTGGCATCCCACCTACTCCTGCTGAGGCTTCTGGGTTTGTCGTCCCACCTGTGGTTGCCTCTCCTGCTGTTTATACAGGTGAACATATTGCACCACATCATGCTCACAACACGCTGGCACAAGCTCAAGGTGTTCAATCTCAAGCCCCTTCAGTGGCTGGAGCACAGCTGGAAGGTGGTATTATGCAACCTCTTGTTTTTATGGGTGGAGTGCTTGTTCCGCAGCAGCCTCAGCTTCCGTGGCCTGCTGCGGCGGTGACACCATGGCAGCCACCTGCTTCTTCTTTAAGCCAATCCCCTAATTTGTTGCCCCTTCCTCAGGGAGTATATCCGCAAGGCGATACCTCCCTTCCTTTGGGTGATCATTTATTACTGACTATGAAGGAGAAAATTTGGCGTGGAGAGTATATTGATTTGTTTACTCTCCTCTTTCGTGAAAATGAGGTGAAACCTAAGGAAGGTCATAAGGTTAGGGAGCGTGAGGCAGCCACTAAAAAGAGGGCTGACCGTATATGGCCCAATTGGCTCAATGCCTATACTATTTATATGGGTGTTATGTCTCAAGCTTATCCGTCCAGGGCCTTGTCTATGATAAAATACCAGGATATTATTCATCATGCCTTTCGTGAATTCTCTGGGACCGCTTGGTTGCGGTATGATGAGAATTTCAGACAAAGGGCCACTTTGGACCCCACCCTTCGTTGGGATGTAGAGCATGCGGACCTGTGGCTGCGTTCTATGACCCCTGCTAGGCCCACTCTGGGTGATAGGGCTGATAGTGGGCACCTTTTGGCATGCGCACAGACTTCTGCCTCTGGCCCCGGCCAAGGCGGGCACTGGGTTCAACCCCAGCAAGTCTGTTGGGCATTCAATAGCGCCGGCAGATGTTTCAGGCACCCCTGTCGGTTCCACCATGTCTGTGGGCTGTGTGGTGGCACCCACCCCAGTTCCTCTTGCCAGCGTGCACGTCAGGCTCACCAGGGTGCGGGGGAGCAGCAACATCCCAAGCGAGGTTCTGGCAATAGCGGTGGTACGTCGAAAGGCCAGTAGCCCTATTAAGTTGATTCCGCTTACCGGTTTGTTGGTTGGTTACCCAGATAGGCAAGCTGCTAATTTTTTGTTGCAGGGTTTTTCTGAAGGTTTTCACATCCCTTTTGAGGGTCCCAGGGTTGCTTCTTCCTCTGCCAATCAGCCCTCCCTTAGCTCCATGGCACCGGTGGTTTTGGCCAAACTCAATAAAGAGATTGCTGCCGACTGCATTTCAGGCCCCTTTGCCTTTCCTCCATTGGAGAATTTGCGAATTTCTCCTTTGGGTGTTGTCCCTAAGAAACAGCCTGGGGAATATCGCCTCATCCATAATTTGTCATTTCCAAAGGGTGAATCTGTTAATGATGGCATTTCTCGTCTGTATGCATCTGTCAGGTATACATCTTTTGATGAGGCTGTCAGGGTAGTCCGCAGGGCTGGTAGGGGTGCTTTAATGGCAAAGTGTGATATTAAATCTGCTTTTCGCCTCTTACCAGTACACCCCGCCGATGTTGATGTGTTAGGTTTTAAATTTCAGGGCCAATTTTACGTTGACAGGGCAATGCCTATGGGCTGTTCTGTGTCTTGTGCTGCTTTTGAAACTTTTAGCACTTTCCTCGAGTGGGCATTGCGAAAGAGGGCCTCTTCTTCCTTCTCCGCCCATTATCTCGATGATTTTTTGTTTGTAGGGCCAGCGGGTTCTTCACATTGCCACTATTTGATGCAATCCTTTGAAGCTCTAACCACTGACCTGGCGTCCCTTTAGCTCCTGAAAAATCGGAGGGCACGTCCACTTCCCTTACTTTTTTAGGGATTCATTTGGATACTGTTGCTCAGTCTTCCAGTTTGCCTCAGGACAAGTTGCTTGCCCTGCGGCACCGACTTAGTACAGCACTTCTATTGAGGAAGGTTACATTAGCACAATTACAGGAGCTCGTAGGCCATTTAGTTTTCACTTCTAAAGTCATTTCCCCTGGCCGTGCATTCCTCAGGCGTCTCTGTGACGCGATAAAGGGAGTTCGCTCTCGTTTCCATTTTATTAGGATTTCGTCTGGGATGAGAGCAGATTTGCGCATGTGGCTTGCTTCTTTGGACGATTTTAATGGTCTCTCCTTTTGGCGCGAGGAATTGCTTTTAGAGGCTGAGTTACAGGTACATTCTGACGCTGCTGGTGGCTTAGGCTTCGGGGTAATTTTTAGATCCCAATGGTGCGCTGAGAGGTGGCCTGCCTGGTGGCGTGCCTCGGGCATTACGTCTGATATGACATTTTTAGATTTTTTTCCGATTGTGGTAGCCGTTCATATATGGCCGTTGGCATTTCAAAATCGCACCATACGTTTTTGGTGTGACAATCTGGCCACAGTGTGTGTTGTTAATGCTCAGACGTCTAAATCTCCTCGCGTTATGCGACTGGTGCGTGCCTTCGTCTTGCAATGTTTGCGTTTCAATGTCCTATTCATTGCTCGACATGTTCCAGGTTTACAGAACTGTGTTGCTGATGCTCTTTCCCGCTTACAGATGGCACATTTTCGAGAGCTTGCACCTGGAGCAGCCCAGCACCCGGTTCCGGTCCCACCTTTCCTGTGGAGCCTTGGCAATTAGAAGTTGGGGCTGCTATTGCTTCTGCCCTTGCTCCCAGTACTCAAAAAGCGTATCAGCGTTCTGTTGCGCAGTTTCAAGCATTCCGTATCAGTGCTGTTCTGCCTTTAGTCTGGCCTGTTCCTGTATCCCATTTATTGCAGTTTATGCTGCACTTAAAAGGGCGAATAATTCTGTTTCTACTATCGCCGGACACCTCTCTGCACTGGCCTTTATTTCTAAGGCACAGGAACTGCCGGATCATTCTGTAGATTTTAGGGTCAGAAAGGTCCTTGAGGGTTGGTCGCGTTCCGCTCCCAGGCCCGCTGACCGGAGGAGGCCAATCACACCCGATGTCCTCCTTCAGATCCTGGCATTATTTTGTTCTTTATGCTCATCCCAGTATGAGTCGCACCTTTTCGCCGCAGTAACTCTGACAATGTTCTATGGTGCTTTCCGCCCTAGTGAAGTATTAGTTCCTTCTAAGCGTCATGTGTCCTATCGGGCCTTATGCTCTGGCGATTGCACATTAGGTGCTGATTTTGTTAGGCTTTCCTTAAGAGTCTCTAAGACTGATCAGAGAGGCCATGGTGCCGTTATTTCGTTACGCATTTGCCAGGTTTCCGAATTATGCCCTGTGTCGGTGATGCGTCAATTCCTGTCTATAAGGCCGTTCGGCCAGCGTTATCTCTTCATACATGCGGATGGCTCTGCCCTGACTCAATTTCAATTTTGGGCCGTTGTTCGGCGGGCCTTGTTGGCCGGTGGTCGCGATCCAGGAGTCTATGGGCTGCATTCTTTTCGAATTGGGGCGGCCACGGCCACAGCCCTCATGGGCATGAGTGTTAGCGATATACAGGCGATTGGTAGGTGGCGTTCTACTGCTTTCAAGTCGTATGTTAGGTATTGATTTCACGTATTGTTCCTTTTGTTTTCTTTAGGTGTGTTACGCCTTCCAGTTCCTGCACGGATCGTCCTGTGTGGGCATTCTATCCTGTTTTGGGCGCACCAGAGGGCCTTTTCGACGGTTTCTGGCACGCAGCTGCAGCTTTCCGCTTGGGCTACAGTCAGCTGGGAGGTGCGGAGGGGCATGTTGTGGGACGCGTTTATCCCCTCTATATGCCGAATTATGTCTTCGGCTAAGCAACCTCATGTTCTGTTGATCCATTTAGGGGAAAATGATTTGGTGCAGCGGCCTGGTATGGATTTGCTGCTCAAGGTCACTCATGACCTAACGTGGCTCATTCGTTCTTACCTGATCTCATATTAGTGTGGTCTGACATGCTTGTGAGATGGGTATGGAGGGGTGCTATTCACCCCAATAGGATTGATAGGTCCAGGAAATGGGTCAACAGAAAGATCAGGGATTTGATTTTATCCCTGGGTGGGGCTTTTATTCCTCATGCGAGGATTAAGTTCAATTTTCCGCACCTGTTTCGAGATGATGGAGTTCATCTTTCGGACCAGGGTTGTGATTTGTTTTTGGAGGATCTTAGGTGGGGTCTTCGGGGTTTGTTTTCCTCTTTGGGTAGAGGGGACCAAGCTTCAGCTGATCCCCTCTTGTGGCATGGAATTCGGGCAGGTGAGGTATAGTGGGGTTAAACTGAGGCGGTTAAGGCATTCTGGTAAAGGGCACTCCTTAGGGAACCATCTGGGCTTTATGCCTGGTGGGGATCTGGGGAGTGTCCTCGTGGTGACCAGCTTGCGCATCATGGTGAACACCTGTACGGTGGGGCCATGCTGCGGGGGTTGGAACCACACACCTGCCTCCTATAGCAAGGAGGGAGAATTTCTCCCACATCCTTGACTATGGAATTACAGTCTTAGGAGAATTATTTATCTTTGGAAGGGGAGGGAGTATTCCCTCATAGATAGGTATAGCCTCACCTGCCCGAAGTAATTTAGATTTGAATAATTGGCTGAGCATAATTGGATTTAGATTGTTATATTTAATAAATATAACATTATACCATATTTGTGTCACGAGTCTTCTTGGGTGTGGTGGCAAAACCTCACTATTCTCACTGCACTGAATCTCACCACACTGAACCTCATGGAAGCTCTGTAACCCAGAATGATGAAACCTAGTATGCACAATCAAGCAGAAAGACTTGCACATTGTGGTTGTTTTGTTTTTCTTTTTTCACATTTGAATTGCACATCCAGGTTGAGAACTTCCATGTGTGATTCAATGAAACAGTTCCTATGTATTGACAGCTTCTAACAGGCAGTTTGTGTTTCATTCTCTGAAATTAACCTGAAAGGCCACATGTTTGCATGAATTCTGGTAGGGATGCCAATCAATTGCTACCCTATCTCCTTCCTCCTCAATATTTTTTTGACATTTATTTAGAACCAATGGTGTGCTAAGTATTGTGTAGAAAAGAGAAGTTGCATTATCTTTGCCCAGCGAAAGTTAATACAAGTTTACATTGTGATAACAGTAAGTTTATATTCTTTTAGTGGACAAAAGCGTTTTGATGCAGTCATAACTTTCACCAGTGCATATCAAGATTGTGACTCACCCTGCCCAGCCCCGCAGTGCCTTAATCCAACAGGCCCTTCCTAATAAGTCTTCTCACACGTCCCACCTACTTGTTGCATCGTGTGAATGACCGTGCATAGTGCACATGCGTGTCATCAACAAAGATGGCAGTGGGGGTGTCAAACCCATAGGGTAGCACCTGCTGTCATCTTGGATGGTGGCAGGCATGCACACACAGCATACACAGCATACACAATGATGGGAGAGATGGGTGGGACACATGGGTGGGCATATGGAAGCCCGAGTTGTCTGTATGAGGTGCTGCCTGGAAGCTTCCTCTCTGGGATCCATGGCAGCATTGGTTTGCAGGACCTGACACTGCCACAGATTGCAGAATGGGAGCACCACTCTCCTACCCTAAGGAGGGGCCCTTCAGGGGCCTCTCAGGCAGGGCCCAACCTGGCCGTGCTCTGGCACCGGGCCTGACTCTGCCCATCTCAGTTAATTGTTAAAATTGTAAAAATATTTTCAGTGGAAAGCCATAACTGCACACACATTGGAACATTCACAAGGCTGACCCAACTCCAACACAGAAAATCCTCAAAAAACAACAAAGAAAGAAATAGTTGTGTGAATGAGAACCGGTAATTTCAGGTGAAGCTATGTTTCGGTGATATATTTAGATCTGGAAGGCAAATTTCTTAGATTGCCTGCAAAACAAGCCATGCAGCTAACCTTTCTGTTTTTTCTGCTTGACATTCTGAAGAGTATAATATTGGCCTGGTGATGAAGCCATACAAATTGACCCAGATATAGTTGTTGGAGGGCAAAAGATTCACTGGATCTCAATTAGTTTCTGAGATCAATTCAAAGTGGTGGGATAAAATTTGTAGGCCCCTTAGCCCCTCTGAAGGGATGAATCCTGCCAAATTTCATAAGAATAGCTGCAGAAGTCTTCCTGAAAAGGCAGCATTGATAATTTTGGAGTGGTTATTTTATTTTATTTTATTTTGCTTAATCTCTCTAATTGTTTTGTTGGCCATTTGTATGCAAATAGCATACATGAGAGAGGCGTTGGTAGGGAAGAAACCTATTTTCAAATAAGTAAATCCAGGGGAGGTTATGCTAGGTGCCTTTAAAGGTGATGGGGAGGGAGGTAAAAAGGATCCACTTCTCTCCCTGTGGTTTTGTGGGCAATGATTGTATTATGAAAATGGCATTCTTCATAAAGGGTGCCTCTAGAAAAATGACCTGCAGAATTTCATAAGTGTGGGTGTAGGGGCTAGGGATATAATGAATGACAAAAAAAAAAACAGCTTTAGGCTTCTGTTCTGCTCAGTTGGCACCCAAAGTCACAGAAAGTAAGGGCAAAGCTGGTTTGATAGGAGTGAATGTGTGGGCATGCGACACAGAAGCAGAAGGACTTGAACATCCAGCATTTTCAAAGTAAGTGCTGCTATCAGAACTATTAAAGAACAGAGGAGAGAAAAGAACAAGGTGGTACATTACTTCAACAGCCCTGGTGTTGATCTCTGTGACTGGAGAGTCCTGGTAAAACCATTTTCTCTGATTCAAAGCTAAACCTGTCAGTCACAAAAGAACTTTCCCTATAAGCATTTTCTTTATATGGCACGCTTGTGAGAAAAAAGCCTGCACAGTTTTTTTTTACCTCCAGATCTCTCTATCACCCCAAATCGCTTCAGAGGTCCCTGCTTTGGTTCAGGGTGCTTCAGTGAGATCACACCTTGGCTTAGACAAGCCTCAAGTCTGTCTGAGCAGCCCACTTTGGTTGCTGATTCAGAATTCCTCCAAAATGGATGCACACCCTTACTAAAGATTAGGGTTGCCAGGTCAGAAGTATCCCAAAACCTGAAATTTTAGGGGCGGGCCCAAGTGATGTCACGGGGTGGGCCCGAGTAATGTCACGGGGCGGGCCCAAGTGATGTCATTAAGCATGATGCATTAAGCATCAATCACAGTTGCTTGGAGCATACAATTAAAAAAAATCTGACTGGAAATTAAGCTAGACATCTTAGCTAAAAGAGCCTGGGTAGGGAACATTTAATCTAGCCAAATTGCTTTCGGCAAGAAGGGTTTAAGTGCCTTCAGGCCAGGCCAGTCACCAGAAGGCCACTGTAGGAAGAAAGGAGCCTAGTGTTGTGGAGATGTTAGATGGGAGCATTCGGGAGTAAAGATGGATGCCCCTGAAGGCTGCAATTCTAAACATACGTACTAAGGGACTAAGCCCCCATAGAACTCAACAGGACTTACTTCTGAGTAGATATAGTTTGGATTGTGCTGTTGGTAAAGCTTGACTCGGGATCCTCTGCAAAAACATCCATATCCAAGCAGGGTTGACAACCCCCTGCCTGGAATGCCCTGCCCTTATCTTTTAATGTGGCTGCTCCAAACTTCTTTACAGATTTGACCCTCCACTTCAGAAAGAGGTCTGAGAAATGAGTAAGAGTAAGAAGATTCTCTACCCTTTCTGTCTGCATAGATGCCCTGATCCTTCCCCTGCACCCAGCAGAAGCTCTGGGCCAGGCGGGTTGCAGTGGCATCTCATAGAGGACACCCTCCCCTTTCATGGGGTGTATGATTTGTCCTGCCCCAGAGCAGATTTTGGGGTGGCCACCCCCAATTACTTATTTGTCCTGTATGTCTTTTTCTGCTTTGCTTGTGTATAGATGCCCTTTTCTGTGCCCTGCGCCCAGCAGAAGCTCTGGGCCAGGCGGGACGCAGTGGCATCTCGTAGAGGACACCCTCCCCTTTTCTGGGGTATATGATTTGTGCTGTCCCAGAGCAATTTTCGGGCTGGGTACCTCCAGTTACTTATTTTTTTCTATGTGTTTTTGTCCATTTTGATTTAGCATTGATGCACCCATTCATGCCCGGTGCCCAGCAGAAGCTCTGAGCCAGGTGGGACACAGTGGCATCTTGTAGAGGACAACCTCCCCTTTCCTGGGGTATATGATTTGTCCTGGCCCAGAGGAGGTTTTGGGGTGGGCACCCCCAGTTACTTTTTTTCTACATGTTTTTGTCCATTTTGATTTTGCATAGATGCCCTCCTCAGTGCCCTGCACCCAGCAGAAGCTCTGGGCCAGGTGGGATGCAGTGTCATCTCGTAGAGGACACCCTCCCCTTTCCTGGGGTATATGATTTGTCCTGTCCCAGAGCAGAGTTTGGGGTGGGCACCCCCAGTTACTTATTTTTTCTTGTATGTTTTGGTCTGTGTCCCATCCAGAGCTTGAACCAAGAGACTGAGACACAGGTGCAATTACATCTCATTTTACTAAAGTAATGGATACCTCAAAGGCATTGCGCTTCATAAGAAACACCTATACTGGCTCACTAGAATCCCTAGCTACACTCTACACATGCTCTATGACGTGTGAAGAAAGTTGACTCAGCAACCCCCGCTGTGCGCTGCCAGCTTAAGTAGGGAACGTTTTCAAGTGTAATCTCTGACTCCTTCGCAAGTCCTGTCTCTGCCCTGTCCGCTTCTCATGGCGGCGGGCACAAGGCGACGGGGGGCAGGTCTCCAGCGGTTCATTGGAAGACACCTGCTCTGGAGTAGGCTCAAGGTCAGGAGGCTGTGTCACACTGTTGGCATCCTGAGAACTGCTTGGCTGGGGAGGAGTTGGCAGAGTCTCCTGAACTTCCCCCAACGGCTCCTCTGCAACAAATGGGGGCGGCATGCTCTCTGCTTCTGAGATCGCGCTATCAGTGGGAATTGGCCCAAGTTGAGGCTCGCTTCCCCTCCCAAGGTCCTGCTCAGACTCAATAATTGCTGGTTCTTCCGCACCCTCAGACAGCTGAGGCGCCTGCAACTCATGCCTCCCCCTTTCTGCCCCTGAAGGGAGAGCCGAGGCTCAACAGTCTGCTTTGATTTTACATAGATGCCCTCCTCAGTACCCTGCGCCCAGCAGAAGCTCTGGGCCAGGTGGGATGCAGTGGCATCTTGTAGAAAACACCTTCCCCTTTCCTGGGGTATATGATTTGTCCTGTCCCAGAGCAGAGTTTGGGGTGGACACCCCCAGTTACTTATTTTTTATGATTTTATGACATCATTATGTATTTATGATAATATCAGAAGCCTGATGCTTTTGATTGCATAAATGTATTGTTATTCTTGATGGGGAGAGTCCCCCGATCACAGTGATATATCATACAGGGTACCCCAACATATATTTTGGGGTTCAGAGACATGTTAAGTTTGGTTTGAAGTTGCTGTAGTTGTCAACTCTTCTTTTTTAGTGTTTTGAACTTTCAAGCAAATAAGGAACTGGTAACTAGGAACCAACTTCAGTGTCGTATCAGTTAGATAGATTAAACAGTCACGGGGGGGCTGACATTTTGGTGTATATCTCGGGAACCAGACCACCTAGAAACTTAATTTTTTTTAAATTGAAGCTGAGAGTCTGGTGATTAAGGGGTGCTAGCTGGAGAGCCGGAGGGGCCCCCCAAACACCAGAGACTCTGGCCAAAAAACTGAGACCTGGTAACTCTACTAGAGATCTCATTAAAATCATTTAGGGGCAGACAATAAACATTTCCCTTTCCCTAGGCCTGTAATAACTGTGTTTGCTTGTTTAACTTAGAGCACTTTGATCTTACAATCTATTTAAATGGACTGTTGCTGTTTAGTTTGTTGTTTCAGTTTGTTAACTAAGCTTTATATTATTATTATTAGTTTAGTTTAGTTTAGTTTAGTTTAGTTTAGTTTAGTTTAGTTTAGTTTAGTTTAGTTTAGTTTAGTTATACTTCTTATTTCTTATTACTCTGTTAGTCATCCTGGGAATATAACTCTGTGTTGAAGGTAAGAATGATAAATTATGTAAATAAATTAAAAGATGGGAAGAGAGTCCAAGCTGAGCCACAGAGAACCCCAAAAGAACATAGAGCATAATAGAGGATATATAGATAAAAGAATGATTCACTAAAATTATTTCACACAGGAAGTGAACTCTGGAGGAAAACAAACTGACAGCTATAAACTAATATATTTGCCTGTAATTGGTTAAATAAAGCTGTGTTTATGGTTGAAGTTACTAAAGGTGTCTACACTTTCTCAAAGCAATATATAGGATTTATTCTGAGAGCAACATTCTTCCAGAGAGAGAGAGACTGTTGAGTGGATTAGGATGGCAAATCTCATTAAACAGAGAAATGCAGGGGTAGCCTGAATACAAATAGACTGTCCAATACAGTGTGGAATTTTCTGGACTAGAATGATTTTAATTCTTGTAGTTTCTGGGGGTAGAGGGACAACTGTCACATTGGAGATATGGGTCAAGGTTCCAAGGAAGTACTTCTTTACATTTTTCCCTCTGGAATTCCAGATCTGGAATCAGCTCTTTTATTCCGTTGGCAAGAAACTTACTAAGACTTTTAAATTTATTATAAAATTATAATGAAAAATAGCAGAGAGAGTGTAAATGAGTTTTTTTTATTCCTAAATACAATGCTCACCATCCCCCCAAAAAAACTCTTCAATAATATACATTTCACACTTCAATTATAGCCCAAGAGGTCAGTGCCAATATCATTATGCAGTTCTTATAACTCCTAAGCCAAGATTAGATTTCCACTTAACACTTTCTCCAGGGCACTCCCAATTATTAAAAGGTTATTTTTTTGTATTTCATTTGAAAAGCACATTGAACGACAGTGGAAATACAACTTTTGATGTGACTGGAAATGTGAATAAAGAAATGGAGTATAGGGTTACTGGTGCAGATAATCCTAGGGGGCATTGCAGACCTTTGCATGGGAGCATGGGTGAAGAGGCAGGTGAAGGTAATGCATGCAACAGCATAGAACAGAACAGCACACAATGTGGCTCTCCTTTCCAACATCAAAACAATGATTTGCTTACTAGTTTTCCCTGCTTCATTTAAGGGTGCCTCCAGACTGTCAGTATTCTGCAGGAGGGATTCAAGTGTATAGCAAAACTTGTACAATTAAAGTGGATTGAAACTCTCTGCAACAAATCCAGTTTAAATCCACTTTTAAAAAAAGTTGTTTTGCACTTTGGAAAGTGACAAGGAAATGCACTGAAAAGCATGGGATGAACAAATGTTTAACAAGAAGGCATGTAAACACCCTGCAAGCAAATCTGGATAAATGCAGGATGAATGCTTATTGTCATATAACTGCCCCATAAACAAATCAGAACAAATGTTCAATAAATGGCAACATAGTCTAACCACCCTGTAAGATTTGTGCAAGGAAATCAGGGTGAATGCTGAAGAAACAGGTGATCTGGATGAGCCCTAAGATAGTAGCCTCTTTAGGACATACTATATTATCTTTTTATTATTATTATCTAAAATTTATTAGACACCTATGTGGTAGGTAAAATCCTGTCACTCTAGGCGACGTACAATAAAAATATAATACAAATACATGTCAAAACGCAAAATACAAAACAGTCAATTAAATCAAATTAAAATCACAGAAAACAAAAGACCAATCCACACCTTTAACTACACAGCTCTGATAAATTTCTCCTCCCGCCTAATCAAAAAGCCAGGTCTTCAGCTGCTTCCGAAAACACAAAAGTGATGGAGCTAGACGAATAGAAACTGGCAAGGTGTTCCATAGTAAGGGAGCCACAATAGAGAAGGCTTTAGACCTAGTGCCGGCTAATTTAGCCACTCTGATTGAAGGAACAACAAGAAATCTAGCAGCTAAAGATCTAGTGCGACCACCTTCTCCAAGAAGAGAAAGTCTATTCTTCAAGTAACATGGACCAGCATTGGTAAAGGATTTGTAAGTTATGACCAATATTTTAAACTTCACCCTTGACACAATCGGGAGCCAATGAAGTTCCCGAAGGATTGGAGTGATGTGATCTCTCCAATGGCAGCCCTTGATAAGACGTGCTGCCGCATTCTGAACGAGTTGAAGTTTACGCATAGTTCTCAAGGGTAAACCTACATACAGGGCATTACAATAGTCCAAGTGGGAGAGAACCAGGGCACTTACTACAGTTGGTAGTAGATGCTTAGGGAGAAAAGGACAGATTTTTCGAATCAGGGACAAGTGATAAAGTGCGGATCGGCTTACCGCCGCTATCTGGGCCTCCATGGTCAACTGAGAGTCTAAGATGACACCTAGACTGCGGACTTGATCACTCAAGGGAACTGTGACTTGGTTAAAAGTCACTTGAGTTATCCCTAAATTAGACCTATCACCCACCAAGAGGATTTCAGT